>NW_011888795.1:3301349-3333999 GCF_000151845.1 Pteropus vampyrus
CCTGCCTCTCTCCATTACATTAGATTTATTGTCACTCAACATATTTTAAATAACTTCAGAACCTCATCTGACCATATATATGATTGTCCAAGTCTTTGCCAAAAGCTTTAAATGATTTTTTAAAAGTGTGTGTATGTGTGTGTGTGCACATGTGTGTGTAATATGTTTTAGCTATAGTAGGAACAATGTATTAGGATAAAGCTTAACATTTGGCATAGGGTCCTTGAATGCTGGAGGAGATATGTACATCTATGACAAAAACACAGAACTGTCTAGTTATGTGACTGATTGTAGTTTCTTGCTATAAGAGAAAAACTTAAGATTAATAATGAGTTGGAGTTTTTGTAAATTTACAACATGCTTTCATATTCATCATCTTATTTTCCTTGAAATAACTCGATGTACAGTTGAAAATGTGAGATTCAAAGAAGTTCAGTAACCTTACCTAAAGTCCTACAGCTAACATGTATGGCTGCAGAAACAAAACTCTGATTTTTCTTATTCCAGGTTTAGGACTCTTGACTTCTTTACAGAAAAAGAGTGATGATAGCAAATATATTGTCAATTCCTTGATGCCCAACTTCATGTTGAAACTGAGTCAGTATTGTAAAGGCTGCATTTAGAATGATTGTCAATGCAGGCTCAGTGTTCTTAAGGTTTTCCTCCCCATTTCTATGAGGCTGCATGTGCCTCACAGAAATGCCTGTACTGACTTCCTGCCACTTTTTCCTCCTGAAATGTTTTACCCTGGCCAGGTATTATTGTTTGGCTCATTTCTGAATTCTTACTCTGCACAGCCCCTTTGCAATGATTTGGGATACTCCACATATCTGTTTCATTTCTGATTACGACCTGGATGTTGTCTGTGTCTGAGATCACCATTTGCCAACTTAGAAGTTCAAGGCCCACTCCTTACCTAATGCTATTCCTGGCTCATACTCCCAGAACTTCAGCCCAATATCCGGGACTTTTGCTATTCCAGGAGTAGACTTTAAATAATTGTGAAACTAAGTAGAAACCTAGGGGTTCATTATTTATTAAATGAAAGTGTTATTCTCATGTATAGAAGACGACATAGTAATTGTACCTGGTAGGTGTTGTTTTTATGGTGGCTTGCCTCAAATCAACAGTTTGGCATCCAAAGCAGGTTTGGCTATGCAGTAGGAAAGCAATGTGTGTCACTGGGAAAGTACCGAGTCAGCAGCCAGGAACCCAGGGTCTGGATCTGCCTATAGCTCTCAGAAAAATTATTTCACTATCATGGACTTCAATTACTTTGTTAAGTAAAGGCACTAAATTGAATTATCACTAAACAGCTTTGTATCTATCTTTAAATTTTCATGTTTCTGTGAAGTATACTTATAAGTAAATAGGCTGCATCACATATTTGATCATATGTATTTATATACAATTCCTTCCCCCATATAAACTCCTATTATGAGGTCTGAAATCTAGTTTGCAGAATTTGTTCATTGAACTCTCAAGAGTCCCTTACCATCTAGGGTTCATTAGTGTTGAGCTAAACCTAGAAACATAAACTTTGGGGTTATTTTGATTGGTGTGTTTTAAATTTTATACACACACACACACACACACACACACATACATATATACATATAAAATAAATTCTGTACTAAATTTTTAGCATTTTCTGTATCTTTTAACCTAGTCGTATCTTTTAACCTAGTCCTAGAAGAAAACCAGAATTTAAAATTATCTCATGAAATGAATCTGAATCACATTGATTCTTCTAATATGTAGTGATTAAATTCTGTCCTAGTAATATTGAGACAAGGTCACAGACGAGCCCATTTTCCAGCGAATGGGATTATCATTTACTCCTTTGTTGCCAAACAAAGAATTGACAATACTTTCCTTTCTCCTCACTTTACCCAGTCACTTTATTTCTCAGATTCCTTCTTTTTATTGAGCCACAATTCACATACCATTAAATTTACATTTTTAAAGCATGTGCTTCATTGGTTTTTCCCACAAAGTGCAAACATCTCTACTATCTAATCCCAGAATACCTTCATCTTTCCAAAAAAGCAGTTACTCTCCATTTACCCACTCCACACCCCCCCCCGCCCCCAAGCCCTTGGCGACATTTACCCACTAATCTATTTTTGTCTTAGATTTGCCTATTCTGAATATTTCAAATAAATGAAATAATAAATGGCTTGTTGTGCCTGGCTTTGTTCATTTAGCATAATGTTTTTGAAGTCCAGCCATATTGCACCGTGAATCAGTATTCTATTCTTTTTTATATTATATTTAATAATATCCTCTTGTATGGATATACCACAATTTATTTGGCCATTGATCCATTGATAGATGTTTGAATTGTTTTCACATTAGGCATATTGTTGCTCTGAACATTTCTGCACAAGTTTCTGTGTCGATATATGTTTTTATTTTTATGGTTATATACCTAGAAATAGAATTGCCAGACCATGTGGTAACTGCATGTTTAACCTCTTGTGGAACTGCCAAACTATTTTCCACAGCTGCTTCATTATTTACATTCCTACCAGCAATGTATGAGGTCTCATTTTCTCCATATTCTCACCAACACGTTTTTATTGTCCATCTTTTCTATTATAGCCATCATAGTTGATGTAAAATGGTCTTGCATAGTTGCTTGTTTCTCTGATTCTTAAAGCCACTACATTTACTTAAAACTGAGAGTATTCTATGGTATCGTATTTAGCATCCATATAATAATAATCATTATTATCAAAACTATTATTATTTAATATCTACACTCAGTTTTCCATTCCCCTACCCATTTTATAGTCTCATTTTCTTGGTCTGTAATTTTAGAACAATTTATAATCCATAGAGCCCCTTAAGCAGTATCTGAAAGCCTTCATGAGTCCCCATAGATGCATCACTGTAGCTCTCTGCAAATGAAGCCAAGGAATTAGGGCGTTTCACCTACTAGGATGTGGTTCCCACCAGCTTCAGTCTCACATATTCTTCAGTAACTTAACTCTAGTTGTAACCACATTAAATCATCGGGACCTTGCATTTGAAAGGGTTACAAGGAGGAGATACTTCCAATGCATAATGACCAAGGTAGTGAATACTGTGAGTATATTTGATACGTAGGATTCTTATTTACTGTTGCTGAAGAAAATGCTATTACCTTTGTTTTTCTTCTGCTTGTCTTTGAAGGGGTGGAATTTCTTCTTTCTGTGAAATACATTTTGTTTATTTGATCTGTTAGGATTTGATTTTATTGTGTTTATTACAAAATCTCATCATAAATCATTAAAGACTCAGGCAGAAAAGGTGAGCTTGAGTGGCAGTGATTGTGAAGCAATAAATGTGAGTTCTGGCATTGATGCAGTAATTTTTTGGTGTAACTGACTTAATCGCATAACCTTTTGGTTGTTTCACTAGTCAAATGATGGAGTTGAAGTAAAGGATTTTAAAGGTTTCATCTTAAATTAAAACTCTTTGTTTCACTGAAGATCATACAATGCAATAGTAATATGTTTTCTGCTTATTATTCTTGGGTATCTTTACCTGAGATTTTGATTACTAAGTAAACAAGAAAAGTGTTTCCAAGAGATTAAAGGAAAAGTTAGCGACATTAGCCACGAGAGAGTATTCTGGTGATTTAATGGAACAAACTTTGGCTGTGTAATAGATTTTTATACACCTAGAATAGTCCCTTCAAAAACATCTGGTTAGCCTGTGTATGCTGTGGTTGTATTTGATTTTGATTCCCTGGGATACATTTTACATGCTAAGGGCCACAAAATGTGCAATGGTTAGTCTCTTAAATTTACAAAACGTTGTACTGGGATCGGAGCTTGAACCTGGTCACAGTTTTGATATTAGCCCAATGAGTGACTCCAGCCTGAGCAGTTGGTTTCTGTAGGGTAAAGGCTATTTAGAAAGGAAATATTATTTCTTCATTTTGCATGATGAATCTTTATAAGCAAGGGCTTAGAAATTACGTGCAGTTGCTTCTCATTCGTTCTTAACAGAGTACCTGTATTTCAGATTCATTGGATTTAAGCATTTGCTGATTCATTTTAAAATCCTTTCTCTTTTGTATCTTTTGTTCTGCAGGATGTTTTTACTCCAGAATGCAAATTTAAGGAATCTGTGTTTGAGAACTACTATGTGATCTATTCTTCCACACTGTACCGTCAGCAAGAATCAGGCCGAGCATGGTTTCTGGGACTCAATAAAGAAGGTCAAATTATGAAGGGAAACAGGGTGAAGAAAACCAAGCCTTCATCGCATTTTGTACCAAAACCTATTGAAGGTATGAAATGAACTTTTGTTTTTAGACCCTGATCAGTGTGTTTATGCCAGTTCTATTCCTTATCTCCTCAGTAAAGTTTGCTTAGAATGCAACATATCAGAACAAAGATTCAGAAAACACAATAGTATCTCTTAATATATATAAAAAATAAACTTATATTACAAATACTTGGCACTTTGAAAAGACTGATTAAATATCGAAAGTTAGAAAATTCCTGAAAGTAGAAAAGCAGTGGTTATTACCACTTGGATTATAATTTCCTTCCTTTTTGAACACAATAATTTAATTTCTCAGGCTACACACTTGAAAAAACAATAATAGTATTATAGTGCTTTACAGTTTCAAAAGCCTTTTAGAAATATATTTACGTCTTTGTCAGAACATCTAACAATATAATGTATTAATTTTTCTTTGTATTTTTAAGGAAAGAAAATAGTATGCTATACTGTGATCAATAAATATTTATTTATAGCATTAAATTTTATCCTCAGTTAAGCTTATAACCTCCCCTCCTTTCATTATTTAATATCATTATATTTAATTAACATTTAATACATGACTTATTTCAAATTGAGTAGTAGAATAAATAATTTTATGCTGAGGAAACCCATTTTTGGCAACTTCTTTCTTAAATAGGATGAGGATATATAATTGGTGTGACCACATTTACTGCATTCAGACAGGTTTTTTAATATAGGCTTAGAAAGCAGCAATGGTCTGGACATGTACTTAACACACAATCCTTCTCTAAATGTCACATGTTATAATCACTTAAAACATTAGTTTAGCCTCCGCATCTGAGGAAATGAGAAAATTGAGGCAGTGCATTATAATGCATTATGCATTTTATTTTTGTACAATTAATGGACATTTGGCCATGTCCAAAGTGTCACAAAGACATTTGGTCCATGCTAAAAGGACATTGATATTTGGTCCTGTCCAAAATGTCCATAGAGACATTTGGTCAATGTCAACCCATCTACCTTACGCCATGCACCATCACTAGCTGGGCTACCAAGGCAAGGAGGAGTTGTTATTGGTAATACAGCCACAACACAGTTATTGGAGCAATAAAACATGATAGTGTTTTTTATATGTAAACCGTGGAAACCAAAAGTCTAAATAAACGTTATGGGCTAATCTGAACCCAGAGATGTTTTCTAAGCATGGACATTTTGGACAAGACCAAATATCAGGGACCGTTTGGCATGAACCAAATATGCTTGTGGACATTTTGGACAGGATCAAAGATCAAATACCTTTTAGCATTGACCAAATGTTTCCATAGATGTTTTGATTATACTATAATATTATATAATATACAATATATGGATATATATTTTATGAATATACATTTTATATATATATAATGCTATTCCTGCCTCCTAAATATCTACAAGGTGTGGTCAAGTTAACCAGTATAAGGACCCATTGCCTGATGCAGTGAAAGTAACAGAAAACATTTGTTAAATCAATACCATGTTAAAAGCACTGGGCAGAGAGTGTGATATTCAAAGCTCCTAGTTTCTCTCAAGTTTCCCTTCACTCCCTGTGCTTTTAACCACACAAAACTGATTTTTTTTCCTGCAATTTATTTTCACTGATTTGGGCCCCCATGTACTTTTTTTTCTGTCCTCTCCTCCCTACAATTCCATCTACTTATGTGCCTCGAAATGCCTATCAGTCTTTATAAAAAATTAATTTAAGAGTCAGTACTTCTGTGAGAGCCTTCCTGACCTTCTTCAAGTGGAAGTAAGCGTTCTGTCACCTTACTGTATACATGTCTCTTCCCTAGAAATTACCACATTGTATTAAATTCATGTGTTTGCCATTCCTTCTCTTCTTATCCATGGTTAGCTCACTTATTAAATGAACAGAACATGTTTTATTTTCTCATATCTCCTTGTGTCTTGTACAATATCTGGCATATCACAGAGATATTCAATAATCAGTTGTCAAATAAGTAACTGAACACATGAATAAACAAATGAAAGATTAGATAAGTAGAAAGACAAAGAACTGCATGCTCCAGGGAACTTTATAATATTCTTAGAGATATGTAACATTTACTGTAAAGTAAAAAGTGATCTATTACACATTGCAGGAAATGCTGCGGGGATTAGGGATATAGCGCTCACTTCCGCCGAAAGAAAGATATCATTGACAAGACTATATTTAAACGTACCTTCAGGCCTCAGCCTAGTTCAGGCTATTTGAAATGAGAAGTGAGGATTTGGCAGGGCATTGTGAGGAACGGCAGGAAAGTGCCTGCTCGTAGGGTTAAGCAGAGGGTGCCCAAGAAATAGATATTTTCTGTGAAAAAAATATATTGATTTTAAAAATGCTGTTTTTAATAAATTTTGCTTTCAACTATTGCATCATTTTTATTTGTGCACTTAAGTTGATTTTTTATTTGGTTGTTATAAACATGGTATACGCTCATTGACAACCTTTGCAAAATTCAGGAAAATATAAAGGAAAAGGAGAATATCTTTGTGTTTTATTCATTCCTTTTATGCATAATAATATTTTATGCTGCTTTCATATTCTTTCCAGAACTATTTTCATTCTACATTTATTGCTAGATTTCAGTACCAATGTAGAAAGAGATAACTAGACATTTGTAGTTGTGTAAGTTAAATTAGGTTTGTTTCATATAACAGAAAACCTATGGCAAGAGCAGCTTAATCATACAAAGTTCTATTCTCTCACAAACCAAATCTAGATTCCAGCTGTCCAGGGCTATTACTATGTCTTTCCAATTGCTAGGGACCTTGACTGTGTCCAGCTTTCCGTGCCTCTCCCACTAGTGTGTTGTACAACTGTGCATTGTACTGTCAGCACAATCACACACAACATCCCTGGATATGCCCTTATCCCCCTGACCCAACCAGCTTCCTCTTTCCAGTCAGAGGGCAGGGGAAGGGACAAGAAGATCAAGGCAAAAGCTTGTGCCTGTGTTCTCTTCAAGATGGTCTGCATTAGCTGCTATATGATATCTACATCCTACTGACCACAACCCAGTTAGGTGGCCACATTTAGGTGCAGGGAAGACTAGGAATGTATGTAGTCTTTTTTCTGGATGGTTACATAACAAATAAATATTCAGTTATTTGGGGAGAATAATGGGAGAATGGTATTGAGACAACTAACAGCCTCTGCTTCAGCCTGCCATCATCTTAACTTTAGAATAGCTCTGATTTCCTCATTTTTTCATTGACAGCTTTTGGTCAATTGTTTGTTATTGTTTTTCTTATTTACTGATGCTTTAGGATGATTTTCCTTTTTTCCTGGGGGAAAAAAAAAAGGTCAATTTTAAATCAGATTTACTAATACTTGGATTTACTTCCAAGGTTCTTTGTCACTCTAGGTTATAGAAATGAAACCTAGGTGTGAAGAATGTAGAGTATGATTAGAATCACTTCCAAAAATGAGAAGAACTTATTTGGTTTCAGACCAAAAACCTTTTAATTCTGTAGAAATTTCTTTGTTTTTTTGTTTTTTGTTTTGTCTTAGAGAGCATTATTCACTCTTTTGAACAATATGAACTAACAGTTTTATAAATGCTTGCTTTGTACAGGTATTGTACTAAGCACTTCTCAATATTACTTCTTTTATTTTTCATTCCATTTCTACCAAGTAGGTTCTACTACTATCCCCATTTTACAAATGTGGAAAATGAAACACAGAAACATTAAGTAATTTTTTCCCAAATCAAGCAGCTTGTAAGTGGCAGAACCAGAATTCAAACCTGTTTTAATCTTGAGTATACCTGCCCTTTAGAAATAAAAGTTCTTTTAGATTCATGGAGACCTGCATGCTCTTATATTTTATTGTACCTGATACATGTGAAATTGATTCATTGTCGTATGCCTTATCTGTTCTTTGATATCATTATTATAATACAAAAATGTGAACAATTACCCAATGATTCCCCATACAGCTGTTTTACACAATTAAATGATTTTTACAGGTTACCATTATCAAAGATATGTACACTTGAGGTTTTGTTAGGCATCATTCTCAGCAGAACTTGTTTCTCCCTGCTAGGATCCCTAAACTACTCTTGCTACCACTCTTATTACCACTATTACTAGTCTTAACTGCAATTTATACACAATTAATATACAATTTATCAATTTACCATTTTCTAGGCAGATTGCGTATGTTATCTTCGTTAAACCTCATAATAGCTCTTTATTATTTATCCTCATTTTATCAATGAGGAAACTAATATTTAAAATAATTAAGAAACCTATCTAATACCACAGGGCTAGATAAATATAAAACTGGAATTGCAATCTAGGAAGCTTTTTGCCAGTGCCCATGTACCTAACCCCTACACATAGTGCCCTTCAGTCTGAAACAAGCCTATGGATATGCAAATACTCAGAAAAATCACTGAGAGCAAAGCAGAGATGTTTTACCACTTTACAATTTGAAGAGTAAGTTAAGTTCTAAACCATGAAAAATTGAGACGGTATACATGTTATGATGACATAAATCCACATTGGTAGATTGACCAGATAGGATAGTTAGGAGAATAGCATGCTCAAACTAGACAAGAAAGAATTAAGAATACATTACTTCTTTTCTGATGAATTTTAACAGGCTTCATTTCCTACTTTGTAAAAGAAGAATTTGAACTGGATGATTCCTAAATTTCTTTGGCAATGACATTTCTATGGTAGTCTTTTTAAGCACTTTATTGGAAAACCATGTTCCTTCATGGAACCTAGCGTAGAATTTATGTATTAAAAGATTCTAAACACATTTCCCAAATTGAATTATTAAATAAATAAAGTACACATTTATGAGCTACTTCTGTAATGGGTGATTTGTGATTTTTTGGAGAAGAGTTAGAATGAAAGGCATTTTAGTGATAATACTTAGTTTTTGATAGTATTTTTCCCATAAATCAAATACAAAGCATATAACTAGCAGACACTTTAAGAAGATAAATAGAAAATTATAGCTTTATAAGAGGTTAGCCATATTAACCAGAAGAGTTGTCAGTTACTTTTGGTTTTTGAAGGAATTTTTGTTAACCGTTAAGCCCACCACTAGTATTGTTTCAGAGTCCAGTACCACAGACAATAAATGTCCCTTCTTTGTGAAGAGAATGGCCCCTTTATGGAGGAAAACCAGAATAGTTTCTCCCTTCCCCCAAATAGCTCTGCCTGTTTTGCAGTCCTGCTGGTGATACAATTTTGAATGTCAGGATTCCCAAAATTAAGCTCTGCCAATTTGAGGATCTTTCAGTCCTACACTGATTACATGATAATACAGTAATTATCCACCAGCCCCTTTCTCTGTACAGCTTCACTCTCCATCCTGTGTTTAGAACATAGAAGATGTTAATGAGGGGTTGCAAGGGCATCTGTTCAGACAGATGGGTAGTCTTGGTGTTTAAACTCATTACTGTATGCATTGCACATAAACCTCCACTTACATGGGTCTCCTCCCTGGGAATTTAAGACAACAGTACAGCCTTCACAATTCCCAGTTTTGCCCTTTTAGAGCATTGTTCACACCACAGATAAGTAACTCCCCCTATTTAAATTGTCTTGGTGGTGACTTCCCCCTTTAACTTTAGATAAAGCAACCAAATACTCATTGACAAAGAACAAGAATCATCTCCTCCTTATCTCCTCCTTCCTCCTTCGAGAAGCTCATTACTTAGCTCCTGCAGGTGGTTGGGTATTCAGAATTTAGTTCTTTCCTGAAAAGAATGTGTGCACTTTCCAAAGATTTAAGCTTCAAGAACTTACTCCTGGAGAAAGAAATATGTTTCCAAAGAAAAATTAGTATCAATTGAGAACCATTGCTACAGAATTATTAAACTTGGAATAAAGGAACATTTACCCATTTCTACCAGTTTACTTTCTAGTGGGGAGATAGGACTAACACACACACACACACACACACACACACACACACACACACACACACACGTTAGAACTGTTGCTTTAAGCTAAGAGAACCTGATTTAAGTCCCAGTAATATAATGGAGATCAATGTTTCCCAAATATCTGTATCAGAATCATCCGAATTGTTCTTAAATGCTACAAATTTACAAATTCTTAGACCAAATCTCTAAAATGTTTTGATTGATTTATTTATGACCTAGGAATAAGCATGTTTAAAACCCTGTTCAAGTGATTATAATGGCAACCAGGTCCCACACTCAGTGTTCTAAACTGAATTTATTGTTTCTAGGCTCATTTTGTTCAAATCTGGACATAGGCAATTGTTTAGATTTATTCAAATTATTGTGATCAATATATTAGACTAAGCCTAACCAAATATAAGGTAAATTGTCACTTTGACATCATGGAATTAAATAGATTGAACATGTTACATTTTTACATTTTATATTCTATTAGGTTGGTTACATTTTAATAGTGGGTTGACTTACTATATGGCGTTAGTAGAGATAATGCCAATTATTTTATTAAATTGATCAAAGAGTAATTTTTTTGTGACAGAATAACCTAATAGAAATGACTTAATCATGGATGAATAAATGCCCAATTCTTCTGATAAAAGTTTTGCCAATGATTTTCTAAGTAATTTTGAGAAAATATTTACTTTCTTCAACCTCTATAAACTCTGAAGATATAGTCGGTAATAAATTTCATCGATTTCTTAGAAGTAATATGAAGATAAGACATTATAAGAAAGTTGGATTTTCAAATTTGTCACATCAGCGAAAAGTACCTTTTTCATTTTCCCTTGGCAATTGGACATTGTATCATTGTATTATGTACTGGAGAAATGCTGTAAGAGGTGGCATTGAATAAGGGATTAGAAGCAATGGAAACTGAATTTGGCGGAAAATAATAATCCCTACAAAAACTATGTAATAAGACACCAAAGAATAATGAATCAGGAATCCTGAGGTAAAGCTCCAGTTGAGAGGACACTAATGGCAAATTCATTTTGATATTTTTATTTCAGTTAACTGGAAAGATAATTAAGTGGTTTGTTTTCCAAACTCTTCTTTTGGATGCAACCATACTACACGACAAAAATAGAACGATGGAGCAAAAAAATAACTCTGATGCCCCTTTTTGTTTTAATTATGGAAGAAATAATAGCTGCATTTCTCCTCCATCTTTTTGAGTTTTGGAATCTCCACCAGTCTGTGACACCTTCTTTCCCCAAACCAGTATAACTCCTTTAAAGCAGTTTTTCCTTTGAATTTAGTCTTTAATAAAAACCCTCCTATCTGCTCGCCACATCTTCTCCTTCCGTATCTTTCTCTTTTACACACATATATCGCTTTTGATCTTCTTCTAAACAAAGATATAAATCTTTTTGTTCACAATGCTTCTTAACTCTTTGTAATATTTATGGCATACTGGGCACATTCCTTTGGTAACACATTGCTTCTGAACCAGCACTTAAAATCCTCCTACGGTTCCAAAGGGATTCCATGTGACATTAATTAAGGTGTGAAATTGCTTCATGTTAATTGCCCACACCCTTCCATGATCTGCTATTAAGATAATTAATTAAATATCTTTAATGGTACATTAACTAACAGCAATCTAACCTTTCTACTTCTTGAAAATTACAGAAGACCAGGGAAAATTCGATTAAATCGGTAGTAATAAAAATATTAGTGATATTTCATTCTTCTTTGATGAAAACTGATACAGGATGGGGATTCTTTATAGAGTGTTATTTATGAGTTTTATCAGAAACTGGAGTTATACTGCCTCCATTTATAAAACAGTATTTCTCAGCAACAACAGTTGCCCTCCACACAAGTTTGTCAACTCTCCATTACAGAGTAATATTGACACTCAGAGGCTTACACCTAGTTCTCCCTATAACTACCCAAACTCTCAAATTTTAAGCTATTTTCAAGAAACCAACAGTAATGTAAAAGTAATAATTAGTAGCAGTTGTGCTACTTTATATTCCATTTGCATGGCTCATTGTTATTTTCAACATGCTTCCATAACCAGAGCACCATTTGACAGTCACTAACACTTTGAGAGTATGCGCGTTAAGATTATCGTCCTGAGTTTACACATAGGAAACTGAGTTTAAGAGAAGTTAAATAACTCACCTAGGTCCATACAACTAGAAAAAGGCAAAACTATGGCCAAAATTGTTATCTTTATCAAGCACTGTCTAGCATACAGTATGCTGTTAGATGCGGATTGGCCATTGCAGTGTCACATAGGTCAATAGTGACTTGAGAAGAGTGATTTCAGTGGAGTAGTGAGGAGTAAGTCTAATTGAAGTGGATTCAAGTTATCACAGTAGGTAAATAAAAAAAGAAAGTAATATTAAATGCCAGTTTTGAAGAGTCCTGTTATAAAAGGGAAGTAGAGAAATGGAGAGAGAGTAAGCTGAAGAGAAACATGGTGGTTACATAGTGGGGTTTGTCTGCTTCAGCTATTGCAAGATATTTATAGGCTGATGGCAACAAGCAATGAGAAATAAAAATTGGTATTATAGGAGAAAGAATCACAGAATGACACTGAGTAGAGGGAATATGATCAAGTTTACAAGGGGCAAGTGGAAGGCTAGATTTAGGTAAGAACAGGAAAAGTTCAAGCATTGCAACAGGCAGGAAGCCAGGACATGAGTGAGCAGATGTGTGCAGTCTTGCATTCGTGGTGAAAATATGAAAGCGCTCTCTTCTGCTTCTCTTTTCTAAGTGAAATGCAAAGTAAGATAGTTTATTGATTAAAAGGGAAGGCAGAAGGAGGAAAGGCAGAGAGAGAGGGAGAAGGAGATGGAAAGAAAGAAAAGGGAAGGAAAGAAACAAAGAAATAAGGCAGACCTATTACTTGAGTCTGAGTAGGGTTTGGGGTACTGTTGGAAGTTTGAGGAGGAAAGAGAAGGTATGGAATAGTCACTTGGGAAGAAGAGAAGAGGGGATTGGCTAGAGAAATATAGTAGGATTCCAGGAAGTGCTGATCACGCTATCAGATTTGGGTCAAGATTTTGACTTGAGACCAGTGAGTAAAGTTTGTTTTTCTCCGGACACATTCAACTATGTTACTATAGGCTTAAAGCAGGAACCCAGGAGTTATTCAAACATGAATTTGAATGTCGATTCTCCCCTGTATCAGTGCACTACTTGAGCAAGCTACCCTTTTTATTCTTCACTTTCCTGAATTGCAAAAAGGACCAATAAACATATTTACCTTTTAAGGTCATTTAAAATAATCTTAGTTTATATAAAGTGCACATGTATGTGTTCAATTAATATTAGCTATGATTGTGAGGGTGATGGCTACTAAGGAGAGGAGTACCCATGGAATGGCATCTGGCCCCTGGTTTATTATAGTTATCTAATTTATAAATAACAACTCCTGAGATTTCACTTTTTTCAAACTTTGAAAAAGGCATTATATTAATTTAAGTTTTCCAAGAAAAATTTATAATAACAAATAAAAGCGATTGTTGAATGTTAAAAGTTGCAAACAGGGAACCTGAACTATGATAATGGCAAGGAATGCCTGCATATTCTGATAACTGCATTTGCAACACAGGTACCATTGAAAAGAATATAAGAATATTAAATGGAAAACCTGCCCTGGAAAGACCCATACCTAATCTTACACAGAGAGGATATATTTTATTTTTAACAAGACTTCAACGCTCAGATATATATTTGGTTTTTCTCTTCTCTAATGGCACAGTCTGGCATCTAAAAGTAAAGGAAAAATAAATAAATACAGCAAATACCAAATATTGTTACAAAGTTGGTAGCTTATGGTCTTTATACTTATGACCAAGTATAACATTTTATTTTTGATACCGGGACTGTAAAGCATGCTACAGAAATATGGCCAGTATATCTCAGGGAGCTGTGAAAATGACAGCTTTTGTTATGCTAAGTCATGAGGTGATTAGTGTCCACGCTACAGGTATGTTTGCACATTAAAGGGATAAACTGGGGATTTCTAATGAATGCTGTGTGTTAAAGTAATATATGATGAGAACTGTATTATTAAAAACCTTCACTTGTCCTTGTGTCTCCAAATGAGGAAGGATATTCTCTCATCAAATTTCTCCACTTCATTTTTTACTCTGAAAGCTAAAATCAGTCTCTCTAATTCAGTGTACTAGAGATCAAAAGGAAGGTCAAAATCTAAATGAAAGGAAACATCCAAAAGAAGAGGAGGAACAGAAGGTGAAGGAGGAAGAGGAAGGGAGAGAAGGGGAAGAAGAAGAAGGAAATGAAACATGTATTGGAATAGAGGAAAAAATAGGAAGAAAACTGATTTGAAGAAAGGTTTCTAAAGAACCAAGCAGAAATGCTTCCCTTCTCAGAACTTATCTCCTTTTACCAAAGACTATTATGATACCTCATACGTTAGAGAAACTATATTTATCTCAAAAATATCCTGTGGGGTGAAAAAAAGCGAAAGTATTTTTTCCCCTCCTTTAAAGAGGAAAGAGGGCAAGAAATGTGATCAAGGACAGACAACCCAGAAGGGCCAGATGAAAGAGTGGTGACACTGGCTGTTTATCATTCAGGTAAGGCATCATCAGGACACTGAACATTTTTGAAATTTGGATAGCAAAACTTCATTGGAGAATAGTGTAAAGTGAAATCTAAAACACAGTTAGAAATTAGTTCCATACCAAGTCCTAGCATTAAATCATGCCCACTGGAAAAAATATATCTGTATTAAAATATAGCCCACAAGGTCCTGAATGAAACATGGTTAGACAGTAACATCCCAAGTTGCCTAATTAGAAGATTTGTTTCCAGGTGTTAAATGGGCAGTGGCATTGAATTTGAGTTTCGGTGAAACGGGATTGGGGAGCTGGGAGGACAAAAAAGATAAGGAGTTAGATTGTTTGTTTGTTTGTTTTCACTTTATTCCCAGTCTGGAAAAGACTGCCCTTCCAAAACAAAGAACTAGACTATTAAACTTGCTCTCATTGCTGTAGTGGGCCAGAAATAGCATGGAACAGAAGGAATGAGAAGAAAATATTCCAGAAAAAGGATTTTAAAAAATTCTAGAGTTTTCTAAAGCAAAACAAATCTATTCCTTATGAAATAATAGCTTATTGTAACAGAACGTGATGGAAAAGCTCTTTTCTTAAGTATCATGGCACTTTGAATTCTGTACATCCAGAGACTCGGGTTCTTTGCAGTCCCTAATAAATTCCTGTTTATTTGGAAGAGAAAACCTTAATCTCGCATGGGATAGGAATGCTATGAGAATCACAATTTAAGAGTGGTAGAACTTACATTGCTGTTAAAGATCAGGACCTAAACAGTTCCCTAAATATTCTTCTTAAAGATTTCCCCAGATTTCTTAGTAGTATATAATTAGAAATTAATACTAGAACTCCAAATTCTAATCATAGTAGCTGTATAAAGTTGTGATTAATTTTTACTGTACAGTAAAATGTATGTGATTCTCACGTGGGATTAGTAATTCTTGATGTATCAATTTTTGTTTGTTTAGTCTTTCTAAGTGTTGAATTAAGTTCCCCAGAAAATAAAAGAGTAACCCTTCCCAACACATTAATTAGCTTGAACAAGTGAACACCATCTATTAATTGCAATCAAAATTATGGTATTTGGAGTATATTAGATATTGTCACAAGTAGATAAGCAGCAGGTCTCATACATAATGGTGCCTCAGCTAGGTTTGTTCCTAAAACCTTAAGATTGTATTCATAAGGCATCAGAACAACTCATGAAAATTTCAAAGGCTGCCAACCATTTCTTATGGGATCCATGCAGTAAGATTCAGTTTGACTGACTCTTCTTGACTAACCTGACTGGCTATATTCATGTCACGTAAACATAGTTAGACATTTTTCTAGATAAAGAGTTTGAGTAAATAGATTATTCCCTATACACTCATATTCTTGATGGACATATTATTAACTCTGCATCCACTATCAAACTGAAACTGATATGTATCATAATTATGGTTTAAATGGTCTGGCCAGGAATTCAGGAACTCTGACACAAATTAGCCCTGTCAGCCTTATCCCTCACCACCTCTCTGTTTTTCTTATACAACCAGGACTTCTTCTCTTCATCCTTATTCATTAGAACATCCGTCTCTCTAAATTCTCTGCATTCTTCAAAGCTAAATCAACATCGGCTAGCTATTTTTATATCCCGCTTCGCTTTTAACTCTCCGCCCTTTCTATCTTGCATTTTGCGTGTATGTCTGTGCTCTTGCTTAGCCTTGAGCTCCTTGAGGGCAGGAATCAAGGGGTCATGCTTGCAGTTGACAGAGAGTTGGGCAGATTGCCTGGCACAAAGTAAATATTCACCTGTTCATAAAGTGAACAAATTAATACTTGAACAAATTCATCTTTGGCTATTAGCAGAGTAATTAAAATTTGAGGAAAGAAAAGAAAATGAAAAGTCAATAATAGAATTAAAGTGATGTAATATTAGTTGAGCTAAATTGAAGAGTCAATACATGTTTTGTGAACCAGTTCATCCTATCAAAGGGATCCAACATACTGTTGACCAAAGTAAAGGTTTAGGTTATAACAAAGAATAAAAAGCATGTATTCGAGCAAAGGATTGCAATCCAGAAGGCACAGATTCAGTAGTGACCCAAATCGTGCTCTGGAGAGATCAAAGAAAGGAGGGATTTATAAAAGTAAAAACCACAAGTGTGGTTCACATTTAGGCCCTCTATGCGAATAAAAGATGTAGCTAGGTTAACAGGGATTGTTTATGTCCAATATGTAAATAAATAATGCAAAAACCACAAGGACTTTTCCCATTTACATTCTTAATGTAAATGAAGAATACTGCCTGGTGAAAGGATTGGCTCCTTTCAAAGTGAAGAATGTAGATGGTCTGGTTGTCATAGTGAGATGAAAGTGAAGTCCAGGATGTGGTTTCAGGGTTAGCGTAAAGGTCCAAAAGTTCATGAGTGAAACCTGAGTATGTTAAGCCTGAGTATGTTATAGCCTTCTGGCTTCATTTTGGTTCCCTTGACATAAATGACTCTATCTTGGTACTTACCATTCGCAACATTACTTTGTGCCAGGCAATCTGCCCAACTCTCTGTCAACTGCAAGCATGACCCCTTGATTCCTGCCCTCAAGGAGCTCAAGGCTAAATGACTCTATCTTGGTACTTACCATTCTTCTAAGGCTACATATGGAGGTCAGGTCCAACCAGGTCAGGAAGTTTTCTCACAGTCCTCCCCATCATATGGTAATTTATAGCTTTAGCTCTAACTAAGACACTCCTCTTCCAGAGAACAACAAACTCTTCTAAGACAGCACTGTCTAATGGAAGTATAACATGAGCTATATATGTAATTTAAAATTTTCTAGTGATTGCATTTTAAAAAATATGTGAAATAACTTTTTAAATATATTTAATTCAATATACCCAAAATATTATCATTTCAGTATATAATCAGTATAAAACATTACCACTGAGAAGTTTTATTCTTTCTGTGTGGTCTTTGAAATTTAGTGTTTATTTTACATTAACAGCACATCTATATTAGAACTATTTGCCACTTAAGTACTCAGTGACCACATATGGCTAAATGAATACTATATTAGGCAGTGCAGTCCAAAGATGTTCTCATTAGATTCTGCTATCCTATCCCCAAATTTATACCCCTTCATCTGAAGGGGTTATATCTCAACTCTCTCTTTCTGAGTACAGTCTTAAGACTAATATTATTGACTATTGGAGAATTGTTGGCTCTTCTCATGCAAATAGGACGTATCTGGTTTTAATAGTCATTTCTTTGTTTATAGCTTACACTCAGAGCATTTGTTTCTCTGTGCTTTTTTTAAAAAAAAATACATGTAACTATTATGTTGTATAAAATGTACACAACATAAAATTTACCATTTTAAGTGTACTTTTCAGTTCCATTAAGTACATTTACATTGTTGTGCAGCCGTTACTACCATCCATCTCCCAAAATATTTCATGTTTCCCAACTGAAACTCTGTACCCATTAAATATTGACTTCCTCTTCTCCCTTCCCCTAGCCTCTGGCCACCACCATTCTACTTTCAGTCTCTATGAATTTAAGTATTATATATATCTCACATAAATAGAATCATAAAATATTTGTCTTTTTTGTTCAGTTTATTTCACTTAGTATAAAGTCCTCAAGGTTCATCAATGCTTGTGTCAGAATTTCCTTCTTTTTTAAGGCTGAACAGTATTTCATTGTATGTATATATCACATTTTGTTTATTTATTCATCCTTTGATGGATGCTTTGGTTGCTGCCACATTTTGGCTGCTGTGAACATGGGTATGCAAATATCTGTTCATGTCCCTGCTTTCATTTTTGGGGGGGTATATAATCCAGAGGTAGAATTTCTGGATCATATGGTAATTTTGTTTAATTTTTGAATAATCACTATATTGTTTTCCGCAATGGCTGAATATTTTATATTCCTGCCAGCAATGTACAAAGATTCTAGTTTCTCCACATACTTGCCAATACTTGTTATTTTCTGATTTTTTTTTTTTTAATATAATAGCCATCCTTCATTTGTTTTCATTTCAATTTTTGGACTACATCAGGAATATTTGGTAGAGGTTAGGCCAACTTGGATCTTGATTAATATATAGGTATTATAACTTATATATGGTCTGATATAAGGCAATCATTTGTACATTTGTTTGATGAATGACTTCCTGCTTTTATTGAGAAATCTTGATTAAGCTTTTGAAACCACACATTCTCATTCTGTCTCTGCTATTGCTCACCATCTGACTTTAGGGAAGTTGCCTAGATTTTTTTTTTTTTTAAATGGGGGTAAGAATTTCTTACTTACTTTATTCACGGGGTTATTATAATTATCAAATGAGTTAATCAATTTAAAATGGCTTTTAAAACCCTAAAATAGGTTTATTTAAGGGATTATAGGTTCATTTAAGAGATTATCATTGTGGTTATTGTTTACATCATGGTGATTTTATTTTGGTTTACATTTATAATGCATTTTATTGAACACAGGCTTTCTGTTTGCTTCTTATATTTTGTTTCATCATCTTATTGTGTACCATTCAGAATAGCATAGTAGTAGAGTGTTAATAAAGCTGTCAACAGAATTATATTATTGAAGAAAAGTGTTTTGTCCTTTTTATTTTACTCTCTAACTGGATTATGCTCTTTTAATTACATTTTAGTTATAAAATTTGATTGAGATTCATACCCCTTGATTTGCCAGCTTCTTAAGTTAGAGTGTTACTGACATCCAAGAGCTTTAATTTTCATTGTTATAAATAACAATGAAAATTAAAGCTCAGGAAACTTAAATTTAAGCTTTTTTTTGACAAAACCAAAGATTTTGCTCTCTCTTCTTTGTATGTTTGTTTGTTGTATTTGCATGCAACTCCTTAGTTTGCTCTCTTTAAACAGTCAATACTTTCTGTAAACAAAAATACAGAAATTCGAATACCTATTTGATTTATTGAAGACAGTGATTTCAATAAACTGAACTAACATATATAAACTAGTTTTTTAAATCCTAACATTTTTACTCCATTTAATGGAAATATAGGCAAGTTTGTGATTGAGTTATCTTAGAAGAGCATGTAGCCCACTTTGGTATGGTGCTAGTGAGTTTCATCTTTTTGAAACTGAAACACTGAAAATTTTCAAACTCTGTGGGGTTTGATACCAGGATGGCCAGCAGGGTTAAGTTATTGGAAATATGATCTGCAATGGCAACTATAACGGTAACATTTTGTGTTGTCACAATGGAGACATAGCAAAAAAAAAGAGAGAGAGATAAAAGTTAAAAACAAACATCTTGAGTAAAATCTATGACATAAGAAAACTGAGAAAAATCTTGCAACGAATGTCTAGGGTTGAATCTATAACAAGAAAACTAAGAAAAAAATGCAGCTACAAAAATTATAAAAATATATTCTTTAGTGGAAATTAGAAAGTAACATTCTTCAGTTACCTCCAACTTGAAGTTTAAGAAATTTGCAGGTCAAAATCTTTTGTGGTTTTTTTTTCTTTAAATTATTTTTTTCACTCTTTGAGTCTCTGATTTAGCAGTCTGTAGCCAAGCCTGGGGATGTGTTTTCACAGCTGATTAGGTAACAGAGCAGGAAAAAATGCTTTATATCATTATATGAATAGATTTTCAACTGAATCACTTCTTTACTTCTTCCAAGTTCCCCTGTGCACTAACCAGTTATAAATAAATGGCTGTATTTTGCACATATAAATATATGCTTTTATTTTGGAGAATTTAACACTATCCATAACAGAAATACAGGTAAGAAACATTAGTCTTGAGGAACTTCAGGATTCCAATAGTTTCTTCCATAAGTATTTTCTGTCTTTTGTAAATGAAAGGCAAAAATTTCAATTACCTAGTGTCACCATCTGAAAAATACAGGATTGGTTCTTTCTGAACTAGTTTTCTCCGTGCACTTTGTTACTTAGGCCAAAGGCAGTTAGTCTTTTATGGATATTGTAGAAATGACTCAGTGCAATAATTCAAATATTTTAAAATCTCATTTAAAAATTATATATATATATGATCATATGATTTTTATCCTTTATTTTGTTAATTTGATGTTTCTCATTGATTGATTTATGTATGTTGAACCACCCTTGTGTCCATAAAATGAACCCCACTTGATCGTGATGTATTATTTTTTAATGTATTGTATTCAATTTGCTAGTATTTTGTTAACAATTTTTGCATCTATTCATCGAAGATATTTCTGCAATTTTTTTGTGTGTGTATTGCCCTTGCTAAGTTTTAGTGTCAGGGTAATATTGACCACAATAGATGCAGAAAAAGCATTTGACAAGATATAACATCAATTTATAATTAAAACAAATAAATAGGTACAGAAAGAAAGTACCTCAACATAATAAAAGCCACATATGACAGCTAATATAATACTCAATGGTGAAAAACTGAAAGCTTTTCCTTTAACATCAGGAACAAGACAAGCATGCTCACTCTGACCATTGTTATTCAACATAGTACTGAAAGTCCTAGCCAGAGCAGTCATGCAGGATAAAGAAATAAAAGGCATACAAATTGGGAATGAAGAAGTAAAACTATCACTTTTGCAGATGGCATTATTCTTTGTAGAGAAAACATTGAAGACTCCACCAAAAAAAAAAAAAAAAAACCTATTAGAAATAAACAAACAAAGAAATACAGTAAAGTTTCAGGATACAAAACCTATGTACAAAAATCCATTGCCTTCCTATATAATAACAATGAAATTTCAGAAAAAGAAATTAAAAGAAAAATTTAATTTGCAATTGCAACAAAAAGAATTAAATGCCTAGTAATAAACTCAACAAATGATGTGAAGGACCTATATATGTTGAAAACTATAAGAAATAAACCTACATATACACAGTGAAATAATTTTCAACAAAGAGCCAAAAACATACAATGAAAAAAAGAAAATCTCTTCAATAAATGATGCAAGAGAAAATTGGAAAGTCACATGCAAAATAACAAACTAGACCGCTCTTTGACAACATACACAAAAATAAACTCAAAATGAATCAAATACCTTAATATAACCTGAAACAATAAAATACACAGACGAACACATAGATACTAAATTTATGGACCTTTGTTTCAGAGAGGATTTTATGAATTTGACCTAAAGGCAAGAGAAGAAAAGCAAAAATAAATAAATGGGGCTACATCAAACTAAAAAGATTCTGCAGAGCAAATGAAACCATCAACAAAACAAAAAAAATAAGCAACCAAATGGGAGGAGATATTTGTAAACATAATCTCTGATAAGGGGCTAATATCCAAAATATGTAAAGAACTAATACAACTTTACCACAAAAAGACAAACACTCCAATTTAAAAATGGGCAGAAGACCTGAACAGACACTTCTCCCTAGAGGACATACAAATGGCCAACAGATATATGAAAAGCTCAGCTTCACTAGCTATAAGGGAAATACAAATCAAAACCACTAAGAGATACCACCTCACATCTGTTAGAATGGCTATTTTCAACAAAACAAAAAATAACAAGCGTTAGAGAGGATGTGGAGACAAAGGAACTCTCGTACATTGCTGGTGGGAATATAAATTGGTGTAGCCATTATGGAAAAGTGTGGAGGTTCCTCAAAAAAATTAAGAATAGAGCTACCACATAACCCAGCAATCCCTCTTCTGCCTATCTACGTGAAAAACTGAAAACATTTATTTATAAAGATATATGTATCCCTATGTTCATTGTAGCATATATTATATGGAAACAATCTAAGTGTCCTTTGATAGATGATTGAATAAAGAAGAGGCACATACATATACACATACATATATAGTATTCCATTATGTATATGTGTGTGTATATATACAATGGAATACTATTCAGCCATAAAAAAAAAGATGAAATTCTGCCATTTGTGACAACATGGATGGATTTTGAGAGTATCATGCTAAGCGAAATAAGTCAGATGGAAAAGGACAAGAACTATATGATTTCATTCATATGTCGGATATAAAACAGAAAACAACAAATAATGAACAAAGAAAACAAGCAAACATATAGACACAAACAGTGTAGAGGTCACCAAAGGGGAAAGGGAGTGGGGGGAGGTTAAGAGGTTACAGGGAGGTCAAATATGTATGACAGAAGGAGACTAGACTTTGGGTGGTGAGCACGTAATGAAATGTATAGATGATGTACTATAGAATTGTACACTTGAAACTTATATAATCTCATTAATGAATGTCACCCCAATAAAAATATATATGTATAATAATTTTAAGTCATATACTTAACAAACATATTTTGTTTATATAATTTTTACTACCCAAAGAGTGGTTTAGTTTTCACCAGCATCAGCATCCCCTGAGAGCTTATTAAAAATGCAAAACTTTAAGCCTTTTGAATCAGAATCTGCATTTTAACAATGTCCCTAGGTGATTCATAAGCATATTAACATTTAAAAAGCTCTACTACTGAGTGTGTTGGAAGAAAACTGTTTCCTCATCACTGAACTAGTCCAAGGAGAATCTTACTTGTATCTTCTCTCTTAATCTAGTGTTGAATTTAGAATACCTTCAGCCAGAATACTTTATCACTATGTTCTCTGAAATGTGTTATTCAGAATTCTCATGAAGAGATAAGCTCTTTCATTTCCTTAGTCTTTGGATACTTATTATAGGCCAGACACTTCATCCTCATAAAAATGTTATTTTTCAATTATGAAAATGTGTCCAAGTTGACAAAGCTATAAAGTGACCGAGTAATCATGTGGACCCAGCAGTGTGGCTCCTGAATTGGTACTCTTAACCATCATACGACATCTGTTCAGTCACAGCCATACTCAAGTCTGTAGTACCAGAGCAAAGCCCAAGGGAAGAAGCTATTTGATTGGAAATATTCAGATTACCAAGGCATTGTGGTGGTGGTGGTTCAATAGATGGAGGTACTTAACTGTTTGTTCCTAAGTCACAGATGAAAATAATTTCAGATATTTAAGTGAAATATTTCACGTACTTGTCTACAGTCACATTTACCTATCACACAACATTATACTGAATCTATATTAATGTATTCAATATGCTGATAGATCCTATCTTATGAGAACTATGAATTGAAAAACATTGTTCTTTTTATACAATAACCTAGCAAGAGCCATGATAATTTACAGATGACTGAGCTTCAGAGCCAGACAGAACAATAGAGGAGAAAATGAACTGTTTATATAGATGTAAACTGAAATCACACGGTTGCATAGTCACTTTTCCTATTGATGAATAGCTAAGAAGCCATGCACTGTGTGTATTACCTTAGGTGAAGGAAATCTGGAGTAATTGGAAAAGTTATGGGATTTTTTTTTCCTTTTCTCTGACTTCTCTCCCATTATCATTTTTTATGTAAGATGCCCTGAAAATTGACAATAACATTTCAATTTAACATAATAATGTAATATTTATTACAGTGGAGCATGTATATAAGGATTTTGTATATAAGGACTTTTTTCCTATCCAAAGTAGATTGCAGACTAAGGACTAAATATAAAATATTGATTTCCATCCTTTAAATGTTATATCCTTAATGTCTCCTCTAACTCTAGATGAAAATCCTGTTATATAGGTTAGTAGACAGTAAAAACTCGAGCCTTATCTATAAAAGAACAGAAGTGTCTCATATGTCTCATACACTGATATGTCTACAGTTCAAGAAGACTTAAAAGGTTGGAAGAAGACTATGTGTGTCTACTAAATATATTATTAAGTTAAAATTTGTTTTTACAGTGAGGAGAAGAGATCGTGATGAGAATAAGGAGTATTATAAAATATGATTTGAGATATTTATTGAGACCAAATTTATGGCTCCTATTATAACAAGTAATTATTGTGATTTTGCTTTCCAGTATGTATGTACAGAGAGCCATCACTACATGAAATTGGAGAAAAACAAGGGCGTTCGAGGAAAAGCTCTGGAACACCAACCATGAATGGAGGCAAAGTCGTGAATCAAGATTCAACATAGCTGAGAACCCTTCCCTTCGTCTTTCTCTCATCCCTTCCCTCCATCCCACCCCCCCACCCCATTTCCTTCCAATAAATCTACCCAAGGAGAGAAAAATAAAATGGCAACACAGGACCTAGTGGCTATGATTCTGCACTCAAAATCTTTCTTTGTGTAGGACAAGACAATTGAACCAAAGCTTGCCTGTTGCAATGTGGTAGAAAACTCAGATGCACAAAGATTAGCACACATATAAGCAATGGGAAAAATAAATGAAGACTCCACACACATTAAAGTAAACTGTGCTGTTATTAATAGAAGGCTAATTGTAATAAAGACATAACTAATAAAGATGATATAAGGTTATTACCTTAAAAAGGTTTTGGAGAAAGGAACTTACAAATTGATGTAATGCCCTAAATATCTTGAAGTCTGGATGATGCTGTGATGTGTGCTTTGTTTTGATTTTGCATTTTCTTTGGGCATTTGGAATTGACACATAATTACATCCCGTTTCCTGGATTTTTTTTAACCATGATATTGAACATGTATGAATTATAGGTTGTTCTAATGCTGCTAAGGTATGTAGCCAGGAATCACTTACCATCAAGAAAAGTTTAAAAATTGATTCTTAAAGTTTTTATTAAGATTTTTTTAGTTGAGAAATAGTCTTGTGTTGAATCTAATGGCATTAGCTGATTTCATTCCTTCATAGAATTTCAGATTCTCCTAAAAGCATATCATATTTTTATCAAAGGTATTAATCTAGAATCTTATTTTTAGTAATTTAGAAAAAAAATCTTTTTTCTAAGGCTGAAGTAACTTTTGGGAATTATTTGTTAATAGCATGCTCTGGCAGTGATGTACAAGTACATGCTCTTGCTATTTGGTCTGACTTCTAATTTATGGACACCTTTGAGGGTATAGGTAGGTGTATATCTAGCTGTCTTAGAGAGTTTTGTACCATCTCTTGCAGCAGGAAAGAAGGAAGAGGGTTTTACGTAAGTAAGTACATCCTGGGAAATTTGTCAAAGCAAATTGCATTTACCTTTATAATTTACAAGGGTTTTATGTATACAGCATTTTCCAAACTCTGCCATGATATTAGGAGGCATAGCTGTGAAATTCCTAACCTACTGTCTTATAAAGCAGGTGGCTCGTTTGTTGCTATCAATCCTCATTTGTAAGTCTATGTGGCAATAAGTGTGTCTCCTAGAACACAGAGGAGTCCTTGTAATAGAGTGAATTTTCCAGTGGCATAGAGAAACAATATGGAATTAACAGCTATAGTTCCAACAGACAGGGTTGTATGAGCAGCTTAAAATAGTCAAAAAAAAAAAAAACCAAAAAGCAAAAAACAATGTAAGACTAGGCAAATGCACAGTTAGAAATACTAAAATATTAGGAAAATATTAGGGAAGAAATGAACATTACACAATTGTCTTGGAAAAAAATATATCTACTTAGTCCTACAAATCAGGAATGGTATAGAGACATCCAAATTAAAACAACAAAAAAAGAATGTTAAAAAATGTATGCAGATTTATGGATATTATCAATGAGATGACTTAGCATGTTACTTCTCCTATAACTCTACTGTCCAGCATGTATTGTTCCAAATATGACTCCCTAAAATATATACACTTTGCAGAAGCTCTAGGTCCTTACTTCAATGACCTCGTCATTGGTTACTATATTCTTTCAAGGTCACTGTAGTTTCTCTCACTCTACACAATCATTATTCTCCAATAGTGGTTTGTGTACTTCACCAAGTATTCTATTTATGTTATCAGGACGTTAACAGAAAATGAAATGGAAGAATTTGCCTAATCAGTTGCAAAAAAAGAAAAGTTATGTTCTTAGGTAAGGATTTTGAACACACATTTGCAAGAAATATTTGTTTAACTAAAATATTTGGAAAGTAACAAAATAAAGACATTTAAATTTTAAAAAAAGAAATATTGCTCTTCTAGGAAAAGAATACCCTTATAAAACCCAGAAATCTGGTTGTAGTTCTTGTCACTCTTGATTCAACTTGATTATAAACGCACCTGTCACTTTCCGGACCAAACAAATCCCAAGCACAAAGCCTTATTTTCTTTGAAGCAGTAAAAATAGGCTTCTATAAAATGGGTCACAGGCTCATTTAGCATGAAATGACTTGAGCTTTTGTGGTGATACATACACACGCATGTACATGCTCACCATAAACTCACCAGTAACAGAATAAACAGTTTCACAAAATGTTATAAATTACACTGATGATTTCATGACAGAATATATTTAGTCCAGTTAAATATTATGAAAACTGATAGAGATATGAATCTCCCAACAAAATTCTCTCTGTTTTCTGTGGCTGTTCGTCATTTATCATCTAGACTCACATTTGTCTCCTTCCTGATAGCAGTTGAGAAGCAGAGCTCTAATTACCCAATTTGTATATTTTTTTGTCTATCTCATTTAAGCAAATGTTTACCACAGTAAAATGTTTTGGAAATTAGGTTTATCTGATTTACAATTAATTTCAGAGACTGTGTTGGAAACCTCATATTACTTTTACACATTAACCTGACAAAAATATGGTTTGGTGCACAAGGTGAACATTTTCTTAAGTGCTGCTTACTTTGTAAGCTTGTAAAACCTTTAATAGAAAATGCCAGTATTCACTGTCTAGGTTTTTAAAAAATTACCAAATGTAAACATATAATTATCTGATTTCCTTCAAAAATATAAGCCATTTTAAAAAGCTTTTTTTTTTTTTTTTTCAGATTTATTCCAAGTAAAAGAATTTTTTACTTTGATTTTCATTATTCCAATTTCTGGATCTCAATATATTATCCATCACTTATTCTCCTGTAAGTGAAGTAAACTTTTATTATTATTATTATTATTAATTCATTTGGATATTCTCAGGAGAAATATGACTTTTAGCAAAGCTTCATAGTTGTCTATGTACATGTAAGTTAAGATGTGTTTAGTCTAAGAGTTCTTATGGTAAAATCTTTCAAAATTACTAGACTTAAGAATGAGAGCAAAACTTTTGAGAATCTCACAAAATAGTTTTCTGGTCAATATACCTAATTTGATTTTTAAGCTGAGACTTTAAAAGTGTCGAAACAAAAGAGTGCCGAAATTCCATTTGCTAATTCAGAGAATCTATGCTTCAGGAAACTGGAAGACACCAAGCCAACCTATTATTAATCATAGTAATAGTTGGGATTTTGAATTTTACGTATGAATTTCATAGTACATTTTTAGTCACTACGAGTTGACTCAATAAAGAGACATCAATTTGATGCACATTGTGGCTTTATAGACCTCATTGTAATCCAGATAGTTTTTTAGAAGAATTCTTCCATTTAAGAAAATGATAATGCTGATAATGATAGGTATTATATATAGATTGGTGGTCCCGTGGTACCACTAGCAAGAGATGAGAGTATTGAGACAAAAGTAAAGGATCAGGAATGGCTATAGTGTATAGTGTATTGAAAAGCTTGATGGTCCTAATTTGAGACCACCGATTTCTTGGTGAAGAAGCGTGACTGTAACAGTAAATTTTTTTTAAACACAGACCCAGAAATAGCAAATCTATTCCACTCTCATGGCTTAATCTACAAGGCCTTGTCTGAGAACGGTTTCCATGACGTTGCTTAATTTCATCTGCACAAGATGAAACACATTCAAACATAAAAATGCCCTGCTCATTTTAATATCATAAAAGGCTGAGATTGTTTCTCTGTCATAAAATTGTAAATAGCATTTTTTAAATCAGAATCACATTTAAAACAGTGGATTGTTCTACAGATATATATGTGTATATATACATATGCTTCTGAAATAAGGATATATTATACAGAGTTTTTATTTGATTTGTGTTATTTAGTCATAGGTAATCAAAAAAAGATTTGAATGCAAAACTTTATATATAAATGTATATTTCTAATGATAGTATAAATTGCCACTTTATAATAAAAAAGAAACAAGTGGGAACAATAATCAAAGCACATGCTCCTTTAGAACTTCAGTGATTCTGAATCCCCTCTATTTGATGCAGAGGCAACTATATTTTATTTTTAAAAGCTTAAAAAGCTATACTTCCTGATAAAAATTCTGTGATAAGTCATATCAAATTGAAAATTTATGGTTGAAGGCAGGAAAAAGATGCTAAATGCTGATCTTTATTATTCAGGATTTTTCCTGGAGCCCGTTAAAAATTCAATATTTACAATATAAATTAAGTGAAAATCAGTACTATTCCAAGATGATATATTGAGTTTTAGTAACAAACAGAAGCAAAAATATATTTAACATTATTAACATTAAAATAATGTCATAAAAACTGCATCATTAGATGTTTTATTAGTTGGAAAGAATGAGTTGATGCTTCTTTGTCTTTGCGCCAAGCACAACCTAAAAAAACAGTGGCATTCATTTCGCTAAAGTAGTTCTAAAGTCCAAAATATACTCCCATGAATAGAATTGGTACTAGCTCCATTACAAGGTTAAATGTTACAATCTTAGGAAATTATTGACACTGAAATGTTTAATAAACATGCTGTATGAGAAACTGAACAAATTAATGTTTTGTTTTTGCATTAAAGCACAGATTATTCAAACATTGTTTTTTGAGACCAGATTTGTACATGTTTATACGTCACAACCTTCCTGAAGTAAAAAGCGATTAAAATCTTGAGATGCTCATGCATGTACACAAAATACTTGCACTTTTTTTTAACATTAAACTTTGAGAAGTCTCCTTTTAAAAAAAAATGTGTTTATTCTATAATGTTTCACTGAAATAGTACTCTGTCTTATAAAAGAAATCAAAGTGGACTTATGGATGGGGAATAAGTCAAATTTTTACTGAACACTGCAGTTAAAATTAAAAATTACTTTCTAAATATGAAGCTACTTGTGGTAAACCTAATATTTCACTTTTTGAGGATTAAGAACTAGAGCACATTCATCTATTCATAATATACTAGCTAGACTCAGTTGAGTTTAGGGATCATAATCTAAATTATAATCTCAAAAAATCCAAGAGAGGCAGAAATATAAATTAACAATGTGATACCCAAAAGTAAGTGTTACTTACAGTAGGTATGCTACTAAAATTTTATATACAACTGATGATGCAACAGTGAAACCTATGGAGAAGACAAGGATAGAAAAAAAGATTAGATATATACTGAATAATATAAGAGGATACAGGGCGCTCAAGTAGAGGAAATCGTTTGAAGAAAAATTACGAAAACATAAAACATATGACTTACTTGGGAAATACTTGTGAATGAAATGGAAAGAATGGTCGGGAGGAGGTGGGAAAAAACAGTTGAGATTAATAAAATTGAAAAGTTATTCAAAGTTTTGTTAATGCACTCTGTGGATTTGTTTGAGCCTCCATATCTGTTAGGATGCTTTCGGTTGCTCATTAACACAATCTCAAGCTAAATTGGCATTTCATCTAGAGGTTCACACAATTACCATTGAGGCTTAATTTGTCTGTAGTTCTTTTAACTCTGCTACCTCTATGTATAATAACCTCTCTAGGGGAGCCAGGAATTTTTTTTTACAAGTTGCAAACATCACATATTTATGTCATCCATTCTCTCTTACCATTCCCCAGAATTGACATCTCCGATCTCAATGGCACAAATTGGGCCATGTGTTCATAACTGAGTGAAGCACTGTGGCCAGGAATTTTAGATGTGTTGGAGTTTAAATCAACCAGGGTCATTTTCCTAGATTTGTAGATGGGATATACTTCCCTAAAGATACAGGTCTATATAGATGAGGGGTAACTGAATGAAATTCAGAGTTCATTTATCAAGAGGAAATGGAAATGAATGCTGAGTAACAAAAAAGGACAAATCTCCATTATCTGTTAATGAACAAAGTTCTTATCAAAGCTCATTGGCTGTTCTTAAAAACTGGCAGAGAAATGCAAATATTAGTGAATTAAAGCCATTGCCAGAAATGAGGAAGGACTAACAAAGTCATTGAAGATTCAATTTCCCAAATATTAAGTACCTGTTATGCAAAAGGCACCATGTGGATCACTGAGGAAGATATAAGCAACTGCAGTTTTAAATAAAAGTGGTGCATTTGACAATAACTCAATACATCTGGTATATTCAATGTTTTTAGATGACTGTCACAGAAAGGACTAGAAAATGCATCTTGGCTTTTCTAAATCAGAGATTTACATCATATCTGCTTTATCATACCCATAAAAACACTGCTCTGGTTAGGCAATTACAAAAGTTTTCTTAAAATGTCACTCAGGCAGTCATTCCAGTTCTAAAACACAGAGCTATTTGGGATATCAAAATCCCTGGGACGGCAATACATGCCATTCTCGAATCATCTCTATAGATTATAGCATGTGTTTGAACAATTTGGATGTTAAATATATTAATCTGTCAAAGTAGCCTATTCCATTTGTGGGCAGTATTGGTTTTATAATGTTTTTACTTATATAAAGTAACTTGTTCTGTAGCTTCTAACCATGTTTCAAATTTTACTCCCCAGGGCTATTCAATGTCATTTTAATCCTCTACCTACAAGAAAGTCTTAGATATATTTGAATATCGCTGTCATTTCTTTCTTACTCTTCAAGTAGTCTCTACTCATGTGAAATATTTTCAGATATTTTAAATATTTTGTTTCTTTACCATTCTCTTTATTTTATTCAAAACAAACTCTAATAACTTGGAGTACATAATACAACATACTATTCCTGATATAATCTAGCTGATTCGGAAACACTTCTTCATTCTTAATCTTATAATAGTATTCTATAAAATCACATTCACTTTTTTGACAATCTAATCTCATCAAAAATTTTTTTTAGCATTCAAGTTCATTTCTATTAAAACACCTAAATATTTTTTATGTTTTTATCTTTATGACTCAAAGTAATGTAGAGTTTTGTTAATAGAATGATAAAAAAAATTATAATCCGATTAAGTCTTTGAGAAACATAAACTCCGATAGACACATAGTCAGAATTTTCTAGGTAGACTACAAAATTCTCTTTTAATGATCAATCATGAATCCTCTCTTTGATTCATGTTATCATACTTAATTTTGTGCAATTAGATCAATCTGTTTTCAAGGCCTAATAGCAATGCATTTCATTTTCTCACCTCAGTTACCTGGGGCGAGCTTTCAGAGGTGATCATTCTGATCTTGGTCTTTAGGAAATATGTACTCTAATAGGAGATATATATTTTTGCTCCATTCAAATTAAATACTATCCCCTCTCATAGTTACTATTGACTTAACCTAAGAATCCATCACACTCAAGAATTGTACTTATCAGAATCATACCTGGTTTCTCACTGACTCATTATTTTATTCTGTAATTTAAAATTACTTGTTTCAATAATCATTTCTGGATCTCTTTAAATTCCTATTCATTTTTTTTTCTCTGAGTCGACTTGCAGTGTCCTGGCGTATACTCAAAATTTCCTAAACTGATAACATTTCTGAGGCTTTGAGGACCTGAGAATGCACTTTGCTTGTCTTTGTCTAGGGGTGACAACTGGGTGAGCATCAAATCCCTGGGTTACCTACTTTTTAAATTTTTTTGGTTTTCCACTGACTTCCAGCTTTGTGTTTTGCAGAAGAGATAATACATTTTATTTGAAAGTAATATGCAGTCTCTGAGCACAATGGAGATAGTCCAGAAAGCTAATTATTTTTCTCTAGAATTTAAAATATTATCAGTTTGTCATGTTATTTGTCTAACGCTTTTTGACAAGCTTATCTAGAAGACAATATTAATGACTGTGTAATGTTTCTTATATACATACTTGTACAGTCCTGGGCCACCAAAGGATGGGGATATGCTCTGTGAAATGTGTCGTTAGGCAATTTTGTCCTAGTGTGATCATAGAGTGCACATACACAAAC
>NW_011888795.1:3334049-3352249 GCF_000151845.1 Pteropus vampyrus
TTTACATCATATCTGCTTTATCATACCCATAAAAACACTGCTCTGGTTAGGCAATTACAAAAGTTTTCTTAAAATGTCACTCAGGCAGTCATTCCAGTTCTAAAACACAGAGCTATTTGGGATATCAAAATCCCTGGGACGGCAATACATGCCATTCTCGAATCATCTCTATAGATTATAGCATGTGTTTGAACAATTTGGATGTTAAATATATTAATCTGTCAAAGTAGCCTATTCCATTTGTGGGCAGTATTGGTTTTATAATGTTTTTACTTATATAAAGTAACTTGTTCTGTAGCTTCTAACCATGTTTCAAATTTTACTCCCCAGGGCTATTCAATGTCATTTTAATCCTCTACCTACAAGAAAGTCTTAGATATATTTGAATATCGCTGTCATTTCTTTCTTACTCTTCAAGTAGTCTCTACTCATGTGAAATATTTTCAGATATTTTAAATATTTTGTTTCTTTACCATTCTCTTTATTTTATTCAAAACAAACTCTAATAACTTGGAGTACATAATACAACATACTATTCCTGATATAATCTAGCTGATTCGGAAACACTTCTTCATTCTTAATCTTATAATAGTATTCTATAAAATCACATTCACTTTTTTGACAATCTAATCTCATCAAAAATTTTTTTTAGCATTCAAGTTCATTTCTATTAAAACACCTAAATATTTTTTATGTTTTTATCTTTATGACTCAAAGTAATGTAGAGTTTTGTTAATAGAATGATAAAAAAAATTATAATCCGATTAAGTCTTTGAGAAACATAAACTCCGATAGACACATAGTCAGAATTTTCTAGGTAGACTACAAAATTCTCTTTTAATGATCAATCATGAATCCTCTCTTTGATTCATGTTATCATACTTAATTTTGTGCAATTAGATCAATCTGTTTTCAAGGCCTAATAGCAATGCATTTCATTTTCTCACCTCAGTTACCTGGGGCGAGCTTTCAGAGGTGATCATTCTGATCTTGGTCTTTAGGAAATATGTACTCTAATAGGAGATATATATTTTTGCTCCATTCAAATTAAATACTATCCCCTCTCATAGTTACTATTGACTTAACCTAAGAATCCATCACACTCAAGAATTGTACTTATCAGAATCATACCTGGTTTCTCACTGACTCATTATTTTATTCTGTAATTTAAAATTACTTGTTTCAATAATCATTTCTGGATCTCTTTAAATTCCTATTCATTTTTTTTTTCTCTGAGTCGACTTGCAGTGTCCTGGCGTATACTCAAAATTTCCTAAACTGATAACATTTCTGAGGCTTTGAGGACCTGAGAATGCACTTTGCTTGTCTTTGTCTAGGGGTGACAACTGGGTGAGCATCAAATCCCTGGGTTACCTACTTTTTAAATTTTTTTGGTTTTCCACTGACTTCCAGCTTTGTGTTTTGCAGAAGAGATAATACATTTTATTTGAAAGTAATATGCAGTCTCTGAGCACAATGGAGATAGTCCAGAAAGCTAATTATTTTTCTCTAGAATTTAAAATATTATCAGTTTGTCATGTTATTTGTCTAACGCTTTTTGACAAGCTTATCTAGAAGACAATATTAATGACTGTGTAATGTTTCTTATATACATACTTGTACAGTCCTGGGCCACCAAAGGATGGGGATATGCTCTGTGAAATGTGTCGTTAGGCAATTTTGTCCTAGTGTGATCATAGAGTGCACATACACAAACCTAGATGTTATAGCCTACTACAGTAATTGTATGTGGTATATTTTTGTAGGACTGACAGCACAGTAGGCTTGTTTACACCAGCATCACCACAAAACTATGAGTAATTGTAGCCTAAACCTTGACAATTGGCATTTCTTCTTGTAATGCAAGTACCTGACTTAAGTTTGATTGTCAGACACATCCACTTCAATGAGGGCTGTCTGAAGTAAATGCATTGCCAAACACATGACTAGATAAAGAGCCAGGCCAACTACCCCCCTTTGTTTTGGAAATCTTGATTTCAATAACTGATCATTTGGGTTACCTATTTTTTTCTTTTCCTGGGCTTTAAATTCCTACTCTTATATTTTAAATTCACCACTAAAGAGTGAGTCCCCAAAAACCTAGGCTCCCAGACTGGAATCCAGTGAAAGCAGAACTCCAGTCCAGTACAGGATGGTGCTGGCTAGCTGGGCTCTCTCTCTTCTCACTGTGTGACCGTGACCCCCAGCATGTCTTGTATGCTTCAGGGCCTTTAAGTAATAAATTATTTTCTTTCTTCAAAGTTTTCTAAATGGTTATTGTTGAAGGGCATCTTGCAATCATAATAAAAACTGTGAGAGTAGGTCCAATCATAACTTTGCTTAAGAAAGAAGAGGTGTCTATGGAAAGCTCACTGAGTGCCCCCAGGCATTTTTAGCAGATAGCATTACTATTCAAAGACTGAGACCTGCACAGACAGTAATTCATTGCACTAAGACCTTTAAGAAGGCTACGATGTCACTGGGCCACAGGAATTTTTCAGCTCATTATAACATTATGGGACAACTGTCTTTTGTATATGTGGTCTGTCGTTGACCTAAACATCACTCTCTGGTGCGTGACTGTATTCGCCCTGCCTCTTCACTACAATTTGTTGTCGTTAAAAATATATCCTTGACCCAGAGAAGCACACAAAGAAATACACAAGGAGAACACACCAAAAGGAGGTCTTTAATGTATGAATTACACATCTAGGATCTATGGTTTGGTTTGTTTCTGTCAATGCCTTTTTCATCCCTTGCTTCAATTTTTTGCTCTGTCTATGCATCTCCAGATTGTCGCACCACTGGTTTGACTAACTTAGCTCCTAACTAGTTTATATTTTTTGCTAATTTTTTGAGCAATTGTTTTCTTTGAGCAGGAAACCCTAGAACAAACTAGCGCAGATTTAGTTGTCTCAGCATATCTAGTTGAATAGGAGAACGGCCATCATAATATCCCTGTTTAATGGTCTCACTGAAGCAAAATTCCAACCACACTATTATCACATAGCCTGTGCTGACACTTCTCAGCACACCTGCAAACTAAGTATAGAATTATAGACAAGGGTGACATTGATCTGATTTCTAACTCACTCTCCATCAGAAACACAGCTTGTCAAGGCTCATAAGCCCCTTGACTTTCCCTAATGATGAGAAAGGGAGAGTTAGAAATGTATATCATGTTGCCCCGAGTTTCAGTGCTTAGAACCTGCCGAATGCAAGGAGTGTGCTTCAAAAGAATGCATATACATGAGAACCAGCTCACTTTCTTTGCCTCTGTCAGAATGCCAGCCAACTCTTAGGAAAAGCCTGAGGTAACTTAGTAATTTAATTTTCAACAGGAGGAGACTGGAAATTAGGTCAGACCTAGTATGATCACTACAGGACTTGATGCCATTTCAGCCTCTTTGGATCTCTCCTTGTATGGTTACTGGTTCTTCAATGGGTGTCCTAGTAACATATTCCCATGGCACAGGCTCAGGACTCCAATACCAGTGAATGCCAAATTCAGTCCTGGCAGGATGCACCCTCGTTATCTCATTCTATTATTATTATTATTATTATTATTATTATTATTATTATTACTACTATTATTAATTTATTTCTTTTAATCTCAGCAACAGCCTAGGGAGGTAGAACGGTGTATTTGGTAAAGTAGTAGGTAAGATACCTAGAAAGTTAGAAAAACTCTCAGAAAAAACTAATTACTGTAGGTGCTTGAGCAAGTTAATTTCATTCTAAATCTCTGTTTCTTTATTGTAAAATGGAGATAGTTTGCAAAGCAGGGATTAATTTGATTGCGTAATTTTTCTTATCCATCCTGAGAATCTGTGCTTTATCATAGTTATAGTTTGATCATTTGGACTTAATGTGATTATTGATATGCTTGGATTTGGGTTCACTATTTTGTTATTTGCTTTTTGTTTGTTCCCTCTGTTAACCTCCTATTTTGCATTCCTTTCCTGACTTCTTTTGGATCATTCAGTGGTTTCTCTAGGGATTTTAATATACATGTTTACCTTTTTATAGTCTGTTAAGAGTCTAATATTTTACCACTTTGGATGGAGTATAGAAAACTTACCACTATAAGTCCATTTAGCCTCTCCTTTTATGTTTAGCTGCATATGTTGACATCTCTATCAGAAGTTAAAATTTCTGCTTTCGATTTCCAAACATATTTTAAAGAACTCGAGAACGGAATAATCAATTACGTTTACTCAGAGATGTTTGCCATTTTTGTTGCTCTTTCTTCTTTCCTAATGTTCCAAGTGTTCTTTTGATACTATTTCGCTTGTCTAAAGAACTTCCTGTAGCAATTTCTTTAGAACAAGTCTGCTGTTAATGAATATCCTTAGTTTTCCTTCATTTAAAAGTGTTTTTTTCCCCACCTTTATTCTTGATGTATATGTTCATTGGACATAGAATTCTGGTTGACGGTTTTTTTCTTTCAGCACTTTAAATCTGTTGTGCCACTTCTTTCTGGCCTCTGTGGTTGTTCTCCCATTGCTACTGCGTCATTTTTCTCTGGACATTTTCAGTATATTTTCCCTCCTTTAATTTTCAGCAGTTTGATTACAATATGTCTGGATGTGAACTTGTTTATTCTGTTTGGCATTCACTGAGCTTCTTGAGTCCCCAGGTCTAGCTCTTTTGCCAAATTTGGGATGTTTTCAGACATCATTTCTTTAAATTTTTTTTTTTTTTTTGCATTGAGCTTTTCTCTTCTCCTTCTAAGACTCCAATAACATAAGTGCTAGATTTTTTGTTATTTTCCCACAAGCCTCTAAGGCTCGTTTCACTTTTTCAATCTCTTTTGTTCTCTCCGTTGTGCAGATTGAATCATTTTTATTGATTTATCTTCAAGATTATTAATTCTTTCCTCTGTTATCTCTATTCTGCTACTGAACTGGCAAAAGAGGTTTTTGTTTTTTGTTTTTAGTTATTGTGCTTATAGCTCTAAAATTTCCATTTGGTTTTTCTTTATGTCTTCTATCTGTTTTGTACCCTTTCTATTTTTCTTTGGTTTCAAGAGTCAGTTAATTCCAACATTTTTATCTCGCCATTAGTGTCTATAGATTATGTTTCCATGCAAATTGAAATTTTCCTGATAGCTCATATGCCAACTACTTTTTTTTTAATTTTATGTTGGACATTTTGAATATTGTATTATATTATGAGACCCTGGGTTTTTTTTAAATCCTAGGAAAATGTTGATTTTTTTTTTTTTTTTTTTTTTTTGCAAGCATTCAACTTGGTGAGTTCAAACCTTGAGCTCCAACCAGCCTCTTGGTATCTGTGGTTCTAATGCCAGCGTGCTTTTCAAAGCATTCACAGAGATATTTGGATCTCTCCAATGTATATGCCACCTAGTGGCCAGACTCAGACATGGGCAGTGCTATATCTGTTCAGTTCTCAGTCTTTTGTATGCTAAATAATATCAGATCCACAGGTGCATAGCTTGGAAATGAGTCCAAAACTTACACACAGCTATTTGAGATTTATTTCTTAAGTTCCTTCTTCTCCGTGACCCCGCCATACTTTCTGGCTCCTCGGGGCTTCTCTATTTCAACTTTCAACTAAAGAACTGGAATTTTAGTTATCCTGTTCTGCAGTGCACTTCTGAAGTGTGCCCGCAACCAGAGCCAAATAATGAAAGGAAAAACAAGAAAAAACAATGGTGTTTGGTCTCATCCTCTTGGAACTATAACTTCTCAGCCGAAGATAGAAGAAGGTTCCTCTGAACAGAGCTTTGGCCCCCGTGGGCTCCCCTACGCCACAGGATTCCCTAGGAAACTGGGTCATGAAAGAACAGAAAAAAGCAGGAGGAATATAACCGAGGATTTTCACATTCTCTATACAGTACAAGTTCTCTTTCCTGCTCTTTGAGTAAGTTCTAGAGGGCTCCTGAGCTCGTTCTGTCTATTCATTTGGTGTCCACTTGAGTGTTGACTGGGGAATATTGGGAAGGGGGGATGGTAAAGTCACCACTTACACACCAGTAATTGAATTCTGGACCTCTTTCTCAATTTGCATGCTACTTTTCATAGTCTTCAAAAATTGCTACTCTATATATCCTGTTCAGATTTTATTCAGTGCAAAACTCAGAGTGTTTAGTACTTGCTCTAAGATTTTATTCAGTGCAAAACTCAGAATAACTAGTATTTACTCCATCTTATCCAGACTGGACTCTGATACTCTAAAATTCCAAAAATTTAATGATATTTACTTATATTTTAATTATCCTACCTAGTCAGTTTTACTGAATAAGTTTTTCCTTTTCCCTCAAAGGCCAGGTACCATATAAAAAATATAAAACCCAGGAGAAATCAAAATCAAATATTCTAATACTCTATCAATCTTGTATAATTTGAAGAAAAGTAAACTATCTCATCCAACCCAGTTGCTACCTGAATATAAAATGTGATATTGAATGACTTTCAAAATACGAGTTTTGAAATTATATTTTTAAAAGTAAGAAGATATAAACAGCTAATTTTAGCCTTTCTGTTTAGTCTACAGATTCAAATTTTGAAATTTTGGAAAAAAAAGGCCTCATAATAGGACACTGTTAAAGATTGTCATAGGGTCATCCTACAAGCCACAGTTACAGCTTAGTGCTTCAAAACATATAAAATCTGGTCACCTGTAGAAAATGCAGTCGAATCACTCAGCTTTCTCTTGCCTAGAAAAATCTACAGCATGACTTAGAGTAAGTGGGGCACTGAGAGGCACGATTTCAATGACTGCCATTCATGGTACATTTCTTCTGCAAATCAGTAACACTCTATATACATAAACATGTCAGGGCTGCATTCCTGGGGAAGTCTGCAAAATTCTTTGACAGAAAAAAGATTGGAAAAAATATTACTTCTCTAATACTTACATAATAATTATAAAATATAAAATGCCAGTAAAAACACATATGCACTGCATCATTCTTGTCAGATCTTCCAAAGAAAATATTAATTTATTCAAGTAAGGGTCAGTTCCATATTTAGCTCATGTGAAATTTTTTTTTAAGTGACTAAAGGTTTTCTGAATTATAAGTGGTCATCTGATTTTTAAGAAAAAACATAGATGGTATAGGTAAATAATGTGCTTCCTCTCAGAATCATGTTATATTAGCACCTTTAAATAAAATTTGATTCTTCAACTTTTCACACTATTTTCTTTCTTTGCACACCTGTCTCCTCTATCAGACTCTGAGATCCTTGAAGGTCAGAAATGAAATTTGTTCAGCTAGGTGGCACAAAACAGAATTTAAAAAACATTCTTCGAATTGTTTCAAATATGTAAAATATCAATCATGAAATTTCAACAAGAAGTAATTTTTTTTTTTTTAAGATGGCTATATCAAAGAAAAAAAATCCTGGCAAGACATTTTTTAAAAATCACTCATGAAAATTCATTTTCTGCAAAACAAGCCTTGCCATTTATCTACAGTATGTGGCATTCACTGTACTACTGCTAGTTTTTTTTTTCTTCTTCTTCTTCTTTATTCAAAGTTACTTCACTGGTGGAAAAATTTAAGCCAGTATTCTAAGTGGTGTGTGGGAGTCTTCTCTGAGTACATATCTTGTTGATATATAACGGGATATGTGCATATATTTTAACTCCCACGTAATTTTCTAAACTGCTCTCCTAAAGTCTGTACAGCACATAATCTAGTTAGATGGTTTCTGCCTGTAATTCTGCTTGAAATCATCTCAGGGCTAAATGTAACCTTCTGTAGTGTTCAGATTTTATAGAAATAAAATTCCTCCTTTCAGTCAGCAAAACCTTCACTCCAGATGAATCTTCAACATTCTGTTTTTACCCAGGAGCAAATGATTTAGAACAGCATTGTCCAATAGATAAATAAAGATAGCCACATATGTAATTTCAAATTTTCAAGTAGCTACAGTAAAAAGGTGAAAAGAAAGACGTGAAATTAGTTTTTATAGTTTAATGCATATAACCCAATATATCTAAAACATTATAATCTCAACATATAATCCTTAGAAGAATTATTAAGAAGATATTTTACTTTTTTTTGTACTAAGCATTCAAAACCTGAAGCACGGCTCAATTCAGACTAGCCATATTACGACTCAATAGCCACATGTGCCTAGTGGTTACCTTAGTATGAGCATAAATTTAGGGGGAAAAAAAGGAAAAAAAAGGAATGAAAGGGCTGGAAAAAAGCATTGAAACTCTCACTCTGCCTCTTATCTAATATTTGAATATTTATTTTCATACTATCCATAGAAATTTTTTCTCTAATCCAAAATGCTATGTTCTGCATATCTCTACATTGTCCGGCACCACCTCCTGCTTCTCTGAGCCTCCTGCTAATGCCACTGTCTCCCTCTTTGCTCTGTGGTGCCTCTTTCCATTACTGGATCCCAGCTTATAGGGAGTATATCCCAATGTTGGTTGCACTCACTGTTTCCTGTTAAAGATGTTTTATCCTTGCCATCTTCGACCCAATAATTTTCTCTCCTCCCTACTTTTTTTTGTGAACCAAATCCTTTCAGGTCTCAAATTAGATTTATCTATCTCAGAGAAGAGTTCCTCGAATCTCCAAGAGTTCTCTGAGAGCAAAATGACCTAACATAGTGACTGCTGTTCATAGCACTTACTATGGGGGTTCCTGTTCTACATCAGGTGATACAGTCATAAACCAACTACATAGTAAGTGCTCAATTAGTATTGCTTGAACAAATGCATGGCTGATTAAATTAATGAAAAGTTGGAAAAATCAGAAAGAGAAGGTGCCTTACTAAAGGTCTCATAGTAAGGGGTAGGTTCTGGACCCTAGTCCAGCTGAGCTCACAAAATTCAAACATTTAAAAGAATTGCAGTTAAAGGAGATGCAGGCAACACAATAATGAATAGCACAGTTACAAATATCTATGCATTCTAGAATTTTTGGTCATAGTAAATTTCCCATTTCTGAAGATAGCATGAAACACGAACTGCTGATGTAGTGTAGATTGGTGCAGGCATTCTGAAAAGCAATGTGTCAATACCTAGAAATATCTATGATCTAGTCAAGCCACATTTGGGTATGTATCTCAAATTCTTATACAGGTTCATAAAGAGATGTCCATTGTAGTGCTGTTTGTGTTGGCAAACAACTGTAGAAAATGTAAGTGTCCTTCACTGAGGGTAGGGGGCAGAGTAAAATATGGTGGACACATTACCATGTACTACACAGAAATTAGAAGCAACAGACTAGATGTACACACAGTGACAACAGTGGATCTTTAAAATAGCACTAATAAAAAAGCAAAGGACAGAATAAGATGTTTATGTAAGGCTCCATTCATATAATTTAATAATACACAAATCCAGACAAAACAGAAAAAAATGCATTTAAAAAGAAAATATAAGGATACACATTAAACAAATTAAAATATCAAAATTGTTATCTATAGAGGGAGAGTATAATGGTGGTAGGAAATAGGAACAAAAGAAAATAATACGTCATGAAAATTTCTGAAGGTTAAATTAATGTCATGAATTGAGAAGTGTAATTAATTTAACCTTCAGAAATTGAGATCCAAAAGCAAAATAAAGGAAATAAAAAATATTTTAAAATATATGTATATATTTTAAATATTTATGTTGTCTAACTCACTCACTCTCCTTTTGAGATGTACCTCTTTAAAACAGTTCTCTCTTCTTTCTCTCCTTTCTTTTCCTCCTCCCTTCCTCTCCCTTTTTCTCCCTTTCCTTCCGTTCCTTTTCCTATCTTCATCTTCCCATACCTTCTCTTGCCCTCTCCCTGACACTCTGTCTTTCTATCTTTCCTTTCTTGTTTCATCTTTAGCTAATTTGAAGGGGTCATTTTAGAGACAAACAGCTTTTTGAGATGTTCAACAGGGCTCTATGTTATCCCACCAATCATCTAAAACTGTCTAGTTAATAAAACAGCTTGTTAAATGAACACAGCAACCATGTTGTTTACATAAATGACTTGGCCTATAGTCACTATCTTAGATGATAGACATATAAAGGTTGATATAATATAGTCCCAAATTCTGGACAATCCCATTCTACTGGAGAGCATGTAACAAGTTATTTCATCATAAATGAAGACTTATAGACTTGGTTATTTACATGATATTCACTACAGTTATTTCACAATAACCTATTTTAACCCAAAATTTTGTTTGTCATATACTGAAGTTTAATTCACAAGCAGGGATCAAAAAGCAAGGAGTTAAGAATAGACCATCAGCACCACAGATACTTAAACAGAGGGCCATTCGTATACCCCATTTTCAAGATAAAGGGGAGAAAAATTATATTACCCAACCTTTACTGAGGAAAAATATCTAATAGAAGTTAAGAACATATAATGTAACAATAATGAAAATATAATACAGAGGTGAAAAAAGTAACAGCTGTTACACAAATGGACTGATGTGTGGATCCAAAACAGACTAGCGTTTTGTTTTGCTTATTGAATTAGGGACTGTTTTGTGGAGAAGTGGAATTTGAATCAGAAAGGCAGAATTGGGAACAAGATAGTAAAAACAACATGCACAATAACCCAGAGGCCAGAATGCATATGACATGTATGAAAAAATAGTAAAGAGAGATTTTATTGTGAGAAAAAAAAAATGTGTGCAAGACAGTATTGAGGCTGGAGAGATAAGCTAGAGACAAATATTACAAGGACATGAAGAACAGAATGGATAACATGAATTCCTGATAGATTTAAAACAGATGATGATAGGTTCAATAATAACAGGGATATAAGAATGTTGCTTCATTTACAACTGATTTACACACTTTATCATTGCCTTGGTAAAAAAAAAAAAAAAAGATATTGGAAATTGTGACTGTGTAAGAAAGATTTAATCATCATATTATCCAGCATTTTTATACTGATCGAAGCCTCCTCTAGATAATATTATCTAGTTGAGGTTTGTTGCCATACTCTTGATTCCCTTTTCATTGGAAGAAAGAATAATTAGTGTCTTTTTGTGCCAGTGAAGTTGCCTGAAGCTCTCCTTTCAGAATAGGCCACCAGTGTTATTATTCTTAAGATTTCTTGATCATTGTTAAATCAAACTGTCCACTTAGTGTTTTTACATTTAGCGCCCCAAAGATTGGCTTAAAGATCATTTTAATTTATCTAAGTTAAGATATATGAGAGTAAAAATGACTCAGTATATGGTATTAATCCAAATGAATTGACATTGCCACTTACTGTTCTTAGATAAATTTTATCTTGCAATGCTTGCTATTTTAGGGGCCATTTGTTTCCAGTTTCCATGGTGAAAATTCAGATATCTGCTCCCCAAACAAGGCTAGTTCTTGGTTATGGATAAGCCGAACTATAAGATAGGATTAGCACAAATGTGACAAACTGAAGAAGTCAATGTACTATATGATTCAAATCGTTGTTTTTCTATAACCATGGTGTCTTATTTACTATGGATTCTTGTTCTATTGATATAAGTGTGAGATGTCGGTATCAATCTTTCTCTCTAATTACTAAATATTATTAATTATATTCACTTTTTAGTAATAATGTTTCCTGGCCTTAGAAATTAGATTCCACTGCAAATATTTTAGAATCAGAATCTCTCTGAAATACACATTTATTCGCTTAATGTCTTTGATACACTAATGTTTTAAAGAAACTTGAACTCAAAAAGTCTTTTTTTTTTTTTTTTGAGTCAACTTGGCTAAGTTAGAACCACATTTTCTAGGGTTCCTTTCCTGTGTGCTTTCAAGTCAGAGTTGACAAAAATAAAAATTTGTGTGAGACGTGGAAGGGATAAGTGAAGCAGAAGTCACTCCTTTCTAAAGGTCATAGTGTTTACATTTGTCGAGAGAGAGCTAGAGGGGCTGGGTGGGGCAGGGGATGGGGATTGTCAGTGTGTCCTCACTTACCTGTGCTTCATGTCCGGTTTTTTCTGACTGCTGGCCCTGCTGACAAGCTGCAACCCTAGGCTCACCACAAGATGCAGAGGCAAGAGCTTCTATAGACTTTCTCATCAGCTCCCTGCTGTGGTCACACACCAATGTATAGACATGTCTGTCTTCCCAGATTCCCATGCAGGCCTTGCCTTGTCCATCGTGGCCAGTGCTTCAGGAGGATGACTTAGCAACTTTACTCTGATCCTCCAGCATCATCATTCTAAATCTTAATTTCTAGCTTTTCCCACAATTGTGTAACATCCTCCTATAATAAATAATAAAGCTCTTATTTCTAACAATCTTAGTGATTCTTCTTCTTAGAATTGAACCCCAACTAATACAGAGATTTTTTTTCTAGATTTTAGGGTAATTTTATTCTAGATTTTAGTAAAGAAGAACCAATACATTTTTCCGAGCACTTTCCTTTAAACGACTAGACTCTTCCTTTGACTCATTATCTCCTTAATAATTTTGACTTAGAAGAAATGTATTCAGTTCCAGGACAACTTACTTCATCTTTGCAGAGTAGGAAAAAAAATATTACACACATACCCTGTGAAATGTTCTGGAAATTTTCTTCACTAATGAGCTTTGAAGAAAAAAAAAAAAAAGTAGATACTAATATGTATCAAGTGCTTAAAATTAGTCTTTAGTCATCAAAACAAATTTCCAGTTTATTTCCAAATCTGTGTATTGAAGGAGCTATGTATACATAATATGTATATAATTTAAATACATATCTAAAAAAGATAACTTAAAAACAGACTTAAAAACAATTTTAAAAGTTAATTTCCTCTAGTGAATTGCATGAACATTTAAGCAAATGGAGGAGCTGATAAGATATTTTTAAAAATAGAGAGAATGTCTCACCTATGTGTAAGACTGGTCTTCTTGTTATAAAAGTTGACATAAATCAGAGTTAGGATTTGTGAGTTAAAAGAATAGGATAAAAAGTGAAAAAGTCACAAGAAAAAAGAAGACAGATAGGCAACAAGGTAGGTTGGCATTGTATTTTCACTTTCATTGATATCATTTCAGTGGAATGTGGGATTAGTAATTATAACAATAATACCACCACCACCAATAATAATCTCTAGCACATGGGTAAAATGATCCAGATGTGAAGAAAATGTAAGAAAATAATAAAATTCTGTACAAATGATCATTATGATTATGATGATTTCCCCTTTCCTTTTTCCTCTGTTTCTATCCCATACTTGTAAGGGGTTCTTGCTGATATGAGCTAATTTGATAAAATAATCCATAAAACTCTGCCAGTGGGACTTGCTCTGTTTGTAGGCAATAGATACTTATTTTAAATGTGGTCTTTCAGAAGCTATGATTCATCTTTGCTAATTCTGAAATGATATTTAACAATGGGGACCTTGAGGGAGCTGGTTCTTTCAGTGGCCTAATCAATTAAATTCAGCAAATAGTAACCAAACACCTACTCTGTACTTTCACATTCATTCACTCATGAGCCAGGCCTTCTGCTCAGAGCAGGCAGATATATTGGGACAGGTACAAGCTCTCCTCTCAAGTTCCTGGCACTGTAGGCAAGATGACCATACCAAAAAAGTATTTCAACATATAATAGAGTACATAGAAAGTGCTACTATAAAGATATAAACTAGATACTAGGAAAGGGGATGATTATTGAGTGGAAGAAACCAGCATTCCAGATAAAAGAAAAGAACTGACCAAGGCACAAAGTTATAAACATGCAAGATATGTTCAAAGTTACTTGAAAGATTATCAAGTTTTCTTTGATAGTGAATAAGTACCTATTACAATGGAATTTTCTGAACTTCAGTGATTTAATGACATTCACGTTTTTATCCTATGCAAACATTTTGCCAAATATACCAACATTCATTATTTACTTTTTATTTAATTAATTCTACATTGATTTTTATTTTTTACTTAAAATTATTCTAAACATTTGAGCTTAGTTACTAGTGACATTTTTCCTAATGAACATTAAATATATTTTAAATTATTTAATATTAAAAATGTCTATCCATATAAAACAATCATGAACATTAACAGTGGTGTGTTACCAAACATTGAGAAACCTCATGGTGGGAGATGAGGCAGGAATAGGAGAGCAGCACCATATTGAGGACTTCGGATACCATAGTATGGACAGGACTTCATGCTAAAGTACTAAAGGGTAAAATGTTTGCAATGATCAGATCTGTATTTTGGGAATTTATTTCTAGAAGCACTGGTGTTAAGTGAGAGGAAAAAAAAAAGAGAGAGAGATTAGGTAAGGCAAAGACTGAACTTTATTCCTACTTTATTCTTCAAGGGCCAACTCAAATGTTACCTTTTGATGAAACTTGCCCTGACTCCTCTGAGAGCTTAGTGAGTTGTCTGTGATACTTCTTTATTAAGCATTCTAAATATATTTACCTATGCTTCACTGAATCTAGTTTTTTATAAATATCTCCCCTCTGTCAAGATTTGTCTTCTTCATAACTGAGTCTCTAGAGCCCTAGAGTGCATGAAAACTACAGAGGATTAAAATTTTGCAAACAACATTTTATAAACTGAAAGAAATAAGATAAGGAGACTGGATAAAACCTGTTTAATAATTCAAAAATTAACTACTAGGATCTAAAAAAGAGAGAGGGAATTCCAGAAGGTCTTATGATTAGATGACAAGAAACATGATAAAGTCAATGATTGTTCTAAAGTTCCAATCTGGTTAAAGATTATAACAGGAAGAAAACTATTTCGAGTACAAATCTATCCAGTGGGAAATAGTGGTTTCTGAGTTTATAACACTGTGTAGTTTCACTCCTCCAAGATAAAACTAAAATATGTTTATACATTTGTGAGATAAGTTATGTCCACAGTGCTAACGCACATGGTAGCTGATTGGATGAATGTATGCATAGTTGAAATGCAGGTGTGTTGTAATGGAAGAAGCAATGAACTGTTCTCTAGTTTTGACTCTGTCACTAGCCAGAGTCTCCATAAACTGAGCACTCTACCTCAGCAAATTTCAGTAATCACCCCCTTGCCCTCTTTGCATGTTCCAGTGAGGTAATAACTGGGAAAATAGTTTTGGAATTGCTTTCAGTCTTGTATCCACAATAGTCCATCATGTATAAAACAATCAAAAGTGTGACCTTTAAAAAAATAAATCAAATTATATCATATTCCTGTTGAAAAAATTTAATAATTTTTCTATCTCACTTAGGTTAGAATCCAAACAGTTTACCAGGACTATGTAGGCACAGCCCTTGCACATAAAGTGGCCCCTATTTGTTTACCACTGTATTGGCAGCACCTAGTATAGTACCTAACATCTACTATATGCTAATAAGTATTTGAATGCATGATGAAATGAATAAGTAAATAAATGAGTTGACTGTGACCTCCTGGGTAATTAGTTTGTGGATTCAAAGCTGGAAGATGGGGCTCTTGATTCCAAGGCCCATAATTTCCATCAAAATTGTTCTAATTCATGAAATTCTCTTCTTTGACCAGCAAGGAACCTATGGAAAAGGCATTGATTTTTGAGGTGTTGGCCTAAAGATAACTAACTGTGTGGTCTCTGGCTAAGGATCAAGTTACAACACAGATGTTACCATTCACTGGAGCTTGCAGTAACAGCTTTCTGGCCTTGTTTGTTTACCAACTGATGTATGTAGTACACAGAATCTGTTCACATAATTTCATTTCATAATGCAGCAATGTGTATTTATCTGCTTCTTATTTTACATTTTGCAAAATATTTCTATTTCAAATTTATTTTGACAAAGTGTGATGCCATCCCAGTGTTTTATAAATTATAGAGAGCCAGGTAGAAAGGTGACTGGATTCATCATGTACAGGTTAATTTATTCTGATATTGAGTAATAAATATCAATTGCTCTTCTAACATGTGTTTGAAGAATTCTTGTCATTGAGGAAAACATTTATCGAGTCTCTTGAAATCCATTCAAGTGCAAAGAGAAAGGTAACAAAGCAAACAGATCACTTTTTTGTACATTGTTTTGAAATGTACTGTTCTTGCCATACGAATAATATGGATCTGAGAGATATGGTCATCGGGAATTCTTGCAAAACTGTAGCATAGCTTTGTGTCAGCCTGAAATATGCAGAAAAAGGATTGTTGAATATTGAAAAAAAAAAAAGGCAATTCCCTGTCCTAATAAATTTCTGCCATTACGATTCCTGAAGTCAAAAACAAATCTCTTAATTGAGTTCGCTGCAAACTCAAGCTATTTTATTGTAGCTACTTTTCTAATGTTTTATTCTCCCGTTGACTCTCTAGTCCATGGGAAATTTTTTCCACTTTCATAAGAATCTTACTGCTATCTCTACATTTCTGCACAAATAATTGTTTCCCCTATATCAGGGAAAGCAAAAGGCAATTGGCACTTATTTTAGTTACTTCTTCTTTTCATTATGTTTTATGTAAATTTTTATATATCCACTAAGCTTTTTTTTACTTTTTTTTCCTATTTTGAGAAGAAAAACACAGCTCCACTTTAGAATTTTTCTCTAATTTTGTTTTATTTTCCTCATTACTGTATTTTCTTCTGATTTCTTAGCCTATTAAAATGTTCATGTCTCTAACAGTCTTAAACAAATGCACAGAAAACCTTTGTGCCTTATAGATGCTCACACTATCATAGTATGTCTTCATTTTCACCACTAACAACTTGGAAAGACATTGAAGGCTTACAGTCCCCAATACCTCAGCTCATACTCAGGCTTTCTCGTCTTACCTCCTGCCTTCCTCACTTTTTAGTTTAGATTCCTAGAATGAATTCTGGAAGTCAGGTAATATGTTTAGTTTCTGTTTGTCTATATTCCTCCAAAACACCCCTGCCAGGCGATTGGAGGTTACTACTACACTTGCTCTTAACAAGCACGATAACGTACAGTTAAGTTAATCACTCATTTTTGTTTTCCAAACTTCATTCTCTTTATCCCTTGTAATGTTTGTCAGTAAACTGTTCTGCATTTTTCAATTCTTAAATGTCTCATTTTCTTTGGTTTCCATGACCTTTCCTTTTGTTGTTTCTTCTCCTACCTATTCAATTTTTTTCTTCTACTCTCATTCCTCTTACCCTTCCTGCACACAGAAAATTGGGTATTCACAAAGAATATGCTTATAGTCTCCTTTTTGTATTTTTCTTTTCTCTCCTAATGATCTTATCTACTTCTATCTTATCGACCACCACCATATACATGTCTCTAACAGTCTTAAACAAATGCACAGAAAACCTTTGTGCATCACCACATGAATCACTCCACCGGTTAGTGACAACTTTCCTTCCATTCAACTTCTTGGATATTTTCACATGAAGTTCCTGAAACTGCTCTGTTCAAATAGTAACCACTAACCACATGTAATTGTTGAGCATTTGAAATGTGCCTAATTTGAATTAGGATGAGCAGCAATTGTAAGATACACATTGATCCGAAAGACATAGTGCCAAAAAAAAAAAAAAAAAAAAGACATGCTACAAAATCTAATTTAAAATACCTAATAATTTTTTTGTATTAATTTTGTGTTGAAATAATAATATTTTGGATATGCTGGGATATATAAAGTATTCTATAAGAATTACTTTTACCTGCTTCTTTATACTTTTTAAAATGTGTCCACTGAAATATTTAAAATTAATATTGGATCATGTTATGTTTTGACAGTGCTATTTGAAATAACCCAAAGTATTTCCAACTTTGCCTTGCAAACCAGTTCATCCACCTTATTTTAGATTTTGAATGGGGCAGCACCTTTTTTACTATCCTCTTTGCTTGTCTTTGATATTTTTGTCTCACAGCTCTTCTCTACCATATGCTTTCATTTTAACCTTTCCCCATTTAATCCTTCATTAAGCCTCATACTCTTTTTTAAACTTACTTTGGCCTCACATTTATTCTCATTTCTATTCTCACTCTTCTGTCTTTGAAAATTTCAGTAACTAAAATCTCTCATCTTTAGGTTCCTTTCTCCTTCAAACTATCCTGTACACCATCTATAAATAAACTTCATTAAACATAATGTTCCTCTACTCAAAAAATTATAATGCTTTTTTATCATTTATTGAGTTAAATTCAAATCTTTTAATCATTGTTCAAACTAACAACCTTTCCAATTTTATCTTTGCTCAAGATAGTTGCATTTCCTCTCATTTGCTTTGAGTTATCTCTAGTAGTCATAGGCTTCCAAGTACTGCCACATCTGTCTATTTTCGTCTCCATTTATTGAAGCAACCTAGTATTCAAGTTCTATTTTAAATGTTACTTTTCTC
>NW_011888795.1:3353136-3358818 GCF_000151845.1 Pteropus vampyrus
AAGTACATTTTTCAAATAATTGAGACATAATAAATATGCGCCTGCACTAAAGACAAAATGTAAGCATCAGTATGGCACCTCGTCAAGAAATCTTGGCCTAAGAATCAGAATTCTCAGATTCTAGGCCTAAAATTATAACATAGAATTAAATTTCTTATTTATTCAGTAAGGCCATCATCATAAATATCATTATCATTACACAATCTTGAAAAATAAGCCTTTGTATTTGCACATATTGCTAGGGGTAAAAAATAAGTTCCAGTGTTTAATCCCTACATAATTATACCTGTCTTCATATAATTTAAGATTTAAGAATATCTAGAGTTGTTGGGAAAATACCTATGTTCTTTTTGTGTGTTTGTTAAGATCACATATGTAATTCCATGTAATGGCATGGATGCATCATAAAAAGCAAAAACCATTGAGTTGGAAAGAAACTTATATCACATATTTCTAAATACTTTAACAAGCTGGCAAAGAGAGGGTCAGGAAAACCAAGAAAATTCTCCATGAAGATAGTTCTTCAAAATCAGGCATCTAGATAGTTAGCTAACCTGGTTTCACCAATCCATGTAATCAGCTAGCTCCCCAATTGGCTGTGTACGTGGCCTTTATAAGTAACTGTTTCCAAAGCTGTGACACAGTGAAGAAAACCAATAGAACCTCTAAAGGTGAAACAATGATTTGGGAAACTAAAGAAAAATGCAGAAAAATAGAGTCTAGAATTTCCTGACTCCAAAAATTTACAGTCAGTTTAACAGGAAATTAACCATGATGTCCAGAAAAGGTTTGTTTCATTCCAGTAGATAAATATAGTCATCAGTAGGAACAGATATCTTTTTTTAACTTAGGGCTTTATTCTGTAGTATTACCAAAGTAATACAATTTAACTTATGTCACTGTGAAAATAAAAGTCAAGTAAATTTAAATCAATATGTATTTTAATATCCTGCTATGTTTAGAGCATTATTCTAAATAGTTTTGGGGATATCTATATGAACAATAATATCTAATATCTATGTTAATATTATACTTTATAAAATTTCCTAATTAGATTGAATTCTGTCCCCCCAAAAATATTTTGAAGTATTGAAATATTAACCCCTAGTACCTGTGAATGTGTCTTATTGGGAAATAAGTTCTTTGCATATATAATCACATTAAGATGAGGTGATTAGGGTGGGCTCTAATCCAATATAATGGGTGTTTTTATAAGAAGAGGAAAATGCCGTGTGAAAACTTAGAAGACGGAGGATACCAAGTGACAATAGGCAGAGACTGGAGGGATGCAGCTGCAAACCAAGGAATGCAAGAATATACAGCCACCACTAGAAGCTAGGGAAAAAGTAAGGAAAGATTTTACTCAGAGCCTCGGAGGGAGCATGGACTGCTGACACCTTGATTTCAGACTTCTAGCCACCAGAACTATGAAAGAATAAATCCCTGTTGTTTTAAGCCACCCAGATTGTGATACTTTCTTACGGTAGTCCTAGGATAATAATATATTCTTTTTTCATAATTAACAATTTTTATATTATTCAGAGTCTCCTTTCATTTGAGCTTAGCTTTCCAAAGACTGTGATAAGACATTCTAGGAAAGGGAGCTGGCATGAGGAAGATTGCAGGATGGGGACAAAAGGCCCACTTGGACATAGCTTGGAGTCTGTTGATTTGGCACTGTTTCCTGCGAGTGGGAGCCGTGGAAAGGTGAGCAGGGCCACTCAAAAATCAGTATAGCTTTTTCAAAGAATAAACACTAAGGCTGAAACAAATGGGCTGCTTACTTTGAATTATTTTATTCATCTCCATAGTCCTGGGAAGAGAGGTAGGATGTGCCCCTATTTTATCACTGTTTCTAAAGAAGAAGATAAACATCCTACAATTCAGGTCATTTATATCAATAAAAATCTTATTTTCTCACCTCATTAGATCTTAACAATGTTGGAGAGTAGGTGAGAGAAACAGAGAAACCAATAATTACACACTTATATAAATCTCTGGATTTATAAAGGATTGTGGGCAACATTTTATAGCAGAAAATGTAAGTCATAAATCTCTGTGTACCAGAAGCTTATCTGCTACTCTTTCTTCTTGGTAACTCAATTAAAGTTAATTGGAGATTGGGCATTGAGTTTACCAAGGAGGAAATTGGTCATATTATGACAAAGCCAGAGGTTTCTGTATAGCCAAACTTTTAATGATCAGATTCCACGTTTACAGTTGTTTTCTGAGAAATATTTTAATGTTATCATCTTGATCCTTTTTAAATAATAAAGGAACTTACATATATTGTGTATTTTCCGTGTGCCAAGAACTAAGCGTTTTATGTAAATCAAATTTTAACTACTATCCTCTGAGGCTTTTGCAGATGATGAAGCAAATTTGGGATGGTAAAGTAACTTATCCAGACTCACACACCTTAGTGGCCAAAACAAGTTTCCCTAGCAATCTTGCTCCAAAGCTGTGTACTGAACCACTCTTTTCTTTCACCTCTGAGAGCTGGATGTTGTTTATGCTAAATATCAGAATCCTGAGTAGTTACTTTCTCTGACATCTATATTTTTTTCAAGCCAAACACCCGTCTTCACATATTTAGTTTTATGTGCAAGAAGCACACAGTAAATGAAACTCTGATCCATTTTCTCTTAACTGCATTTTTCTCTATAAACTGCAGGTGACATCTCCTTGTCTACTCTATGAAGCTTCCTCCATACTTGATTCATAAAATCCACACAGAGGTAGCTCTTACCATCTTGACATGACATCATCTTTTACTGCAGTGTAAACGCCTTCGTATCATAATCAGCTGTATCATGTCAGGTTCACTGCCAGTGCTCCCAAAGTGCCAGGTAGAATGCTTTGATTTTAGCATATGTATTCTTAAATTATGTTGTGGAAGCTAAAGAAGAGAAAATAAGAATCGGTCATTAATGAATGAAGAGTGACTCAGATTATCACATGTAAAATATTTCTGATTGGGAAAGAATATCTCCATTTTTATGCCTTATGAATCCCATCATCAGTAAGAAGGACCTTATATTATCTGTCCTGACAATATCACACAGATGTGTGTAGATCGAACTGTAAATTGATATATAAATAAATATGAAATGGTATTACCAATGTTTTGCCATAATATGCTGCTATTTACTTAGGGCTTGTGCATATTTTATTGTATTTTCCAACTTCATTCTTTCTTCTAAGCCAAATGTTAAAACAAATTTCACAAGGTAACGGTTCTCCCTGCTTTATTTACTTTCCTGTTATGATTCAAATGTAAATATGGTAATAAAATTGACATTTCTAGGTAATAGATTTTTTATTGCCCCAAAGAAGTGATCATTTGAAATTTTATGTATATGTACAGATCTTTTTCCTCTATTTCATTTTTTTGCAATAAAATATACATTCTCTTGAGCTGCAGGAGATGATGGAGTAGGGGGAATAAACTGTCCCAGCAAAAGAAAAGGTTGTTTAGCACAGCTGGAATGCTTGAGTGTCATCTAGGATGTCATTGAGCTAAGGCTTCTAACAATGATCTTCAAAATACTAGTTCCTTCAAGCTGCAGACAGAGAACATCAGCATCTGTCAGTTCACTCACTAATGAAAACAAGGGTATATCTCCACCTGGTTAAAAAATGCAATTATTTTTCAACATTTTAAATATCATGCTCAGGAAGGAGAGAAATTTATAAGTAAAAATGAGGCAATCACTCCATTTTTTCCAACCCTTATAACTTAGGATTGAAAAGTTGAGCCTGTGCTTTGAAGTTGATTCCTTTTCCATTTCCTCCTTTTCAAAAGCTTTTGTGTTCTAAAGTCCTTGGCAGAAAAGAAATGCTAAGAGGTCCACTGGGGATGATTCCTATAGAATCACTGACTCAAGGGACATTCAGTGTTCTCGTACAGAGTTTCAGAGAAAATGAGATTTGTCCTAAAGGTCTTGTGAATAATGGTCAAGCTTTCTCTAATCTAGTTTTGTGTACTTATTGCATTGAGCTAGAGAAAGTAAATCATGTTTTCTTTCTACTCTGCAAGAAGTTATGGTGAAATTTATGTCCTCTTGAACCCCCCCAAATTTGCATATTAGAAAGGTACCTGGAGATCCTCAGTTTCTTAGCTCTTGAAGTCTTTAATTGAGATGGAACAACAAGAAGTTCTTGCTAGAGGGGCACAGAAGATGCACTTGCTTTGGTCAGAGAGAGTGACTTGGAGGATGGCAGATTATAAGCAGCTTTCTCTGTGCTAGTATTTTAGTAAGGTGACTCAGGAGTTCATTTCTGCTCTTGTCATTTCAAGGATTGAAGCAAAGCACTAACTACCTTTTGTAATTACTATAGGTGAAGTCCTAAATATGCTAAATATTTGACACACCATGAAGGCCTTGCTGCTGTGGAGATTCCAGTATATGAGAAGCAATCTATTGGAGGTATTTGAAGGAATTCAATAAAGTGGACAATAATTTCATATGACATCAAATGGGCTTTTATTCTTTAACAACCACATGCCTGCTAATACTGCACTTATTCAACACTTCAACAACTCATATTTAGATGAAAAAGTCTTAAGTATTTGAAATTCTAACACTGTCAATTTAATACCTACTGGCTGTTAGCTTTGTATGAGGCCTCATGCTAAGCAATTTAGAGAAATAAAGAGATAAATAAGACAAGAGTCATGCTCTCCAAAAGCTATTATCTGTTTGAATTGGTAGTCTCTTTGCCAAAGCACCCTGTGTCCTAGGACTTCTGAAAAGAAAAGACTCCCTGCTGTGATTTCCCAGGTTAAATGTAATTTGTCTTGATATTTTTTCAAGACGTACAATGATTTTTGACATAAATGAAATTACCAGTTATTATAACTGGATACCAAAGAAACATGACTTAAAGATCCTATAAACAATCTTTTATGTAAAATGTATTTCTTTATATTAATTGTGCAAATTTACAGCACAAATTTATAGTGACCAATGCTTTGGATATTGATCCTATGTTACTGAGAAATCCTAAAGTGGTTTCTAATGGGAAAGACCTTGCAAACTAGATTTAAAATCATAAGGAAATGTATTTCTATTTGAAAAATAATCAACCTAGACCTGGCATATATAGTTACTCTCAAGTAATAAGAATGCTTTATTAAACTAAATATTCAATTATTGAAATATGCCTGATGGCAGCTTAATGTTTTTATTTACCTATATATGTATATATATTTGCATTTACCCCCAAATAGTCTAATTTTGAAACTTTCTTCAGGTGGATTCTGTTTGTATTACCAAAATAAAGATTTTGGTTTTATTTTTCATTATTCCACTGTTTAAAATTCCAGCCACAGAGAAGAGATGTGACAGTCACTTCACTTAATTACAGATGCTGATTATATAGCCTACTTTTTCTGTCTGTCTCCTAGTTCTCTTCATAAACTGGGAGATAATCTCATAATTATTTAAACAGTTCTGGGACTGTACCTACAGCTTGATAAAGACGAGCACACTATGCTTCAGCAGCTCAACAGTCATTTATCAAGATTAGAAATTCCCATGAAAATTATGTTTTAACTAATTCTACTTTGAGGATTTAGTGAAAAGGAGAGAATGAGCTAGAGCTAGGCAAATTACATTTTTAAAAACTTTTGTGCTTTTTATGATTCAAGTAACAATGAAGAAGGTATTGCAAAAGAAG
>NW_011888795.1:3358868-3360983 GCF_000151845.1 Pteropus vampyrus
AGAGAAGAGATGTGACAGTCACTTCACTTAATTACAGATGCTGATTATATAGCCTACTTTTTCTGTCTGTCTCCTAGTTCTCTTCATAAACTGGGAGATAATCTCATAATTATTTAAACAGTTCTGGGACTGTACCTACAGCTTGATAAAGACGAGCACACTATGCTTCAGCAGCTCAACAGTCATTTATCAAGATTAGAAATTCCCATGAAAATTATGTTTTAACTAATTCTACTTTGAGGATTTAGTGAAAAGGAGAGAATGAGCTAGAGCTAGGCAAATTACATTTTTAAAAACTTTTGTGCTTTTTATGATTCAAGTAACAATGAAGAAGGTATTGCAAAAGAAGACATATGCTATTTAAACATTTTTTAAAATGAAAACATAGATAATTAAGTCTTAGTTCTACTTATAGTTGAATATATAGTGGTTTTTTAAAACCAAGTCTCCATGAGACTATAAATTGTGTGTGCAATGTAATATAATAAAACATATTTGCTAATATTAATATAACAAAAAATATGATCCCATTGATAATCATTGATGTTAAACTCAATTTCAACATTGTTATGGTAAGAATACAGTGCGATCTATTTGTCTATTCATCTACAATATTAGACCACCAAATGAATTTGCTCTCAGATTTCAAAATCAATTTTTCCCTCTCAGGAAGTCTTGATAAGTCAGTAAATATTGCTAAATATCTAAATATTTTTTCCAGAACATAATATTGTTAAGGTGTCTTAGAGCAAAACTGCTAGTGAGACGTAGGTCCAGACCTAGATATAAATGCTCTAGGTTCAAGTTTTAGACACCTTAGTTAATAACGGCAATGTTAGCCAAGAATTAATTTCTCAGAATATTAGCCTCATTTTCTTGGACACAGAGATATTAATTTTGCCTTACAATGCTACAATACAGTACACTAGATAAAAATCACTTTGCAAACTGAAATTCATTGCACATTATTATAGCACGTAAATAGTTTGTGTGTGGGGGCCGATAAAAAAAAATTCCGCCAAATGCTTGTTAAATTGACAAAGATTTTTTTCAAGACTATTGCAATAGAGGTAAGGTTATTGCAATAGGAGAGAGAGAATAAACTCAATTCTGCTGAAACAAAAGACAGGAAAGACTTAAATGCTGGGGTGCACTAATGAAAACACACAGGAGGACTTTAGAATGGGAGATTGGTCAATGTGATTAGGCCATCTGTATTTGCTTATCAGCACTTCAGAAGTTGGGCTCCTATCTTCCCCACAGAAATTGTGAGACAGAGGCCCTATCTTTCTTGGAAATTATATTTAAAAGGAAAATGTCTGAGAGAAGATTTACAGCTCAAAGAAATGGAGAAAGAGTTTACAATGACAATTTTTCGTAAGTAAATGCTCTAAGAAAGGGAGATTAGGGGCCTATAGTCAGGAAGAAGACTGTCTGAAATTTAATCAAGCTGAAGGGAGCTTAATTGACAACTTGGTCAATATGGTGTCAAGATCGTACAATTCCATAGGCAAAAACAAACAGCTAAGTCAGCAGTCTTCCTTTTGCTTGTTGCTTCTGTTCATTGCTAACGGACATTCACCCATCTTCACTATTATATTCTGAAAATTATTTTTTTACTGTTTGAGTTGTAAATGCAAAATCAATGACAGGCAAATGCTAAATGAAATAACAAAATGACAAAAACATTTGCAACAAATTTTTTTTCTGAGATTTATTAATGTTTACATCCAGACGAAGTTATGTGGTGATAAATATACACAGGATTTATACTTTGATTTAGGTTAAAAAAAAAAAAAAAAGATAAGTACATACTGTTGATGAATCCTCCAGATATTGCTGCCCGAAATAAACTATTCTCCATGCACAGTCACATGCTTCTGGACAACTTAATTTTTCCTGTTCTGTGGTCTGTGGCAGGGAGAAGTATTTGACCTTCTCCGTCCTGTTTTTCAATGGCCTTGCATTTTGATTGCATGGCTTAACGCAGAATTGGTAAATAGGACTTGTTTAATATGTCAGGGCTGTTCTCTGAACATGTTAAAGTGTTGAATCTTGACAGTATTTTCTGATATAGCCAGTGACCTGGACGTTCATTGATTTAATGAATAATGA
>NW_011888795.1:3361033-3363579 GCF_000151845.1 Pteropus vampyrus
AAACAAACAGCTAAGTCAGCAGTCTTCCTTTTGCTTGTTGCTTCTGTTCATTGCTAACGGACATTCACCCATCTTCACTATTATATTCTGAAAATTATTTTTTTACTGTTTGAGTTGTAAATGCAAAATCAATGACAGGCAAATGCTTAATGAAATAACAAAATGACAAAAACATTTGCAACAAATTTTTTTTCTGAGATTTATTAATGTTTACATCCAGACAAAGTTATGTGGTGATAAATATACACAGGATTTATACTTTGATTTAGGTTAAAAAAAAAAAAAAGAGAAGTACATACTGTTGATGAATCCTCCAGATATTGCTGCCCGAAATAAACTATTCTCCATGCACAGTCACATGCTTCTGGACAACTTAATTTTTCCTGTTCTGTGGTCTGTGGCGGGGAGAAGTATTTGACCTTCTCCATCCTGTTTTTCAATGGCCTTGCATTTTGATTGCATGGCTTAACTCAGAGTTGGTAAATAGGACTTGTTTAATATGTCAGGGCTGTTCTCTGAACATGTTAAAGTGTTGAATCTTGACAGTATTTTCTGATATAGCCAGTGACCTGGACGTTCATTGATTTAATGAATAATGAAATTCGGAATTTAAATTCCAATAATTTATAATAGTGAAAAATGAAAAATAGCAATCATAGCAATTATTTGTTTAATATCTTAGAGTTTTAAGGCATTTCTATACTCATGAATTTATTTGTTTCTTAAAACAACCCTGTAACTTTAGTGAATTTTGACCTCATTTTACAGACAATAAAATATACTCAGATAAATTATGTGACGTGAATATTTTCACAGGGGATAAGAGTTAGGTCTGGATGGCTGGTCTGCTAGGCAACAGAAACAACACGGAGATCCATCCAGAATAAAAGCTTTAGAAAAACGCTGGACCTAAGTTCAAATTCCTGAAAGGTGTTGGGTGAAAGGGGGACTGCAGACCTAAGTAACTTTGTAAATGAGCAGCATCTGTAAGACTAAAGGTAAAAGAAATTAAACATAAGCAGGGTACTCTAGCAGCAATGAGCACACCTAGAACTGATTTCTGATACCACTATCCAGTGAAAGGAACTGAGGCTCCTCAGAGAAATGACTGGTTCTAGGATTGGGGCAGGAGATATATAAGAGAGACCTGGAACAGATTGTAGTGCCAAATGTAAAGACATACTCAAAATTAAAATAAAACAAACAATGATAATGATATGCCAAAAGGATACAGAAATGAACTGAAAGCACCTTCAATAGCCAAATATGAAACATTTTGAAAAACAAAATGAAGTAGTAGTAGATTATTACTCAAAGTATAAAAGTTACACCATGAGTTCATCCTGATATAAATAAATGATTGAATAAAATAATAAATAAGGAAGAGACAAATTAGCCACAAAGAAGAACCAAATAATTTATGTAGAAACTCTACCCATAAGGAAATGAAGCTTAATCACCCACACTGTAAATGAGGCCTGCACATAGTGACTTCTTCCTAAAGAATACAATATGGTGGAAAAACATTACCTCATTCAAGTAATCAAGTGGATTCCCTGCTTACAGTTATAAATAGGCTGATAAGATGGACCCATGATATAATATGATGTAAATGTGCTTTACTCCAGTGGTCTTTCTTTCAAAATTCCATAACCCCAGTCAAATCATGAGAAAAACATCAGGCAGATCCCATTTGAGAGACATTCTACAAAACTCTTGATCATAGTATACCTCAAAACTGTCAGTAAAGTCATCAGAAACAAGAAAAGACTGAAAAAGCGCCACAGCCATGAGGAGTCTAAGGAAAATTTACAACTAATTGTAACCTTGTATCGCACATGGAATCCTGGAACAGAAAATGGATGTTAGGAACTAAGGAAATCAGAATAAAGTATGGATTTTAGTTACTAATATAGTATCCATATTTGTTCAATAATTCTAACAAATATGCCATACTACTATAAAATAATAATAGGGAAAACTGGCTATGGGTACATGGGAACTCTCTGTACTATATTCACAATTTTTCTGCAAGTCTAAAACTGCATTAAGATAGTTTATTAAAAAAAATAAACTTAGCAACTTTGCAAGACATGCATCCAAGCATCTAACTAGAAATCAAGGAGTCACTCTCACCTTTTCCATCTTCCTCAATAACACATGTAACATCAAGTTCTAATTCTACTTTAAAATTTCATTTTAAATTTTTTCCTCTCTGTCACGTTTACTCCAACTCTTATCATCTCTTCCTGTACTATTTCAAAAGCCTACTAACTAGCACCATTTTCGCCTGTCTCAAATTAAGAAATAAATGAATTAATGGATTATAAAAAAATGGAATATAAAATATATTAACTTTTTTTGTACATAATTAAGGCTTTGATTTAGTATGTTTGGTGGTCCTGGGATGATCTGGAAAAAAAAGTTGCGATTATCAAGAAAAAAAGTAAGCTGCTTGCTTCCTGCTTTAGTTTTGTTGCTATACTTAAGCTGCTTATATCTTCCTCATGTTTTCCTAGAAATATAATTTCTCAGAGTTCATTGCC
>NW_011888795.1:3363629-3365434 GCF_000151845.1 Pteropus vampyrus
GACTTCTTCCTAAAGAATACAATATGGTGGAAAAACATTACCTCATTCAAGTAATCAAGTGGATTCCCTGCTTACAGTTATAAATAGGCTGATAAGATGGACCCATGATATAATATGATGTAAATGTGCTTTACTCCAGTGGTCTTTCTTTCAAAATTCCATAACCCCAGTCAAATCATGAGAAAAACATCAGGCAGATCCCATTTGAGAGACATTCTACAAAACTCTTGATCATAGTATACCTCAAAACTGTCAGTAAAGTCATCAGAAACAAGAAAAGACTGAAAAAGCGCCACAGCCATGAGGAGTCTAAGGAAAATTTACAACTAATTGTAACCTTGTATCGCACATGGAATCCTGGAACAGAAAATGGATGTTAGGAACTAAGGAAATCAGAATAAAGTATGGATTTTAGTTACTAATATAGTATCCATATTTGTTCAATAATTCTAACAAATATGCCATACTACTATAAAATAATAATAGGGAAAACTGGCTATGGGTACATGGGAACTCTCTGTACTATATTCACAATTTTTCTGCAAGTCTAAAACTGCATTAAGATAGTTTATTAAAAAAAATAAACTTAGCAACTTTGCAAGACATGCATCCAAGCATCTAACTAGAAATCAAGGAGTCACTCTCACCTTTTCCATCTTCCTCAATAACACATGTAACATCAAGTTCTAATTCTACTTTAAAATTTCATTTTAAATTTTTTCCTCTCTGTCATGTTTACTCCAACTCTTATCATCTCTTCCTGTACTATTTCAAAAGCCTACTAACTAGCACCATTTTCGCCTGTCTCAAATTAAGAAATAAATGAATTAATGGATTATAAAAAAATGGAATATAAAATATATTAACTTTTTTTGTACATAATTAAGGCTTTGATTTAGTATGTTTGGTGGTCCTGGGATGATCTGGAAAAAAAAGTTGCGATTATCAAGAAAAAAAGTAAGCTGCTTGCTTCCTGCTTTAGTTTTGTTGCTATACTTAAGCTGCTTATATCTTCCTCATGTTTTCCTAGAAATATAATTTCTCAGAGTTCATTGCCAAAATATAGTTCATGTGACTGTCTTAAATGTCTTAATGAGAGCTTGCTCTGTAGTTAGGCTTGTTAGGTGATTGGCTATACTTATTTGCGACCTTGGTGTTCTAGTCACTGATAAATAATGTAGAATATTCTTATTGTAGATTTTGACAGTCTATTGAACTTCCAGGAATTATTATTTGTTATTTAAGCTGTCCTTGTTTCCTGGAACTAGAATAAACTATTGAAGTAGCAAGTAGCAGAATGATTTTTTTGACTATATATCTTTTAATGACTGCCCTACAGTAATATAGTTGGCTATCATTGCTTTTTGTGGGTTTTGACTTGAAAGAAAGAAATACACATTGATTGCAGATTATCAAGGCCATCCTTTATACACTGCATGCTATCGTATTTAAATTTGATCTCTAATTTGTTTTCATCTTCGTATTAGGGTTCTACAGTTACAGTGCAATCCTATATAAAATATGGTTTACCCCGTAAAAATTCATGTTCATTAATCTTTGTTGAGATCATCCTTAATGCATAAATTGAAGTCAAGCTGTCATGGCTATGTTATTTGTTGTTATCCAAAAACCACACCTGCTCTCCAGGTAAAATGTTCATTGATCCTTCTGTGGTCAAAAGATTTTGTTTTACGATATGAAGCTTGGTGCTTTCAGTCGATCAAGGATTTTGACAATGGAGACTGAGGACATAGCAAGAAAATATTTGATTTTGAGGCTCAGTCTTTTTTTTTTTTTTTTTAAGT
>NW_011888795.1:3365484-3424273 GCF_000151845.1 Pteropus vampyrus
TTTTTTTTTTATCTGGAAGGGAGTTAAAATGGCATCTACCAGGAACTGCACTAGCTAACTTTAAAACGCCATGGCTGAAAAAACAGCCTTTGATTTCTCTTATCTTCCTGTTAAGCATGCTGGTCAGAAAAGATTAAGGTTGCAGAGTTCATGCTACCAGCTGAACTGAGGCCTTGAAGCTTTCACTAATCAGATACTACAACCAATTCTCTCACTGTGGTGAAATAATTGGTAACATGCTTTTTATTTCTCAGTCTTCCCAGCATTTGTGAACATTCACTTTGGAGACTAAACCAAAAACTGGAGCCATGAAAAGTAAATACGCTTATAGAAAAAAAAAAAAAAAATTAAATAAATTCCAAGGAAAAAGAAGTGAAGAATTAAGATGTCCATTAATAATGTAATGGGTGGAAGCAGACTGAGTGGAGGAGAGTGTGTCTGGGTAGAAATAATAAATTAGTTTTGTCAAACAAAAAGTTAAAAAAGAAATGAAAAATAAGTGCAAAACAATGGAAGTGTAGAAGTAAATTAAGAAAGTATTCAGAAAAAATTAGCATTAAAAGAAAACAAAGAGAACAAACAATTTGAGCATCAATGAAAAGTGGAAAGAACCAGTTTCCTAGCAGTTATTAGCAGTCTCAAAAGGAAGGGATCCTCAATGAGTAGTAACTCCGCAGCGCCTGAGGGGCAAGGAGAACTGGCTCTGCTTCTCCTTACCTGCTCCCAGCTTCCTGCCTTTGGCTCTGGAAGCCCTTCTGCTGCCCCACTGCCACGTGTTCCCAGCATGGGTGTCCACGAGGAGTTGGACCAGGCTGTCTTAATACAGCTAGTCATACTAGGCACTTGCCTTGACATCCACGCTAACCAGCCCATTGATAGAAGTGGATTTCAAGTATTTTCGTGGGGACAAAAAAATCGCTGGAGGAGGAACAGGGTGTGAGGAGAACAGGAAGGAAGATGAGCGGTCAGGTCACCACTGGGCAACCTCCAATCATGGGTGCAGACTGGGCAGGATAATGTTGCCAGGCAATCAGTCTTGGCATTCTCTTCCTTTTTTTCCTTAAGAAGTTCAGATGGTAAGCATAATGTTTTTATATTACTATTATAATTTAGCAGCAACCAAGCACACCGTTTTTTTTTTTTTTCTTTTGCCTTTCTCTTTGCCATCTCCAGAGTGACACGGCTTTTTATTTTCAAAATCAAGGATCAGAGTAATAGGCCTGAAGAAATTCACTAACTTTCTCCACTTTCATTCAGCTACCACCTACTAAGCTTAGGAAAATAATAAAAAAGAGCATGTGGGGAGGAATGTAGGTCAGAGGTCAGAACGGCCTTTCTTTTTCTCTCATGTGGACTTCTGTGAGGGAATGGTACAGCTATGGAGTCATGATTCAGTGGAGGGGGCTGTCATTATTGACAGACCAAACAGGCAGGAGTCACAGTTTGCCATTAGCTTCCAGCCTCCTGTTCCAGCTGCCAGGAAAGAGGAGGTGGTGGAGAGGGTTGACTCACTGGAGCAGAGCCAAGGGGAGTGAGAAGCTGACAGACACCTCTCTGCTGAGAAGAGCCAGGCTGCAGCTGGGCCCATCAAACAGCTCCACGGAGTGCCCACAGTGTGACAAGAAAATAAGGAAAGGAGTGCCCAGGCCCAGTTTTTAAGAAACTTAAATGCAATATTCAAGATGGCAGAAACTGTGAGGACGCTGAAAGAATAACATGGTACGTCAAAGGTTCTGATCACTTAATTTTATTATTGGTTTGGAAAAAGGAATCATCGAGTATACAAGCTGAAAATTAAAATAATAGTAGCCAGAGATGATGAACTAATAGTTGTTAGTCATGCTTGGCGCACTGCAGAGTGATGCAGACAATTCATTGCCAAACTGGAGTACTTTTGTTATTAAAATATAATAAGGTGAATTTTTCTTCTCATAAACTTTCTAGATTAAATAACACTTGTTTTTTGTCTCGCCACATGAGGTTGGCAGGGCAAGAATTATTAACCCTTTTATTCAGACTAAGGACCTGGATCAAGAGAAACTGCAATTGTTCTCTGACCACCAGTCCACCATTGCTTTCTTTTTTACCAAGCAGTCTTGCAGATCATCTTCTAACTAAATTTGGAAATAGAAGACAAGAATTATTTTTCAGCTGTGGCATTTTCTAAAGAACTTTCAGTAAGACGTGGGATGAAGTTATTTGAGGTTTTGATGAGGCCCGTCAATATTTTCCTTGTCTGCTATGCTGATGCAATGTCTCAGTTTGGGCCTGAGTTCCCTCATTTTTCAAGGTGACCATTGAATGTCTGTATGATATTAGACTTTAGAAAATGAAAGGGTTAGGAAATTTTTCTTCTCCTCGTCTCCATTCCCACTTCTCCATGTTTCTGCAGAAGCACACCGGAAGCTTCATTGGTATGAGCCACCGGGGCAGGGACAGAAGTAGTGGTTTTAGACCCCACCTCACTGCAGCTTCTGTGGCGCTACGTTTATCTGTTTAACAGGTGGGACTCCTGGGTAAATTTTGTTTAGGGTATTCCCATTCTAAACATAAAATATTTGGAAATGACTGGACCAGATGCTTTCTAATTTTCTTCTGGTTTTGCTACCCTATGATTACATCGCCCCTATCAGTGCTTTAGGTTTAGGTTATAGGGTGTTAACTCTCAGAGCTCTTGCTCTGTACCTCTTGCTCTGTACTCTGTTAAAATACAATACAGTAGAGAATAAACCATTTTAACTCTTGTAGAGGGAGATGTCCCAGTGCACGACAGCTGTTGGGTATTTCAATTTAATTCCCTATTTCTCTCCCTTAATCCTTCCCGTTGGCCAAGTCTGTGGGTAATGAAAAAATGAGGAGTTCTCACGTTTACATCTGCTGCAGTGGGCATGTGCTGTCTCTACTCAAAAATTCACCTATAAAGTGATATTAATAATATAACTGCTTACAAACTTCATTTCATTTCCTTAAAATAGTTTTGTTTTTTCCTCTGACCAACCTGGTTTTGCCCACACAATGGCATTGTGACTCGCTTGCTTTTTCCACACTTATCCTTCCACCTCTGTATGCCTGCTCCTTTAATCATTAAGCCTTAGGACATAAGATATATTGAGCCTCAGGTCTACCATCATGATGACAATAAGCTTTGGTTACACTAAGGACAACGTCTTAGTCTTAGATATGTTTCAGCTCCACATCCATGAAGTCAGAACAGCTTAACGGGCCATGGGACCAGACGGGTTGGCACCAGGCTGATTCCAGAGAGGAACTCAGTGATCCGTCCAGTCATCCAATCAGCAGCATCCAGGCCCCCAGCTCCCTTAGTTTCCATGACTACTGATTTCTCATATAATCTGTACTCCTGAGACCCCTGGAGAGCCAGAATGTTGAGAGCGGCAGCTCGCCTGTATCTTTGGGACTTGCAGCCCTCTAAAGTAAACCTTACTTTCTTTGCTGCAAAACCTGCACATATCTCGTCTTTGCCTCAGACATGCCCAGGCAGACGGACCCGTTTTGCTCTGGTAACAATAATACCTATGTATAATATTATGGCAAATAAAATAGTTCATGTGCTCTGTAGCACACTCCGTAGCGAGTTTTTGTGCTCAAAAGTTGTTAGACCTTTCCTCACTCCTTCCTCTGACTTAGTCCATCTTAAGGTCATTACCAGCATGTTAATTAACCTGTTTTGTTTTGTTTTTGAGATAATAAACCATTTTCATCGGCAGAGAATATTCACCCCTGAAGATGTAATCAGGTGTTACAAACTCATATAGTTATAGATAGCTGACAAGTAATGTAAAAATAAAATGTCCCTAATGCAAAGTAATGTGCAGTTATTTAGACTGTGGCCAAATATTTGTTTTATTTGATTGATTTTTGATGTTCATCCAGTGGGTTCAGAGAGGCTAGATATCTGCATTCTCAATAGAAATTACCCATTTTCAAATGTGAGTTTATTTTCTTTAAAACAAAACACTTCCTATGGGATGACTTTGGCAAACCTACAAAATTTATTATATGATTTGGAATTTGGGGGGTAGGTGGTAAGATTCTGAATTTATTTTATATCTTTAATTTACACTATATGCAATTGTACTGGAGGTCCTTAGATGACTAAATCAATATGAGTCAAGCACTAACTTTGAACTTTTCTTCGTATCCACATTTGTCTTCCATTTTCAAGCTACAGCGAAATTAAATGGAGATGTTTGAAAGCCTCGATTCAAGGGTCAAGTAGTTAGAAAGAAGTCATGATATTGACTTCAAATAGGCAGTTTTCTAATAAAGTATGCTGTCCAAAAGTGAAGTGAATTGCCCATAGACATCTGCTTCCAGGGAGGGTTGAAATATTTACTGGTTGTGTGTATGTTAAATCTGGGGTCTTGGAATTCCCGAACTCAGACAGAGATTAGGATTATTTCTTGTCTTCAATCTAAATCTTCAAGTCCTGCCCAGCAATACACCTCTGCCATCCGGATGACCTATGAAGTAAGGGCTCCAGGGTAGCAGCCCGCAAACTTAAAGTGCATAAGAATCACTTAAAAGGCATATTTTTCTTTGTAGCTTTCAGATTTATTTCTGATTATAAAATTAGCAATTGTAAACCTGTGTTTGAAGGAAGCAAAAAATTTAAGGGATTCAAGACATACTTTGTATGCAAATTATGCAGACATAGCTATTATTTTGTCACATTCTTTTTCCAGAGTAACATCAGTAATCCTGCTGAAACAAACATAAATGGATTTATATAAACATTTTGAATGTAAGAAATTTCTGGAAAATACAAGCATTACTATTTATTATGCACATTAATTTTTGAACACTTATATTATTATTCTCATTTCTATTAATACTTTTATCTCTTTAATAAAACATTATTAAGCCTGACTGACATTAGAATCAACAGGGAGCTTTAGAAAAAATACTGATGCCCAGGCCTAAGACCCAGATTAGATACAGAAGGATCTGGGAGATTAATGAACATTTAAAAATATCTTATTAAAAAAAATAATTTTAGGCTTATAAAGAATTACCAAAATAGCACGGGGGGTTCCTATTGCTCTTTACCCAGTCTCCTCTAATGTTAACATCTTACATAAACATAGTACAGTTCTCAAAACTAAGAAATCAACATTGGTTCAATCCTACTTAAATTACAGATTTTGTTTGACTGTGACCAGTTTTCCCACTAATGAGTCTTTTATCTGTTCCATAATCTAATCCAGGATCTCACACTGGATTTAGTAGTTCTGTTTTATATTAGTCTTCTCCAATCTGTGATACTTCTCCAGTCTTTCCTTGTGTTTCATGACCCTAACACATTTGAAGAGTTCTGGTCCTTTGGAGAATATTCCTCAATTTTGGATTGTCTGATATTTGGTCAAGATTAGATTGAGTGGACAAAAACATCAAAGAGATGATGCAACCTTCTTAGTGTATCAATATATTTTATTACTGATTATACGAACATTGCTAACTCGAATTTATTTTTCAAATCTTTTGAAATATATTTTATATATTAATGTGGTGACTGCCAGATCTGTGCACTGGAAATTGCTATTTCTTCTCTTTAATAAATACCGAGGGTGAGATACATTGAGACTATACAAATACTGTATTTCTCCTTAAGAATTAATCTACTAATTTTAATATTCCATGACCCTTGCCTGCAACAGTTGTTACTGTGATGTTCCAGTGGTTATTTTTTTATTTCTCTCTTTCATTCTGTATTTATTAATGGGATTCTCATGTAAGAAAGAGATACAATACTCCTTTTCTCTCTTGTATTTATTTAACCATTTGTTTCAGCATGGAATCATGGATATTTATTTTATCTTTTGTATTTCTATCCAATACAATAGTTATTTATTATGTTACTCAAATTGTTACTGATTCAACCATTGTAGACTCTTTTATTTTGGCTCTAGCATACTTTTTGGCATGCTTCTATCACTTATTGTTTGTTTGTTTATCTTTCTGGCATCACAGGATGCTTCAAGTTCATCTTGTACTTTTATTGCCCCAGCCCCGGAATTGAGCACTTCTCCAAGGAATTCTGGTTCCTTTTATTGGAAAATGATATTGAGAAAACCCAGATAGTTATGTTAAGTATTATTGCTAATGAATGTCAACTGCTTCTAGGTACCCTCAGAAGACATAACTAAAAAATATATATATATATATATATATATGTAATCTCTCTCTCTCTCTCTCTCTCTATATATACACACACACACACACACACACACACACACACACACACACACACACACACATATATAGGTATATATATATATTAAATTAAATTGATTGGGGTAGCATTGTTTAATAACATGTTTCAGGTATACAATTTCATATTATGTCATCTGTATATTCCATTGCGTGCTTACCACCCAAAGTCTAGTCTCCTTCTGTCACCATATATTGGACCCCATTTACCCTCTTCATCTTCCCCCAACCCTCCTTTTTCTCTGGTAACCACCATATTGTTGTCTGTGTCTATGAGATTGTTTTTGCTTGTTCGTTTGTTGCTGTTTGTTTTATATTCTACATATGAGTGAAATCATATGATTCTTGTCCTTTAACTCATGTATACATATAGGCATATTTGTTTCTGTATATCAATATACACATATATTTTAAAAACCAAAAAGCAAAGCATAATATTTATAGGTTTATACAGATACCTCCAATTCCAGCTAGCACCATGGGATTCATTCCAGCATTCTCCCTTTATTCCTCATCTCTCATCTCTCCCTTTAATTGTAGCTTCTTTCTCTGAAGGTGGGAAAACTGGCTTTTATTTGTCGTATATTTACTTATCTGATGAACCTGAGAATAAATAAAAAGCAGTTTCACAATTGGTCATTGGTACCTCTATTAGAAATGAATTTATCCACCAGAGTATAATGTTAGACCTTTTGCCCATTTGTTTTTAAATTGTCTTCTTAGAGTTCTTTATATATCTGGATAAAGATCCTTTATCAGATATATCTTTTATAAAAGTTTCTTTTGTTCTGTGGCTATCTTTTAATTCTCTGGATTGTATCTTTTACAGTAAAATTGATTTTAATTTTGATAGCCTCATTTATTATTATCGTTATCATTATTTGTCATTAATAATTATTATAATTATTATTTATGGATATGTTTTGTCATCATATCTAGAAAAAATATCAAACCAAGATGATACAGATTTTTCTCCTATGATTTATTCTAGAAGTTATAAGTTTTATGGTCTTACATTTTACATTTATTTTTATATTTATGATCCGTTTTAAGTTAATTTTTGTAAAAGGGGTGAAGTATGTATCAAAGTTGATTTTTTTTTTTTGCATATGAACATTTGCTTTCAGTTCTATTAATTTTTACTTCATGTAATTTAAAACTCTACTGTTAGATACTTTCACACTTGGTATTATTATAACTCCTTAGAGAACTGACCCTTTATCATCAAGTAATATTTAACCCTGACAATGTTCTTTATTCCAAAGTCAAATTTGTCTTTTATTAATATAGTTACCCCAGCTTTCTTTTAATTATTGTTAATATGGGAGATCTTTCTCCATCCCTTTACTTTTAACACCTGCCTTTATATTAAAGTTATTTTTTTAGTAAACAGTTGGGCATTAGCATTTTTATTCAACCTGATAATCACTGTTTTTTAACTGGAGTAGTTAGATGATTCCTTCTTAACATGATTATTAATATGGTTGAATTAAAATTTACTTTTTTGTTAGGTATTCTCTGTTTCATCTGTTCTTTATTCCTTTATCCTCTTTGTATACCTTCTCTTGGATTAGTTGAGCATATTTTTTATTCCATTTTATCTTTTTCTATTGACTTATATCTCCTTTTTATAAAGTTTTCTTAGTTGTTGTCATAGGGTTACCATATATATTTAATTAATTAGAGTCTATCTTCAAATAATATTATAGTGTTTCATGTTTTGTAAATATATATTTTCATTGCTTTATTCTCCCATTCTTTGGGCTATTGTTTTAATGTCTTTTACTTTTATGTAAGGTATAAATGCAAAATAGATTGCTACAATTTCTGCTTTCAACACTCAGTTATATTTTAAAGTAACTAAAAAGAAGAAAAATTATATTACCTTTATTTATTTAATTTTTAGTTCCCTTTATCTTTTCGTATAGATATAAATTCCTGCCTACTATCATATTCTTTCTGCCTGAATAAACTGCTTTTTCATATCTTATAGATTATGTCTCTTAGCCATGAATTCCTAGCATGCTTGTTTTTCTGAAGAAAGTATTTCTTCTTCATTCTTGTAAAATAATTTCATTTGGTACAGAATTCTAGTTTGAGAGATTCTTTTTTTCTTTAGCACTTTAAAGAAGTTACTCCATTGTTTCTGCATGGTTTCTAAAAAGAAATAACTGTTATCATTCTAATCTTTGTTCCTTTTTGTGTAAGGTATCTTTTTTCTCTTGCTACCTTATAGATTTATTGTTGTTGTTGCTTGTTTTCATCCATTCAAACAATATGTTAGGGGTGCATGTGTGCATGAGTGTGTGTGTGTGTGTGTGTGTTGTTCCTGCTCTTCACCTGATGTGCCTCACAGAAACTCTGTCTTCAGCAAGTTACTTCTAACTTGATACGTGCAAGCCTGGAGAAGGCATTCTCTGTCATGTCTAAGTCTCATTCTTAGCTAGGGACTGTGAACCTTGGACTTAGATTCGTGCCTTTTTCTCAGGGTTCCTGCCCATCTCCCGGTAGAGTTCTGAGCCCAGCATGCCTTTAATCCTCAATCCAATCATACATGTTAATTATAATATTTATGGGTAATTTCTTCTTGGTAGAAATACCCATTCTGTGTAGTATATATGAGACACAGGGCTCTGCAATTATATATGTAAAGTACCGGACACATAGTAGATGTTCAGCAATTGATGGTACTTTTCCTCTTGTGTCCGCTTGAGGTGTTGGGAACTTGGGGAATATTTTCAGGAGAGAATGGGTGTATGGGCAAAGAACAGATTTTACCAGATGCTAATACTGTTTCCAGCCTAAGCAGACCATGGAGTCCTTCTGCTTTGTAACTCTATAATTACTTATATACAGACTCAGCAATTGGCAAGGTCACTCTGACCTTCCTTAAGACAAATTGTCCTGTTAGAAAGCCTACTGAGCTCTAGCTGTTTGGTTAATGTGGTTTCTGGGGCTTGCAGGAATCCTTCCACATTCGTAAGATTATTCATGTCCTCTTTGCATTCTGGTACACAGCTAATATAATTCACATGCATATTCCATAAATATTTACTCCAAAGAGTGAGACAAGTTTTGCTTTTCCAAATAAATAGCTTTTTTTAGTGGGTTGGTAAAGGCAGATTTAAAAAAAAAAAAAATTTCAAATAGTGGTATCTTCAATGTTCATTTCTATATTCTATAGAATTGTACTAAGTGTAGAATATTTATAAATGGTTATAGTATATACTTGAGGATTTTCCTCTCTGTTATTTGCCTATTAAAGTTGACTCCCCCAGTCTGATAACATTGAAGATTAATAGGAATGAATGTAATTACCTAATTAGAAAACAAAGGCTTCCCATGTAGTCAGTTAATTCTTATCATTTTCAGAATAATTTTATTTGAACAGTGAATTCTTTCAATCGAGACCTAAACTTAAAGACGAAGGGCATGAAAAAAAATCAGAAAAATAGATAGAAGATGAATCATACACATTCTTGTATTAATTTTTAAGGATAAATATTGTATGAGAAATTGTTTTTTGAAAATGATGTGTCTACTTCAAAATATTGAGGCACAATGTGTGTTGATGTCAGCCCTGTGATTAGAATACTCAGACAATGTGTGTGCTTCCATATGGCTAATATGCTCCTTTACCCTTTGTCATGGCTGCCTCAAGGTCTTTCTAGAGCAAGATCCACTTCGAATGTCAGATTTTTATTTGATGCCTCTGCTCTTCTTTTACTTTGTTCTCAGGAATGAGATTGTCTCTCATTTTTTTAAAGAGATAAGCTTTTTCATGTGCTTAGATTTCTCCAAGAATTCTTGAGTACATCCATCTGTTATCTGTCCCTTCTCCTGTAAAATCATTCTTTCATCCCTAATGGTTGCTGTCCCACAGCCTCCAATATTCATGCATCTTCCCTGTCTTTCCTATAGGCCCTCACATGCCCTTCCTTGCCACACCTCCCAAAACAATATATTGCCCATCTTGTATTTTCTCATTTACATCAAATTAAATCTAATTGACTATATCTACTTTCTCACTACCTATTCACTTTTTTTAAGCTTGAATTTTATAAGTTAAGCATGTACTTAGTTCACAGACTCACTAATTCTACCAGACTTGTTAAAACAAATAGCGATCCTCATACTCTTCATCCTCATTTCTCTTTTTTTAGGGATAATCATTTTCAACTCTTTTACATCTCTGAACATTTTAATATCTCCAAATACCATAGTTGCATCACTACTTTTTTTCCAGATTTAAACATTATTAATTCTCCACTACAAAAGACAAGAATATAGCTTTCTCTCCACTCCACACCTCCAAAGATACATGCAAACTTCCATCTCATCATTATCCCAGTAGAGATTTATTATAATTTTTATTAGATCTATTTTAGTCTTAGAATTTTTTCTAGAATAACTGTACTGTTTTTTTTTGTCTCTACTTTATCATTTGAACTATGTTTTTGAGATATCTTCAACCTTATTTTACAAGATTCTATTGAGTTCTATATTTTACATCTCATATTTAACTTTTGTAGAATATCTTTTTGTTTTCTGAATGGTTCTTTTTCATAGTATCCTAGAGTTGTTTAAGAAATGCAATTTTATGTCTTATCTCTTTAAAAATATCTATGATACTTTTTTTTTCTTTCCTCTTCATGATCTCATCTGTCTCCAAGTTGTTTTGTTCAATCTATTGTTTTCAACTTCCTCATCTGCATTAGAGGCTTTCCTCAGCTATCTTTATCAAGTGTTCTTTATCATCTCTTCATATTCGAGAGTGTTGTGAACTAAAAGCTGAGCAAGCAACTCTGAGCTTGTAGAAAAATCTTAACTGAATGATGATTTCACTGTAACATGATTGGAGTAAGTCATTCGTTAGGGAACCCCTGATGCTTTTCTTTTGTTGAGAGTCAGACTTCCCATTTCTAGTCTGGGAAATAAAGGCCTAATTGACTATATTTGTAGAGTGAGAGAAGAGTGGAAAATCAACATTTTATTTCATTCCCTTGTTTGCATAAGCTACATCAGCCTTCAACTAACTGTCCTTGCAGTGTCTCAGTTTAGACATCTTCAGTGGCCAATTTGGTTAAGCTGGGAATTTCATTTACCAGAATCTCTTTCCTTATATTGTTCCAGGTTAGATTGGCTAAAAGAGAAACTTTAGTAAGATTTAAAAGGAAAAAGTAAAGCATCATTCAGTACAGTCTGAAGCTCTTTTTATGGTCAAATAGGTCAGGCAGACACTGAAGGGGTGGCAGGTACCCACTTGCCCTCACTCTCCTGAACTCCACATCCAGTTTTCTCTCTGTGTGCTCACCATGCTGACTACAGGATGCCCACTGTCAGAGGCTTCTCTGAAGAGTCAGAGGGATAGTAGCTACCTGGAAGCAATAGTTCCCCATGGTCCATTCCATGGGCTTCCTTTTCACTGGCTTACTCCACTGTAGGACATGCTCAACTTCTCAGATTACTGAGTGATGGTTTTTCTGATTCTCCAGCTCCTCCCACAGTTGCGTAAAGTCTAATCCCTATAACATGCACCCAATCGCATGAAACTCATAGTCACTATGCTTCCATTTCTACATTGACTGATAAACATCAGCTTTATCCTCCTCAGTGGATAAACCTCCTGTCTTCTGCTCAGTGTATGCTAAAATAGAAGAGATTATTGTAAGCTGTTTTAGGAATAGTTGGACTTCTAGATGGAATTCGTGTGATTGGAGAGGGGATTACCACTACCACCTCAAGCATGCACATCATATTTTACTACCACCACTCCCAAAGTTATCTCATGCTGTCAGTTCCTCAAGATGATCATAGCTCTTCTCCTGCAGTCTTAAGATTTGGCTTTCTCAATGCTAAGTCATTTGTCTCTATTCTATCTGCTGTCTAGCATCTGCAATTCTGTTATTGATGCCTGTGCTTCTAGTCTCCTCATCTTTGTAGTAAAAAACTATTGATATTTCAGTGGATTTTGGTTTTAGTGGAGTTTCAGGGAAGAATGAATTAGATACTTATGTTCAATACACCATCTCTACTGAAACTCTCATTCACTTTTTAAACTTTGTAATCTAGCTATTGGCTCTAAACTCGATTATTATTCTTTCCTTATAAATAACCTAGTTGTCAAATCAAAAATCATCTTTTCCAATCCTTGTCGCCCTGATTTTTTCAACAATATTTGATATCACTGATGCTCCCGTTCAAGCCATTTCCTCTCCTCCCTTCCTTCTCCTCCAACTCCCTCATTTCCTTCCTTCTTTCCCTATTTTCTTTGCTACCACCAACAATTATGAAACATCAATTTTATGGCAGAATTTTAGTTATGCATTACCTTTTCTCTTCAGAGGATGCAAGAAACTGAAACTAAAAGGTTGACGAGAGAAAAAGCCTTTAAATTATATTGTGCTTGATTCATAACATGTGAAGAATTGCTCCCACTCCGTGAGAAAATGACAGGTTGCAAATCACCTCATGCTGCTAGAGTCTAAAGCAGACAGCAACTCAGTCTGCATGAATGCTTCCTTCTAAGGGGGCCTGGCTGTCCATTATTTCAGTGTTTCTAATTCTCTGCAGAACATCTGGTTAATAGCATGTGGGCTTTGGTTCTGCTAGGCTAAACAATGAACAGGAAAATCAGTGAGGACGTGGAGAAATGTCCTTTTCCAATATACCGGAGACAAGTGTTCAGTCTGAGGGAGGAAATGGCCTTCCATTTTTGTCACAGATTCTGAACTGAAGGACAAAAGAACAGCCACTGATGGAGTAACCACCACCTTTGTCAGTGTATGAAACTTATAAAGAGAGAGGAATATTTTTTTTTACAAATAAAAATCCTAGTATTATTTTTTAAACTATATGTTACATTTTTATGGGGGAAATAAAGAGTATTTCTTTGAATTTTTTAAAATTTATTACAAAAACAAAAACAAAACCATAACTGTAGAACTAAAGGGTATTTCTCAAAGGAGAGCAGAGCAAATGAAAGACGAATTATTGATGCATTAAAAGAAAAGAAAGACATTTTACATGAGGAAATTTAAGTAGTAGCAGCAGCAGCCATTTTGATTACAAATATCTGTACAATGAGTGATTCAAAGTCCTCTATGTGGTGATAGAATGACAACTAATGTGGTTCATCATCACAAATTTTCACTCCTCTCTTGATCCTCCCCACCCTCATTTGGATCATTTCCACATAAAATATTTGAAATTTTCAGGAAAAAAAACCAAATAAGTGAAATGTCTTTTATAGTTTAGAAAAACACTGCTTGCTGAGAAAAGATTGAACAATTTTTCATTTCTCTCCCGAATAATCCAAAATTAGAGTTAGATAGAGTCAATCATAATTGTTCACCTAATGTGTATTTGCAAATTTGCCTAGGCTCTAAAATTTATTTGTAACCCCAGATTCAGTATCATGGCTCTTATGTAGTCATTCTCAGACATGCTCAGAGGAGCAAACAATTTGAGTCACCCAGCACACATGTTCCCAAGTGAGTCTGAACAAGTCGACACTCTGCCTTCTTTTTTGGTAGGTCATGAGTAAACAACTGTCCTTTCTCTGGTGTATTTAGTGCCATGTCTTTTGCATTTTGCGATTTTTGTTTGTAATTTTACTTTAAAATAGCCTCCAAGTGTAGTGATGAGGGTTGTCTAGTGTTCCTAAGTGCAAGAAGGCTACCTGTGCCTTAAAAAGAACATAAATGTGTTAAATAAACCTCATTGAAGATATGCTTCATTCAGGCATGAGTTAGAGCAAATTCAATATTACTGAAGCAACAACATGTATTAAATAAGTGTCTTTAAACATATATAAAACAAGAGTATGTATTGATTCATTGACAAAAATGTGACTGGGGCTCACAGGAACCTAAGTTTATATTCTCCCTAGAAATGATGGTTCAGTATTTGTTAATTCAGTGTTTACTGCAACTTTATGACTACTGTGAATAATGAGAACTGACTCCGTGTGTGTAAAGAGGGAGAAGTCATGAAACTAATTTGAAGCCCATAACATCTGTACTACGTTAAGTATCTTTTTTCCTGTAATGTATATGTTTACAATTTATTCTAAAATTTCTGAGTTCCCTCTATAGATTAATTCAATGTTCATTTCCCACCTCCTCGCCCTGTCTCCCAATAAATGAAAGTGACTCTACCTGAAACTGGAAGGCTTTTCTCTTCTCTTTATTGTTCTAGTCTCTAAATTTAAGGGTATTTCTCCTTGCTGAACTATGAAATGCATTACCTTTCAGGAAGCTAGAGTATTATAGAAGACATTTTAAAACTCTGTGCAGCAAAGGAAAAAGAAAATAAGAGAATGCTCCTTAAAATAGGTAATAGTTCAATTTAAGGATGATTAGGAATTAAGCGAAAAATGAAGGAAGGGGGTTTTCTAGTGAAGGGAATGATATTGCAATAAGATAGGAACGTTTGGGATGAAGGTAGGTGGCATGATTCCAGCACAGCTGCATGAGGGGACATGGCACAAATGGGTGGAGGTGTAGGCGGAGCTTGCCATATTAAGGGCCTTGACATTTGGGCAAGGAGTTTTGTATTCACAGAAAGCATATAAAGTAGAGACACTATGTAATTTTTTATTTATTTCTTTGCTCATTTATTTTAGAATAATCTCTCTAGTTATATTGTGAAGGACGAATTAAGTAAGCAGTTAGAAGGCTATTTTAGTATTTTTAGTTAAAAGGATTAGAGCCTTTACCAAAGCAGTAGCAATGTAAAAGAAGAAGTGTATAAATTGTAAGAACATGTAGGCCTTAGAATTTAAAATACTAACAACTAAATGCATTTTGAAAGTAACTCGAAAGGAGAAATCTAGAATGTCTCCCCAATTTTAATGTGTTGATTTTAATCCTTCCTTCCCCCGGCTTTTTTAAGTTCCATTAACAAATATTTTCTAAGTAACTATTACATGCAAAGTACTGAATAAAAATGTAGTATATGACAACAATTTAGAAATGGCACTGCCCTCTTAGAAGACAGCAGGGAGAGAGAGAAACATCTAAGCAAATAAGTGATGTGAGCACTACATAAGTGAGCTAAGATTCTTCATCTGTCAATTACAAAATTTAGATGATTTTACACTTAGGTATGTTGTAGATTTAACATTTTAGAATTCTGTCAGCCCTTGTGAAGGATGAAGACTTAATGCAATTATTGTCAGACCCTAATTTTTTGGTGAGCTATGAACTTGAAAAAATATCAAGCCATAAACATTGTGAGATCCTTAAGGGAAGGTATTACTAGATTGCCGCCTGTAAAGATCACTTGTTTTCAGGGCTACATATGTGTGACAGAAATTTTAGTTTCCAAACTGTGTAGTCAGACAAGGAACAACAACTGTATGAGAGTGAGAGAAGCAGTATTTATTGGTCAAAAGAAGAATTAACCTTTGGTGTAATTACAATGGAGTTTTCGGTCTAGTCCTGGGAAGGAGCAATGTGGTCTCTGAAGCTGGGGTGGCTCTTACATGTTGTCCCAAATTCAGGGAAGGAATCTGGCTTTTGTACTCTGGCACCCACTACTCATTTAAAGTGGGCTGCTGAGAGGGAGGGCTTGTGAATCTAATTTCAGCAGCTCTCTTAGAATGAGGACAGTCTGGAGAGGGCATAGCTGTGAGCCACTAGCAATCAGCATAAGTCACACAAATTGTAGTGTTGTGTGCCTGGATGCTGAAAGCAAGATCTGGATGGGGTAACACAGCCTCTACTGAAAAAGACAAAACTAGATAGGTCTAAGTAATGAAATCTTCACTAGCACTCTCATTTCAATTCACTCACCCTTGGACATATATTCACCCCCTGTTCATTGCACTTTTGTGTAGCCATAGTAACTACTCCCTCTGGATTTTATTTCTTTCTCCTAGATATTGACATATAGTCATGTGTTGCTTAAGGATGGGAATATATTCTGAGAAATATGTCATTAGATAATTCTGTCATTATGCAAACATCATAGAGTGTATTTAAACAAATCTAGATGGTATAGCCTACTACACACCTAGGCTATATGCTATAGCCTATTGCTCCTAGGTTATAAACCTGTACAACATGTTACTGTATGGATTACTGGAAGCAACTATAACACAGTGATATTTGTGTGCCTAACATATTTAAACATAGAAAAAGTACTGTACACATATGGTATAAAACATAAAAAATGGAACATCTGCAGAGGGTACTTTCTATGAATGGAATTTTGCAGGACTGTAAGTTGCTTTGGGTGAATCAGTGAGTGAGTGACAAATAATGTGAAGTCCTAGGACATTACCGCACATTACTGTAGACTTTATAAACACTGTATGCTTAAGCTAGACTAAATTTATAAAAATATTTTCTCTTCAATAATAAATTAACTTTAGCTTACTGTAGCTTTTTACTTTATAAACTTCAAAAAAAATTAAACTTTTTGACTCTTGTAATAACACTTAGCTTAAAACACACATTGCACAGCTGTATTTTATTTCTTTATATCTTTATTCTATAAGATTTTCCTATACTTTTTTTTTTAATTTTTAAAGATTTTTGTTAAAAACTAAGACACATATTAGTTTAGATCTACAGAGAGTCAGGATCACCAATATCACTGTCTTCTACCTCTACATCTTGTTCCACTGGGAGGTCTTCGGGGGCAGTAACACCCATAGAGTTGTCATCTCCTATGATAACAATGCCTTCTGGACTACCTCCTAGCGGACATGCCTGAGGGTTTTCTTTAGGAGATGTCCCTCTTTTCAGGAATATGCCCATATTTCTGGTTTGATAAGCTTGGTTTCTTTCTTTCATCACAGATTTGCCTGTAGCAGATAATACATCATGAACTTTCCCCTTTATTAACAAAAACCTTTTGGTCTTGGGGTTCATGATTTCAAACATTTTAAGGAGCTTGTCAAGGTCTACAAAAGGTTCCGCTGAAAACTTCATTGTAAATCTTTGTGAGGATTCTTTTTCTAATCCCGCAGTTTTCTTTCCTCTTGCCTCTTTTTCAGCTATGCATTCCTATTCCAGTTCCAACAACTCTTCCTTAGTAAATTCCTCAGGAACCACCTCTAGGAATATCTCAATGCCATCCTCACTCACACCCAGCTTAAAGTTGTTTGCCATCTCATCCATAGACTTGTTGATTTCTACACCCTCCTAATGCTTGGCGGATCCTTTGAAACCATGGACAAACCTCTTGAGTGTCTTTTTACAGATGCCATTCATACACTCCTTGATGATATCACCCCAAGTCCAAGCACTCCTGATGCAGTTGTATATGTTGTAATCCTTCCAGGATTCCATCAGTGTCTTCTTAGTGTCTTTCTCTGTCTCATCAAAAGCTTGGATAAGGGTCTTCCTCAGCTACTAGACCTTAAAAGCTGCTATAACCCTTTGATCCATTGGTTAGATCAAAGAGGTAGTGTATGGAGGGAGAAGCACCACTTTGGTATTGTGAGGAAGATTACCAATAAAAGGAGGATGTCCGGGAACATTATCAACAATAAGCAAAGCCTTAAAAGGTATTTTATTTTCCAAACAGTACTTCTCTCTTTCACTGGCACAGAAATTTTGGAGCATCTTGGAAAAGGAGCTGGGTCATCCATAACTTCTTATTGTACTGGCGGTGTGTGATGATTGATATACTTGAAGGCTCTGGGGTTCTCACTATGCCAGATCATGAAGGGTTTCAATTTGTAGCCTGCAACACTGTCCCCAAGCAAGACTATTATTCTGTCCTTAAATGCCTTGAAACCTGGCATTGACTTGGTATCTTTACGGATGAAAGTCTTTTCAGGCATCTGTTTCCAAAATAGGGAGGTTTCTATCTATATTGAATATTTTCTCTGGAAAGTAATTTTCCTTCAAAATAAGCTTGTTGAGAGTTTCCAAAAATTCTCCGGCTGCCTTCACATCAGCACTCACAGACTCAAAATTTGCTTTCACATTATGTAATGAATAATGATTCTTGAATCATTTAAACCACCCAGAGCTAGCAGTAATTCAACACCGTACTTAAGTCCAACCTTTCTTTTTCAATATTGCGAACAATCTTTTTGTTTTATCCGTGATTGTCATGGTGCAGAGAGAGATACTCTCTGGTCTTCAATCCAGGTAATTAGAAGTTTCTCCATGTCTGATACAGGCCCTTCTCAAACTTTTGTTAGTCTAATTGCCTTCAATGAAGCAAAAAATTTTTAACATCTTCCATTACTTTGTTCTCAGTCTCCAAGATCACAGCTGTGATGGAATGGAACATGTCTGACTGACAAGCAATCACCTCATTGATTTTCCACCTTTGTAGTCCTTAATCACTTTTAATTTTGTTTCTAGCTCCATCACCTGATGTGGCCTCTTACTGGCAACATTAGTAATAGATTTGTAAGTTTAGGGGCCTGATGAACAAAACAACATGAGATTAAATGAAACATCAAAGAAAATGATGCAGTCAAGAGATAGTTACAATGTCACTAGGTGACAGGAATTTTTCAGTTCCATTATAATCTTATGAGACCTGTCGTGTACGTGGTCTACCATCAACTGAAGTGCTATTATGCAGCTCATGACTGTACGTTTTTTCATTTATTTTATCCTCAGGCAAATGCTTCTTTTCTATTCCCTCATGCCTCCTTTCTAGCTATCTGGTTTTTGATGATGATGATGATGATGATGATGATGATGATGATGATATTTTTATTTTTATTTGCCCAGGCTGACTTCTCTCTTTATTCCCAGGAGTGTATGTTTTATCCATCTCTCTTTTTCAAGGGTGGCGATGACTTTACATGAGAGCTAATGTTTCATGTAATTTTGAACAGAATCTAGAGGTAGCTCCCCTTAAGCTGAATCACTCTGTAATACTAGGGATTATATCTTGCTCATTTTTGGACTATTACAACTTTAGTGTCAACTAGAGTAACTGGCACATAGGTGATTGTGGTAAAGGTCAATAACTATTTCCTCCATCTTTTAAGAAGGGGAAACTAATGTTTAAGTTGAATTCATGAGTACCCTACTACCAATTTTTTTATTGTTGTTGCAATTATGTGTGCTTGAGTGATGGAGTTTGTACCTATGCTACACGAGTGGTACTATGTACGACATCTCAGATATCTCCTTGGAGGTGCTTATCTGTTTCCTCTTCCGCGGTAGCTGAATAATGGTAATGACTTAGAGCATATTTGGCAGCTTTTCTACCAGTCTTAGATAGCTCACTTCTATACCATTATATTAGAGATAAAACATTTTTCTTATAAAAAGATACCGTATTTTGGGATAGCTTTCTAGATCTTTAATTTTTAAGCATTTCCTGGTTTGGGAGGGGTGGTACCTAAAAGTGGTATAACTGTTATGAAAAGTGTGGTTATATGTGATATGAACAAGGTGGCAGATGGAAAATTCACAAATATTGTGAGTTGGAAATTGGAGAATGGCATTATGCTGTGGCAACATGTTCGGTAAAACTGTTGTTGCCATAACTTAGAAGGCAGACCATGTGCACTTGAGACTGTAGCTCTGAGGAAATTAGTTGGCAAATTTAGAGGGATTTTGTGTGTTGGCTGCTACTTATGCTTTTAGTAAGTGACTACAAGTACGAAACAGACACAAAAGAATTGGTCCAATTTCATATGGAGATAGACATCAGAAGAGTACTCTAAAGGATTTAGAATAGCTAGAAAGTTATTGAGATAGAAAGTCCAAAAATTTGAAGTCTTTCAAAGTTAAAAAATTTAACTATATCTGGACACAGCAAGAGATACAATGATTGCCCAGAGTTAGCCAAATATAAAGAACAAATCAAAGACATCATTTTCTTTTCTTTCTGTTATTTCAGTTACCTTCATGGGGTAATCTAAAATTTTTGGCTTAAAGGAGGAGAATCTAGCACAAAATTCAATAAATAAAGAACGACTGCAATTTTAACAATAATGACCCATTAAATTGTTTGGGTGTACTGCTACCTTTCACATGTACTGAATAGAAGCAAATAGACCAGAAGTCTAATCTCCAAGGGAATTGCTTTGCCAGTTAAAACCCAAGCCTCTCCTACAAGAGCTTAAATCTGACCCCTAGAATGAGACAATTGAGACCCCAAACTTTCAGTATCAGAAAGTGGCTGTGAAAGCTACCCAGCCTTCTAAGAGAAAACACTCTCTAACTCGTCCTATTTCAGTGTTGGTTACACAAGATAAAGGACAAGTGTGTTCCAGAAGCAGGGACCATGGCAGAAAATGGATAGAGATCTTCCTGGAAAACAGAAACCAGGGGAGCAAGATAGGTGAACCAAGTAACTTACCTCACAGAGTCTGTGATTTCTGTCTGTCAGACTTTTAAAGCTACTATAGAATATTGACTATTCTGTTTCTCATTTTTTTCCCTTTTTATGAATTCTCATTTTATTATGGTTATAGTGTTTCTATGCTATCAAATATATATAAGAGAAGGAAACAGTTATCATTTAGTTAACAGATTGCTTGATTTTGAAGAGCCAATTTCAGATATGATGGACTGTACATTATTAAATCCTGGATTTCGGCTAGATGCAGTAAATTCATGGAACATAGGTAGCCAGAATAGTTAGTTAATTGTGGGAAATTCTGAATACCTCTAGTATATGTTTTCTGTGCTTTCTTTTAGAAACATATACTCCGAATTTTAGCTAGACTTTCTCATCCAATAAGACTACGTTTCCTAGTCTCTCTTACTGTTACTTGTCATCAGACTTTGGCCAATGGTATATGAGAGGAAATGAGGTATGCAACTTTCAGGTCACCTCCTTAAAGATTCTTTTGCTATATTTTTCTCTCTCTTTATTGGCTGTGAAATAATAAAAATTATAACTACTGTGAAAGTGTTATGTTTAAGATGGCAGAACTTCCTTGCCATCCCAGGCACAGATCCCTCTGGATGCTGGGTTAAGAACAGACTGTAAATTGGCAAGGGTTGAAACAAGCAGTGAAGAGGCTATTCCAGGAAATGAGCAAGAGATTAAGATACTGGCTTGGATAAATGCCATAGCAGTAGAGGTGATGAGAAGTATTCAGGTTCTAAATATACTTGATTTTAAAGCCAACAGAGCTCCTCACATATTGAATATGGAATTTATAGAAGAAGTGGTGTTAGGATATTTCCTAAGATTTTGGCATAAACCACTGAGAGGGTAGAATTTCTATCTGAGCTGTGTAAGACAACAGATAGATAAGTTTTGGAAGGAAAGATCATGAGCTCATATTTGGTCATGGAAAGTTGGAGAGACCTATTAGATATCTAAATTGGGATTTTGAAAAGGCAGTTGACAATATGTATCTGAAGCTCAGTGAGCAATCTGGACTGGAGATATCTAAGAATTGTCAGCAATTAGTTTAAATTCATCTCCTTAACATTTTATTACAAATTTTCCACTATACAGAAAAGTTGTTGCACAAATTGACACTTGATCCCTAAGTACTTCAACATGAGTTTCCTAACTAGAGCATTCTACTATAAAAGTCACAATATCAATGTCACACTTAAGAAAATTGATAGTTCTTGAATATTATTTATTGAGACCAAATTCATATTTTTTCATTTATCCAAAATATAACTTTTATAACTATTTCTTTCTCCAAATTAGAACATAGTCAAGGTTTAAACACTGTACTCAGTTATTATGTCTTTTACTTAAAAAGAGTTTCTTCACGTTTTTGCCATGACATCAACTCTTTTTTTCTAGAATGAGTTTCTGCAAGGAAAATGGCATAAAAACAAAGAGTGAAATAGGAGCAATAATTCTTTACTATTTTGGCTGCTGTAATTTTAGAAGTTAGCATAATAAACCTTACATAAATAAACATGCACTATATAAATAGATGAACAGTCTTTTAAAACCTTTCAAGATTCCTTCCTTTTCACTACCAATAAAAATTGCTGTCAATAAGGCCACTAATGATCCTAAATTTCTATATCCAATAGACCCTTTTTATTCCTGATCTTACTTGATAACTGTGATATTTGACCAGGACCAACTTTATAAGAAATTATGCTTCTTTGGCTTCTATGACTCAACTCTTTTTCTTTGGGCTTCTTCTTTCTATCCCTTTGACTACTTTTTCTTAATTTTCTACATGTGGGCCTCTTTTCCTGTCATTGCGTAAAAAACCATGATGCGCTCAGATTTATCCATTGGCTGTTTTTCAATATATGAATTTCCTTCAGTTTATCAATGCACTTTAATTTGTTACTAATCACTAGACCTGATATAAGACAGTTAGAATTTGTTACTTACTTGTCTAATGAAAACAAATAAATACATGGACAGTAGATTAGTGGTTACCAGAGGGGAGAGTGGAGAGGCAGGTAGGGGTAAAAGGGGTCAGATATTTGGTGATGGAAGGAAATTTAACTCTGGTTGATGAACACATAATGAAATATATATATATGACTTCCCGTTGATTGATACACTTGAAACTTGTTTGATTTTGTTAATCGATGTCACCCGATAATTTTTAATTAAAAAATAATAAAAGAAAAACAAACAAATAAATAAATAGATGTAAAACTGAGGGCTTCAAAAATTTTCTTTTGGTCTATGGACCAATTTTGTTGTATAGCAGATTACTGGTGGTTATGATAGAGGCAAGTCGGAATACTTGAGGCCTTTAATAAAAAAGAAAGTAGATTTTTTTTGATACTTCAACAGACCAAGTTTTATAGAAATTTGAATTAAGATTTAGACACTTTAAATGTGGCTCAATTATCTTTGCTGGACTTATTTTGCGAACAAAAGAATTTGGATTCTAATCTGATTTTCCAAATGAAAATAGAACTTGAAAGCTGATTTTTAAGTTATCCTTTAAGAATAATTGCCCTTTAAAAGAATGTGGAATAAATGCAAACGAGACAGACATGGCACTTAGAATGAATCCTCGTACATTGCATGAATAATAATTGTGGTGCCACGCTTGTACAGATGAGATAAATCTAATCGACAAATGAGCTGCCAGAAAAATAACTTTCAAAACCACCTCTCATTTATTCAAGGTTATAACTATTATTTGTTTGCAATCATAGTTTCTTGTTTTACCTTTGATGCTGTTTCATTTCCTCTTTATGATTCACACTCAAAAATTATATAGTTATACATTTTCACCAAAATATGGTGGAGTTCTGGGGGGAATGCATTTATACTTTACCTAATTAAGTGAAAAACAAAATTTATGTTGCAGCAAGAATAACTTAGGCTGATTATAATAAGCTTTTAATAATTATAAAATGTATCTTGAGAAATATTCCAATTGGTGGAGGTTTAAAAGCTTGTACTTTTAAAGAACTTGTTAAAATTCATAGCTATTAATATTTCTACTGTTCAGTTAACAGAATTATTTTATTGATTTGTGTTAGTGTCCAATTTATTCTCTCGCCCTATATGCAATGGCACCCATTATTAAAATCAATGCAAAATATTTGCCACAATAAACAAAAACATTCTTTATCCTTTCAGATACATTATTCTAATCCAATGGAAGTTTACTTAGCTTGGGAAAGAGAAAAATAATGCCACATTTGAGAAGCAAAATAAAAGACAAGATTGAATAGCCATGCTTTATAACAAAATTTCAAAGAACATTAGAACATTAGACTTTAAAACTGATACTGACAGAAATATTACAGAAAACATTTGCAAGTTACTTTGGTGATTTTAATATATGTTAAAACATACGTATATCCTGAGTTGACACATATTTATATATCATATGTGAGCTTGTTTGTTTAACATTTTTAAGTATCAATAATATCTAATTTTGCATTTGACTCTGAGCTTATAGAATTTCTCAATAAACGAAGATGTCTAAATATGAAACTATTGTGGAAATGTCTATATCAGAACTATCTAATAGAAAAATAATAATAGCCATATAGGTAATTTCAAATGTTAGCCACATTAAAAAGTAAAAAAAACTTGTAAAACTAGCATGTTTTATTTAACTTTATCCAAAATATTATCATTTCAACATATAATAAATATGAAATTATTAATGAGATATTTTACATTATGTTTTCATACTAAGTTTTCTAAATTCACTAAATGTATTTTACACTTTTGGACAATCTCTATCAGGGCTAGTCACATATCAAGTACTTAACAGCCATATTTCACACATGTATTATCTTACAGTTCTTGAGGTCAGAATTCTAAAATGGGTCAGGAGGGCTGTTTGTTCTGGGTCCTCCAGGGGAGAATCAGTTCCTTGCCTTTGCCAGCTTCTGGAGTCTGTCTGCACTCTGATTTGTGGCAGCATCGCTCTAACCTCTACTTTTGTGGTTACATCTTCTCTGACTATGACTCTTATGCGTCCCTTTTACAAAGACCTTTGTGATTACATTGGACCCATCTGGATAGTCCAGGTTAACCTCAAGGCACTCAAGATATTTAATCTCATCTGCAAAGTCTCTTTTGCCATGTAACGTAACATATTCACAAGGTTTGGGGATTAATAAATAGACAGATTTGGAGAAGCAGTCTACCTACCACAGTACACAATCTTTTTCAAGGCAAGATTAAGTCTAGAAAATTCTTCAGTAACTATACCTAGTTTTAGTTATAGCTCAAAGATCTTTTGTTTGAGTTCAAATAGTTACAGTGATATGGATGTAGTCTTTTGTTATAGATAGTCTAAAATAATAGTAAGACTCTTTCACTTAGCAAAATGCAACAACCCATGAAAAAGGCTTTAGTAATTAACAATGGACAAATGTGTTAACTCTTAAATTTTGCTCCCTCTGTGTAATCCCACTTATTTGTAGCTATTTGTATGCATAGTCTCACATTTTGTTTTACCTTCAGTTTCTCTAATTCGAGTCTTTCTCTTGCTTCTTACCTTCCTTCCCAACTGGACCTCATTTGAGTCCCTAAATATGCCTTGCTTCTTCCTTCCACAGGGCCTTTGCATGTACTTTCTTTCTACTTGAGATTCTCTTTACTTCTCTCTTTAATTAATACCAGGTTTAAGAAATTTTTTTAAAAGTGCAGATCCTACTTATTTACCTCCTTATCTTTCCCTGTTGTTGAGGTAATCATTAACCTGAATTTATCATTTGTGTGTTGTGTGCATGAGAGAGAATGAGAGAGAGAGAGAGAAAAGCATGAAGCACAGGCCTTTGTTTATAAAATCTTAAGAGAATTTCCTCACTCTAAACTCGGTTAAGAGACAGGCAACTTTTCCTGGATTGCTGTTTTACAAAATGGTCAGGCAGGTATGAATCCAGACATTATGTAAGAATTTCAATTCTAATTCTCATTTTGCGTGGGACCCAAGGCCTCCTCTGCTCCCCATGTAAGCCCATCAGAACACAAGCCCCAGAGCTATCAAATCCATGGCCCCCCTCAGCAGTGCAGCTTCAGCTCATTAGTTTACTGCTTTGGTGTTTAGCTGTCCCCGCATTGTCTGTCATCTAGAACTTCTCTTTCTTTCTTGCAAACTCAGCTACGTATGTAAAAGGATGTTTGCTATATTTTATAGCATAGATCTAGATTGTTTGTGGAACATTTCTGTCTTTCCCCCTCTACATTCTTAGAAGCAGAAGTCCTCTCTACTGATGTAGTTTCATCTATGTTATGAGGCTTAGTTCTGAAAACCACATTGTCATCTAGATTCTAGCAGGGGAAAAAAATGAGTTATCTGTATCTTGGAGAATAAAAAAGTGTCTATGGATAAACAACAACCAAATAACAAAAAAGAAAAATAGTTAATAAAATTATGTTCATGCTAAGGTTTTATATTTCTTCCTTCTAAATATATCTGGGACAGACTCTATGTTACCACCATCACTATGCATTTTGTGTTTTAGCTGTAGAGTCCTTCAACAAGCAGCTGCCACTCTTAAGCTGGCAGAAAATAAGGAAGAGAAAAGAGATACTATTTTAACTGAGGTAGGATGGAAAAGGAATTCATGCCAGTTTGTAAGATTTAGTACATACAGAGGAATCCAGGATATAATAGGAGACTGGCATACTTGGAGCTTCTGTACCCCCATCTAAAAAACAGTTTGTGGTGCATTGTATACATTTTGCACACTGATGTTGCCCAGGAATTTTTACTACTTCTTATATGTAGTAGATATATTTATTAACAAATGTGTTATGTAGTACTGAGCCCCTTACATACTTTTGCAGCAATTGTACAGATCTTTTATTTTGGGTATTCACTGGAGTGCTGGGAAAGAAGAATACAATATTCATAAATCATTTTAAAAATACAGAGTATGACACATCAGTTAAATTCAAATTTAGAAGGACATCAGGAAAGGAAATATATAATTTAGCTGCATATCTGCATATTTATTTTAATTTAAAAATCAGCTTTTATATTCTGGCTTTCATTACTTTTCCTTCTCTCCCCACTTCTAAACTCCCTTTTCTTCTCCCTCTCCCCTTCTCTCTCTCCTCTTCTTTCTTTCTCTCTCTCTCTCTCTCTCTCTCTCTCTCACGCACACACACACACACACACACACACACACACACACACCCATTAGGAAATGATAGTAGTTGGTATGTGATGGTTAATAGGTAGGCTATGGCTATTTATTGAAGGTTGAACTGAGAATACAGCACTGGGCGAGAGAGAGGACATAGGATTGGAGAGAAAGTGGGACATCAAAGACAACCTCAAGTGTTTTGGGCCTACACAAGGATGCCTTTACTGAGAATGGGGGGTGGGGCACTTTTAGAGATGCGGGTAAGAGAGGTGGAAAGAAAATCAGAAATCTAGGACATAATAAGTTTGAGACACCAATTAACCAAGTGAAGATGTAGAGTGCTGAAATGTGAAATTCAGGAGTGAGATTCAAACTGGAATGTATACTGGGGAATTTTCACCCTGAAAATAGTATTGAAAACTTTGGGTGTGGATGAGGTGACCACGGGAGTGAGCATAGGTGAAAAAGGGAAGACAAGTCTGGCGGCTGAGCCTGGGATATAAAGCCCAAATATCGTTAACTCAGAAAAAATTTTCCATTCTGCTCCCCTTCCTTTCTCTTTCCTCTCCCTCCCCACTCCTCTCTCATTCTTCCTCTCCCTCTCTTCCCACTCTTCCCTTCCCCGCCACACTCTCTCTTATCTCTATATTCCCCAGTACTTTAATCTCCTTGGGAGGTATGGTAGTTAAGTTGACCAATGGTAAAACTCCAGAGGAGGTGAGGTATAACTCATTCAGATATGAGGGGGCTACTTAACCTCTTTGTCAATATTTACCTTACTTTTAAAGTGTGGTTTACATACTAAAAAAATTAAAAATTTAACAAAAATTAATTTAAAAAATGCAACCAATTTTTTCCAATTTTTTTATGTTGGTAAATATTTTAAGTAAATTTTTAAAATAGTCATTTAAATTTGTTGGTAGTTACTCTTCTCTGTATGATTTTTCATTATGAAATTTCTGCTAATGTACAGCTCGATCAACATTTTGCAAAGATTAGTATTTAAAAACAGCATAAGTCACGTGACCAGAAACTGCCTCAGGAGTACACTAACTCTGACTTCTTAGTGTTGGAGGTATACCCTCTTTGACTAGGGTGCGGCTTTAACTGCCATAAGGGTTCTGAGCTTGCCCAGTTTGTCTCTGACTCAACGTGGTTAACTATCAGTTGTTCACCATTGAAAAACACAAGTTCCCATCCTCTGCGCTCTCTTCTCTGCTTCTAAAAGAGCCTTCCGTCCTCGATCCATGTTGTTTCCACAATGATGTGTATTGTGTTTAGTCAGTTCATCAGATCAACATACAGGATTTAAAATGACTGGGAGAGTAGGAGACAAGAGATCCAGACAAGTAGAACTAGCAAAAGAGAAGTTCTAGGGTAAAAAGACATTTAATTTCAAAATTTGCTTTTAGGTACAGATGACAACTCACTCCAATTATTATGTAAACCAAGAAAATAAGCAAACAAATGTTTATATTTTTGTGAGGCCAAAGTGAGAAAGTTGCATTTGTTTTCTTTCTGTTACGAAACATCTGTAAAAACGATTTTAATTTCGCTTACTATTTCCTTGAGTCTTGCTTTCCTTTCACATTTCAAGTGGAAGCAACACTGTCTGAGCTTGCATTTTAGCTCTGCAATTAAGTAGCTGCATGACCTTGGTTTAGTTATTTCTTTTGAGCCCTTAGATTCCTAATCAATAAAAAATGAAGATTAGATAAATTGGTTTCAAAGACCCCCTCTAGCTGTAAAATCAGTTGTTCATTTGTCCAGGGCCCTAGCAAAATAAAATCTTAATTTTAAAATATTTTTTCAAACCAGTTAAAGAGGGTCAGTTTATTTTATGGCATAAATCAATGCTTTTAAAACATTAATGGACATTTGAATCATTTTTGGATTTTATTAAAACAAAGATTCTTATTCTGCAAGTCTAGGATGAAGCCTGGGGTTACACATTTCTAACAAGCTCCCAGGAGGCATGGATGCTGCAAGTGTGAACACTGTACTTTGATTATGAAGAATTTAAATAATTATTGGGGTGGGGGGGAGTTCCAACTGCTAAATACACACTTACACATGTAGTCTCTCTCAAACATACGACACAATTATGACAACCCAATGTTTTATTTTTAAGATTAAGTTTAAATGTTTATTGCCCCAGCTAACATCAAATCAAACCAAAAGCATATAGAATAATTTCAAGTACTCATCTGAATATTTTATTTACATTCAGAATTAAATAGATTTAATTGAAATTACTTTTTATATAATTTAGTGATTGATGTTTGGTCTCCTGTCAACAGAGTGAAAAATACTATGCATTATCTCAACTTGCCTCTTCCTTCTCCCCACAGAAGAAACCCAAGGTGCCAAGTTCACTCTTGAGAAAGTTATCATAATTATGCAGCAGACAGTAGGCACTGTATGTATGAAAAAGCCCAGTGCGAGTACTATGGGATTTACTTGTAATTTCCATTAAATTTTTTCTTTCTTCTCAATCTAACTTATGTCAGGTCCTAGATCTATGAATCATTAATTTGGACTGCTGGCCCTGGCCTCAAAGCCAAAGAGCTGGAAGACATTTTATTAACCACTGCCCCACCCCCAAACACACATCAACTTCCCTTAGAAATAATCGGTCAAGATGCAAAGGCATATGTTACTGAGTCGATTAAAGTATTGCTTCTGCAAGGAGATTTTACATTTTCAGTTTGATAAATTGTGCTCTATTCTCAAAGATAAAATGTTTTCTGAACACTAATAATTAACATTACCAAAACTTTCTTGTAATTATTCGAGTGATTCTAACGATAAAAGTACTCCCTAGGTTCAGACTCTTATTGGTAGGGATCTGCTAAGTCACTGACTTTATAAGTTAGATTCGTTTTCAGATTCTAGAATTATTTTATTGTTGTTGTTATTGTTGTTTTTGTTCTTATGGCAGCACGAATCCCAGAGGTTCTTACAGAGCGAGAGAGAACTAGGCTCCTCTACTAGATGGAGGGAGGGAAGCCAAAGAATCACCAGGGAACTTATTTGAAATGTAGAACTCAGGTATTTTCTTCCATCTCATCCCTGGCATTCTTAGTCATTATGTCTGAGTAGGATCTCCAAAATTCAAATCGTAACAAGCATCTTAAATAATTCTGATATAAGTGTGCATGGAAGCATACTTTGATGATTTTACTTTTCTGAAATATATTTGCTCTTGAATCATTTAATGTAAAAATCAACATCTGAAAACACATCTGTTTAGTGTTTATCTTTCAAAAGAGTCACTTACTCCAGTAAGTAAATGACTTTATTAGACTGTAAATAGTGTTTCTTCTTAAAGAGGACACAGATGGGAGAAAAAAATGACCATTTAAGTATAATAGTGAGATTATATACTAAGATATTAAATAGAGGCATTGCTATTAAATATCAAGAAAAAGAGTGGAAAATAAGAAAATAAATAAAGTTAGTATTCTAAATTCAAGTGATGACAAAATCCAAATTATTATTTTCAGGCTTGTTTTAGAGAAAAAAAAATTCATCTGGCACACAAAAAACACTGTGATTACATTATTTTACTTTATTGGGAAGAAAGAAAGTCACGTCAAATCAAAGGAGGTGATCTATCTTGGACATCATGTGTAGAGCTACCAACTGAAATTTGTGCCAAATTACTTTCCGCTATTTTAAGAATTTTAGGTAAATCTTTTTTTTAATTGAAAACGATTCCTTCAGTTATGCTAAATACATTAGAAACTATGTAAGAAGTGTCTCACTCTTTATAGACTCCCAAGTCTTAAAGGCAATTTAGAAGGTTATTAAATATAATACTCATTCCACTTCTCTCGTAGCCATCCATTTCTTGCTTAAATGAATGTGGGCATAAGAAAACTCATTATGTTCTGAGACAGATTATTCTATTATTGGGCAATAAAGTTTGTCATTATACTGAGCTGCAATACTCCTTATCATATGCCCCTGGAAGTGTAATTGTGAGTCTTGAGAACTTACATAAACAATTCAATCCCCCTTTTCATGAAGACTTTCCTTTTGCAGGATAAATAAAATATTATTAGCTCCTTCTGTTATTCACTCAGTTAAGTTTTGGCTGAAATCATCTGCCTTCCTCTTGAAGATACTACCATATCTATGTGTGTCTGTACAGTAACAGTTATAACTTGAGAATTAAACTTATGCCCAGACATATGAATTTTAGAAGAATTTTGTCTTTCTTTGAGACAAAGACTAAAAAGGTCAATAAATAAATGAACATAGAATGTAAGACTCTCATTCTTCCTGCTGCCTCATGCTTCTGTTTGGCTTCTACCTATGATTTTGTCGAAACTACTATCTGAGTATTTTCTAGGATGTAAAAATACCACAAAAAAAGTTTTTAAAAAAATGTTCTACTTTGAAATAACTGAAAATGCACAGGCACTTGTAGTTACTCAATGCATGTACTATTCATCAGTGAGAGATATCAACTGTGCTCTGCAATAGAAAACCTTGAGACTGAATGAAATTCAAGAGTTTTAGTTGGGGTCCTTGTTCTGTCATTAAGTAACATGTCAGCAGATATCATTCTCTTACTATCTAAAATAAAAAGCTTGCCGGGTCCCTTTAAATAATACAGAGTATCTTGTAGTATATGATACCACATCTAGAAAGTGAACATTTATACAATTTCATTCATCATACTCAGATAGCACCAGTTTTACATGCACTCATTTGTGTATTTGTGTGTATTAACAGTGAACATAAAGAACAGTTCTGTTACAAGGATCCCTCATGCTACTCTTTTATAATCATAGTCAACACCTCTCTTACTCTATCCCTAACTGCCTTAACTGTGGCCACACCTAATCTTTTTTCGTTTTGTCATTATAGGAATGCTATATGAATGAAATAAATTGGCTTTTATTTATTCAGTATAAAGATTGGCTTTGTTTCTCAATTCAACATAAAGATCCATCTAAGTTTTGTGTAATAATTGTTTGTTCATTCCTTTTTTAATGCTTAGTAGTAGTCCATGGTATAAATGTACCACAAATTGTTCAAACATTCATCCATTGAAGGATATCTGTTCTTTTTTTATTTTTTGACTGTTATTAATAAAGCTGTTATGTATATTTTTGTACAAGTTTGTGTGTGAACATAAACTTTCATTTCTTTAGGATGAATGACCAAGAGTTCGATTGTTAGGTTATATGATCAGTGCAAATTATTTTTTTAAGAAAATATCAAGCTGTTTTCCAGAGTTTCCTATCAGCAGTGTGTGTGTGTGTGTGTGTGTGTGTGTGTGTGTGTGTGTGTGTGCATGCTGCATACGAAACTGTCTCCATTTCCAAGGAATCCAATATAAGGGCATTTAACTGTTAGCTTTTGTTATTAATGGCCTGATATTCCAACAATCTCACAACTGAAATTCCACTACAATTTTAGGATTTTTCTCTCATTTCTTTTTTGTAGTGGAGAGTTTGTCACACAGCCTAGATATTACCTCAGGACCAAGGCCTTCGTTTCACCAGCTACTGAAACTTTTGCCTATTATCAGTTCACAAGTATAAGCCTCCTCAAGAATTACTTTGGACTGAAAAAGACTGCCTTACCCCAAATTACACCCCAGCCCTCAAGGGAGACCATGTCCCAAACTGGTTAATACGGAGGTACAAAGAACTGTCCCTCTAGTCTCAGTCTGGGACATTTCTGAAGGGCTCATTCAGCCCCAGCTTCAGAGCCCCTCAGGGAATCCTTTACACTTTTCCCTCTGCCTTAATCTTATTTTCTCACTTCTGGGACGTTTCTTTAGTGCACACCCCTAAAAAGAGCTCCTACATGTAAAACTGTCTCCTTTTCTACAGAATCCTACCCAAGACATTTTGTATCAGATGTAGTACAAGAAGGTAGACACTAAGGTAGAATTTGGGAGTTTCATCACCAACCTTACGGTAGATGGAGGACTTAGCATTGGCATGCTGCAGCAGTGCAATTGCTTAAAGTTTCACTGATGGAGAACTGGAATAGTATACTCTCTATGAATGAGAATACTCTCCTGATATAATACATCAGGTGATTGAGAGGTATTGGGAAGTAGTCAGTAAAGGGCTATGGAATTGAATGGCTGTTGCTAGGTATTATTGGCTAGGTATTATTGATGCATTGGAGAAAGATAATGGAAGGATAAGTGCAATTAATTGTTAATTTACAGTGAAGCTGAAAGTTAGAAGGTGTCCTTGCTAGCTTATAAACTTATTTAATCAGAATAGATGAGCAGAATTTGACAAATATGTTTAAGTTTGGTAAAATACATGGACTGAAAATGATGGTACATAAATCTCATAAAGATTAGATTTCTGCCACATTAGAGAAGTTATTAAGTGTTCATAGTTTTAGGACAGCTGTTGGCAAACTTTTTCTGCTAAAGGTCAGATAGTAAATATTTTAAGCTTTGCAGGACAGACTCTATTATAACTACTCAACTTTGTCATTATAGCATGAAAATAGCTATAGGTAATTCATAAATGAATGGTCATGACTATGAAAAAAATGAAACTTTGCTCCCCATCCCAAAGCAAGCAGCAGGCTGGATCTGGCCTCTGGCCTCTAGTTTGTCAATCCTTGGTGTTAAGGGTATAATGAGACATACTATAAATAAGTAAAGGAAAAATTAGTGTCACTTTCAACTCCTACCATGAGGAGGGAAGCACAATCTTTTATAGGCCTTTAGATCATGGAGATAGCACATTTCCTACTTGGTAACACTGCTCTGGCCCATTTACCTGGTGACATGAAAGGCTGTCCATTTTGAGTAGGGTCCAAAGCATAAAAGGGCCCCATAGCAGGTACCAGCTATAGTATAAGCTCTTCCAGTAGGATGAAAGATATCTATAATTTTAAAAAAACGATGCCATATATGTGTTAGAGCAAGCCCCAATAGAAAAATCAAAACTCACACAGCTAGTTAGTGGATCTGAGGTTTGAATCTAGGTTTGTCTGGGTTGTGAGAACAGATACTTAATTTTTCTTATATCTCTTAAAGCATCTTGCACAGTCTTGCATGACATAAGAAATAAAAAGATACTCAAATATGCTGGTAGTTACGTGGCCCTATCAATTAGCAGGTGTTTGTTAGAAATTGAACCCGCTCTGTGTCTGACACACATTGGAAGTGAATAACTTTTTGTTGAATAAATTTAAACAAACACTGTCCGATGATTTTCATGCATAGTAAATTTTGAAATACAGAGCTTTAGGAAGCTCCATCAGGAGACATGATCGACTTTAGGTATTTTAATAATATTAAGCATTTTCTTTTTCCAAAGTCCCCCACAGTTGTATGGACATCTAAAAACTTATTCCTTGCCACAGGGGAAGCACTGATTCTTCATTTTTTTCACCTTCCTGATTAGCAGAAGTATTATACCATGTTTTAGCCTGGTTTGCAAACAAACAAACAAACAAACAAATAAACAAACAAACAAAAAACCTTAGGCTTTGATACTAAGTAAGATCAAATTTGTGAGAAAATACTTATTTGCATCTGGAGATTATTAAATACCCCATGATGAGAAGCAAGGCTGGGCAGCCAAGTGACTTATCAAGTTATCTGAAGCCTGGGATCTAGAGAGAGACACAAGATATGGTGGTGGGCAGATTTCTGCACCTGCTGATATAGCAGGAGTATCTAAGCTGTCATTGAAGTGAAATTTGTATAACAGAGAAGTCACAGGGTTAGGAGAGTGAAGTCGAAGCAGGGAAGGTATAGACTGACAATGCAAATATGATAGCATAAGTAGCTCTTACTAAGCCAGACATGCTTGTGAATAGCACATGACAATCTAATTTATACCTAGTTTATTTAACACTTAGGCTTTATCTTTTTACCTTGGCTTCCAGGGTAGAAAGTGATAAGATGAAGAACATCTGTTAAGAGTTTATTGTGCACAAGGCACCAAGCTAAGTATTTTAGACAAGCTTTTTCACTTCTCACAAGAACCCTACAATATCAGCGATTTTATTATTATTTTATAGATGAGAAAATTAAAGTTTAGAGAGGATAAGAAACTTAAGAGTCTAAATTTATCATATTCCCAAACTCAAACTCATAACTATCATAATTTACATAATGGTTAAGGAAATATAAAAAAAGTAAAGAGTTTTTCTTTTCAGACCAATGGATGGGTTAGTTTAATCAATCCATCTCTTTGCTACTAACAAGTGAGTAAATTATAAGTCATATGTATATGACAATATATACCTAGTTTCCCTTCATAGCCTAGATTTTAAATGCTATTTCTTATGGTTCCAGTGAAGTTTGACAGTGTCCTGAATAGTTAATATTGAACTAAAAATTTCACTATCTGGACTTTTTATTGCTGTTGGAAATGGGACAAAATGGAGAAACTTGCTCATGTCGTCTCAGAGGGAATGCATTCTGTGAAGGTGCTGAAAACTTTATAGGAATGACTGATCAGTCCTTATTTCCAATGGTCTGTGTAGTTGTCGATCCAATGTTGACCAAAGTGGTCACTAGTTATTGGGCCACAGAGTTTCTGCACAACATTACTCATGGTAAGATTTAAAATTTTAATTGTGGTAAAATAGTAAACATTTTAAATGAGAGAACGAAGTATGAAAGGCCTAGAAAAATAAAAGCTAAGGGGAACTTGGTACTGGATACATCTACTGGGCCATTGTGAAGACCATGGTAGGATAAATGGAGAGGCCAATCTAAAACCAGAGAGTTGCTGAGCAGAGTGTTCGATGTGCACAGCTTATGCAACAGGTCTGGGCAACAGTAGGGAATTCCTGTATAAGTGGGGTTTATTAGCATCCTTTGAATTAAGTAGTGAGTGTTTTTAATTCCAAACATGTCAATAGCAAAGAACCCTGCCAGTGGGTAGCATGGTATCAGGAAATAGACCAAGGTTCAGGACCCGTTCACAAGTGGTACATAGAGTGAAAAGAGTAACTGTTTAACAAGTATAGAAAAGGCATCAGAATATTTTAGATTCAGATTAAATTAATATTCACTCAAGCCATATATACACACACACATACACACACTCAAAATGTCCTCACATCAACAACATGAGGTGAGTAGGAGGTGCTCCAACCTTATACTTCCATTAGGATTCCTGAGACTTCTTTCTCTATAAATGTCAATTAGGTCAAGTTGATTGATAGTGCTGTTTAGTTCAACTATATCTTTGTGGATTTTCTGCCTGACGGATCTATCAATTACTGATAGAGATATGTTGAAGTCTCCAACTGTAATAATGGAGTTTTCTATTTCTCTTTACATTTCTATCAGTTTTTATCTCAAATATTTTGATGCCCTGTTGTTAGGTGCATCTATCTTAAGCATAGTTATGTCTTCTTTATATTTGACATCTGTATTATTATTCAATGATCCATTTTATCCATTGCTCTGAACATTTTTTTTGCTCTGAAAAGAGCTTTGTTTTAAATAAAAGCTATTCCAGATTTCTTTTCATTAGTTTTATCATAGTATATTTTCTTTTCACTTACTTGTAACCTATCCGTGTTTTTATATTTATGGTAGATTTCTTACAGACAACATGAAATTAGGTCTTTTTTCTTTGTTCATTTTGATAATCTTCGTCTTTTAATTGATATAAGTAGACTATTCACATTTAAAGTCAATATTGATATAGTTAGATTAATTTTTACCATTGCAGAATAGTCCTTTGGTATGGAGAATACTTTTAGTCTATTTCAAAATGGTTACTTTCCCTTACCAGACAGTATGAGAATTTTTCTTAGCTCTTCAGTTGAGAACTTTGTGGGGTTTCTACAGGTAAAATACATGAAAGTTTGGGCCCCAACTAAGATTGTGGCCTCCAAGAGTTTCTTACACTCAAGTTAGTCTACACTTAGCCTCCAGCAATTCATCAAAATTATAATTTAAGTGTATCCACCAGTTTGCAGCTCCAGCAGATTTTGCTCTAAGTAAACAGATCTTAGCTGTGTCTCTCTGGATGTCACTGTCCCTTCAGATTTTGAAGTGATGTCTCTGACCTTAATTCTCTGACATCTAAGAAAAGTAGTTGATTTTAGTTTGCCTAGTTTTTTCTTGTAGTAATGGGTAGGAGAAATAACTTCCAAACTCCTTACATGTCAGAGCTGAAATCAGGAGTTCAGACTTCTTTCTCTATTGTTAAAATCAGACCCTAATTTTATACCCCAGCTGTAGTGGTAGCTGAGATATATTATGTGCATAAGACATAGAGTTAGGTGACTTAATTTCAAAGTGCAGATCTATGCACTGATAGTATGATCTGTGAATGAGTCATATAACCTCTCTCTAAGCTTCAGTTTTCTTATCTATAAATTCACTCATTTTTGCACAGATTAGTTGTTGACTGAGATAAATGTTAGGAAAAGACCAACTCACTTTGGTTAAAAACAAAACAAAACAAAACTCTAGAAATATATAAAATAATGTTATCAAATATTTATTTATTCCTTATAGAAGTTGAAGTTCTGTGATCACTTTAACCTCTAGACATTTAAAGAAGTCATATTTAGTTTTATATATATCAAAGAGCACTGGGTCCTGGCATCCTAGCCATCCAAAAAGTGACATTTTAAAATGGATGCCTGCATGAGACATTCATCTGCATATCTTCTAATTGTTAAACATTTTGAATATTGCACAGAGTAAAAATATTACCCAGGATTAAAAGATGTAACTTTTCCTTCTAAAATCCTTTATATTAATAATTAATACAACTTGTATAGTAAGAAAGTTTTCTCTAGGTATTATATGTCATGTCATGCCAAAATTAATTATGGTAATTTTAACCATGGAATACTTTTAATTACTTAATGTTAAGTCCTTTTTCTACTTACCCAGCTGTTTTTCTGTCTTTCTATCAGAAAGAAAAAGAAAATTAGAATTTTCTTTGCTAGTGCTCTTTTCTCTCCTTAAATGTTTCAGCACTGATTCTAAATGCTCTAGAGAAACTTAAATGATATTGAAAATGCTTGGAAGAATATTTATAACATATCATACTAAATACTTTTTATCACCATATCTAAAGTACAAAACACATTAAATTTAATCAAGGTTATTAAGGACAAATGATTTGCAAGCCACTAATGATACAAAAGAAAATAAGATCTAATTCTTAATTTGAAGGAGCATAGATCTAATATAGAAGAAATATGTGTAAACTAATCATATATTTGTGATATACTTTATTATATATATATATATATATATATATGTATATATATATATATGACAGTGTTTGGAGATGACTTAGACAGAAGATTAAAGGTAGGTCAGGGAAGCCTCACAAGGCAGAAAATGTGTCTTAACTAACAACGTTAGTTTTCCAGATTGAGAAATAAAAGGTGATAACCAGATCCCATCAACACAACTGGTAATGGCTGGTTGAAATTTAATAATTAAAAGAAGATTAGGATAGTGGAAATTAAGTCTAGAAAGATAGGGGCTAAATAATAGTTTTATATGCTATATGGATAAGATTCTATCACACCAAAATATTATCAAATGTTTAAAACAAGAGTTGAGGGAAAATGGTAGATATAGTTTAATATATTTCTTTGACTTAGTTTGCTTCACAGAATTTATTTTTTCCTCTAACCCCAGTGGTCTCATGGTTTGTTTAAGTTTTAAGTTCATTTTTTTTTTTAACAAAGGTATAAGTTAACAATAAAAAACAATTTTATGCTTTGAGGTTTTTTGAACAGGAAGGACTACAAAAGAGGTTATTGACTATTTTTCCTTTGAGAAATTTGAGACTAAGAGATTCTTCTCCTCAGAAATACTTTAAGAGAAGCTGACTAGAAACAGGTTAATGAACACTGTTAGTGAATGACCTTACTGGGTCCTCCAACCAAACATTTCAGTTATTCTGTGATTTTTAGAGAGTTGCAAACAAGCTTTGCAAGTTCATGATAAAATTTTCAAAGCAGCTTATGGTTTTCAAGGATTAGCGGGCCGCTGTGAGCCCACAGATTAGCCTTTATGTTTTAATGTGCCTGCCCTCAAAGACAGCAATGACACTACTCCTTCAGTTCCAGTAGGCTATGCACTGTCAATTATTTTTCCAGTTCTGGCAACACTAAACTTTTTATTACTCAGCCAGGACTGTAGTGGTCAAGGTCACACATATTGTTGCTAGCTGGCAAATATAGAAAAAGATGAAGTTAATTGACCTTGTAAGATGATTCGGAGTAAGTTCATAAAGACATAGAATCTCTGAATGCAAAATTGCCTTGAGGTTACTTAATTAAATTTCCACTTGGATTCAAGAATCTGCTCAGGGTCTCATCTCACTTTACTTTTAGGAAGATGAGATGGCGTGGAGAGTCTTCATAGGGAATTCCTTAGGATAATCTTCGTGCTCGCTCAAATAGATAGCTGTGTTATTTCAGGTCACCCTTTAGGGCCAACAGCTTACATACTCCCAAAAAAGGAAAGTAGCAGGCAAAGGGAAGAAATCTAAGAAGAAAAACAGCTATGAAAAAAAAAAAGCGATGCATATTTAATTACTAACCCTCAAGGACACTAATATCAAAGAATGTTCTACGTTTAGCAGAAGTACAGTTATTGAAAGAATAAAATTGATTACAGAATCACTCAGATTTGTCCATGGATGCCCCTGTGGATGTTCAATAAGGAAAAAGCTTTGATTCTTAGCTTAGATATCCCACCACCTTCAAAAACCCCAGCGAGAGAAAAAAGAGCCTTGTTGTGCATACCTTTAAGAGCCTTGTGTATCTATAAAACAAAAGTTTTAGTCTGCATGCACCCTAGAGCCCCAAACTCCTTCTTCACATCTTATTGCTAAAATGTATTATGAAACTGTGGGTGAGAATAGCAACTACTTGCAGAACACTCTTGAGTTAATGTGAGAGGCTCTTGTTTCCCAAGGAAGCCTTGTTTGGTCATTAATTATAGTAGAAATATACTTGGTGATAACAGTCTCTCTCTATTCTGGTTAAAAGTGGCTTATGAACTTCCCACAAGAATTTTTAACAATGTCTGTAACTAGTTGATAGTGATGTCTTATTTGTCCAGTTCTTCCCTTGTTCTTTTTCCATCCATAGAAGCTGTGGGGGCCTGGGACCCGAGGATCTCTTACACTTGCTTTGATATTAGCTAACTGAAACTTATCTAAATTCTGATTGGATACTATTGTGATATATACTTTTATTTTCCACTACTGAATGATTAAAATTATATTTCTAGGTTCATGTAGCACTAAAATATATACATTGTAAAGATTCTTAAAGGCTTACAGCCTTTATTGTACAGACTGGATCTCATATTTTAGCCCATTCATAAACATATGCCTGCTGAGATCTTACATTCTGGACATTGGAGGAATCTTGGTTTTCTTACAGATCTGAGTAACTGGTTGATAATTTAAATATGTTTTCATGTTTATAGCAATCGGGTTTTTAAAAAAATTTGTCTAGTTTATTTTTTCTTTTTTAAGATCAGGACAATATTCCTCTTTTATATTTCCACTTTGTTTTTACTTAAGTTACATTTAGATGGTTGAAATGCCTGATTTGTCTAGTATTCTGCCACTAAACAACCAGAATATCATCAGCAGAGTTTTCATAGAAAAGAAAATTTAAGTAGTGTGCTAACTGCAGGACGAACTTTGGTGGCATAATAATAGTATTCATGAGCCTTTCTACACTATATATATGATTTTTCTAGCACTTATAATAAGGAAAGTCTTTCTGTATTGCTCATAATTAATAAATGTCAGTTAAGGCCAAAAGAACAAAAATGGGCTCATTTGATATAAAGGTACAGTGATCTTTAGCAAGAAGGATAAAAAATAGGGATGGAATTTAGAGGTGTCTTGAGGTTCCTTATTGATTTCCCTGCTGCCTCATCTTAGATGGAAAGTCTGTGAATACTAGAAGAATCCTCAAATCTTATATCAGTAGAGCTTGAATTCAAGAGATTCTTAAAAAAAAAAAAAGATGAGGAAAATGAGAATTGGAGAACTATGGAATTTAACTGAATGTCTTTGAGATACTTATACATTTTATATCAAACAATTCACCTCTACCTTTGAAGGGAAAAATTTGCATCAATAGTTTGAGACAGTTTTATGGTGGAATTTGCCTGATAAAGCTACTTTTCCCCGCCCCCTAAATAGCCTTGTCTATGACACTATTTGGATATAAATTGTTTTGACTTCTTCAGAACTCACTTCACCCCGCAGAGTAATGTTTGGGGGATCTGTTAGAAGGATATGTCAAAGTAATTGTAGGGGGAGGACACTCCATTGCCAGAAACTGATTCATCAATTTCCAGACAGATTGATGTTTTGTGAATCAACAGCCAAGAACTCGGGACCTCTTGGCCAGGAATAGGAGTGGTTGCGATAGGTTCATTGACAGCCATCTGTTATGCCTGTCAGGGAGCAGTATGGTTCAGTGTTCAGTGTTTTCATCCTGCATGTATTTCTTGACTTGAAGGAAGATGTTATTTAAATTGGATTGAGTTAAAGGAATTTTGAACAGTAATCATGACCTTATCATTTTCTATCGATATTGCTGATATTAACAGTGTCCTTATCAGACTGGTATTGATGTTCTAATAGTTAATTTGTGTTGTACCCATATGATTTCTTTCCTTACTAAATTAGTTATATATTAGTTATAATTGGTAGTTTATCAGCTGGGTTGTTTGATTGTAAGAAACAAACCTACTATAGTTAACAGACTAAAAAATAACTTATTAGTAATATGGTGGGCAGCCTTTAAAGAATCAAAGGAAAAATTGAATAACCAATACTCAAAAAGAAAAGTAAAACAGGTAGTCCTTTGGAATAGTTCATTGATTCAACTTTGTTAGGAAACTTTCCTAATTATGAAGGAGACGCATTTGCTGACTTTGCCTCCAAGGTCACATGCAATTTGGTAGAAGTGTTCCCTAAATGAAAATCAAGGTGCTTTTATCAAAAGAAAGGGAAAAAATACTGGTAGTCACAAACAATAAATGCTCACTACCTAAACCTGTAACTGTAATTCTTAATTAACTTCTATGAGTAGGGTTTGACATTCATCTCATTAGCAGAACATTCATTCATTCATTCAGTCAGTCAGTCATTTGAGAACATGTGAATGCCTATTTTTGCCAGATCCTGCACTAAGGTTGAACTGTGAAAAAGAGAGATGTAATTCTCATTCTCATGAAATACATATATCTGCTACATAGGTATAGTTTCCCTTTATTAAATACTAAATAAGACTTTATTAGGTGGAATAATAAAAAATATTTTGGATAGCAACTTTATTGTCAGTTAATTCTAATTGGTAGTTATTAGGTTACCATTAGTGTTTTAGGGGGTAGGATAATAATTTAAATTAAAATATCCTGAAGGAAAATTAATCTGGTGTGGTCTGACAAACAAACCTGACTTAGGCATAGAGAGTGGCAGAGAGAAAGCTGGGAGGCCAGTTAATTACCAGAGACTTAGCAAATGCTTTTCTTCTGAATCCAGGAAAAATATCAAAATAAAAATAATAAAATATTAACATTTATTAATTGAGGTTAATTGATTTATATATGTACTTTTACTCTTTTCCACATTTTTTTCTTTACAACTATATGAGGGAGATACAGATAAGGTAATTGAAACAGCAGAAGATTTGCCTTAAATTGCTTATCTAGCGATTTAACTCTAGTAATTGGAGCAAGTAGGATCAAAATAGGTTAACCTACCAGCACTTTGATTCTTTAACTATTTAACTATTGGTAAGTGAAAAGGTTTAATAGAACCATTAAGTAGAGATATTATACTTTATATTTTGTACTGGGACATACTATGAAAGATAATAGGTTTTTTTTGTCTCAATTAAAGCTGTATGTTAATTGGAAATAAACTTGTTCTAGAACATTTGTAGTACAAATATTAACGTGCATTTTATCAATCAGTTTTTTTAATATATTTATGCAAATTAACTTTATTTTTAACAGTGAATCAAAATCACCTATGATGTAGAATCAAATAAAACAGCTCAAATTTTTTGTCACAGGTACTAACTCATTCTCCAGAGAAGTGTGTGCTTATAAAGTTTAAATGTTATTTCTTAACTTACCTTTTTTTTTTTTTTAAATCTATTTTGACTTAAAGGATGAGATTCTTTGTACTGGTCCTTTTTGCATTTAAAATGCCTCATTTGAAAAGCTATGATTGATCTGTTTTTCTTATTTGGAAGATTACTTTAAAGTTTATTTGTCACTTCGTATTTTCATTTCCCATTTCCCTGCAAGTCACCTTCATTTTTAAACGTGGCAGGCAAGGTTCTATTAAGCCACATTTCCATCTCTGTGAAAATCAAACACTTGTTTTTCCCTGAATAAAGTTGATCTTCTTTTTTTGAAATTGCCTACTGTCACATATAGGGAAGAAAATTAGAATGAGCATATAGAGCATACTTATAACAGTATTTTTATACATCCATAAATGAATATTGTACGTATAACGAGTCATTATCAGTTCACAATGCTGCAATGTGAAGGAAATTTTCTAGTCATCCTGTCCTCCTGGTTTCCCCTTATCAACAGTGATAGAAAAATAAATTATGAACTCCATTGCAAGACTTACAAAACAGAATTAAAAAAACAACAGCTCAACAACTTTGATTGATGGCATCAGTCTTTCTCAAAAATACAAACTTATTATTTAAGTTTGGCTACTTAAATAATCTTTCTCTCAATAGAGATATAATGAAAATAGTCAATTAATTTTTTCAATCCCAATGCAACATGAAAAAAATCCTCAAATAAGCTGTGAGGTTATTATTATTATTATTTTTTGTATTTGTCAACCTATAAGTTTGATAATTTATCTTATGGGGAGGTGATATGTAAAAGAAAACAATTACATTTGAGTAAAGATGGGAAGAGACTTTATGGGGAAGGGATATTTAAAGATTGAGAGAATGGCTCAGTATAGAAAAAGGTGGAGCTATGGCATAAGATAATGAGGTGATCTTATTTGTTGTTTATTTGATTTATAATATAATGTTCAATGGTTGTATCTTTACAGTTCTACCAAACTTTGCTTGGAATGTATGTGTAAATACATGCCAAAGTTTTATTAAGGTCTCACATTCAAATTCCATAAAACTCTTCTGATCCCTAGAAACCAAATATTAATGAGGACTACAAATGTTTCTGTAAATAAATGGAGTCTAAGGTCAAAAATCTCAAACCATTATACTGACAAGAACTCAGTCATTTTAAGTATTCTTTTCCTGTCTAAATGGAAGGAGATGGCATGGAATTATAATTTAAGGATGTAGACTATGTAAACCAATAATTCAAAAATGGAGGGTAAATAACCTATGTTAGGGCCAGGAAAAGACCTAAGTCCTCCAATTCATATTTATTCCTGCAAATGATACTTCTTATATTTTTTGTTTTCAGGCTACTTTCCCAGGTAAAACACATTTTTAAGTTTGCAAATAAAGCATTCTTTTTGTATGGAGAAAAACATTTTAATACTCTCCTACATTTTTATTTTATTCCTTGATAAAATGGTGACAAACTAAAGTGTGTCAAAGGAAAGATAATCAGTATGGTGAAAGATCGGTCAACTATGTGTAGAGAACAGACAAAGGGATACAGTGTATTTAGTTCATAGAAGAGAAAGGTATATTATAAGCCTTCTATATATATATGTATACGCATTGGCCATGGAAATATGGAGTATGCTTATGCTGAGTAGTTTTAGAAGATAAAACTAGTCTAGTTTTATACAAGGGGAAATTATTTCAGTTCAATATAAAGGAGCCATCTAAACAAATTATATTATTATTGGCCCCTATTTATTTATTATTCATTTATTAAGTAACATTCATTCAGTACTGATTATGGAAATTAATTAAAAAAGGACTCTACTCATGAAATTTGTACTCCATCCTGAGGAAAGGCACACTATCACATGTGTAGTATAGTGTATTTACTGTTGTAATAGAGAGGAGTATCAAGTCATCCTTGGCACTTTGTGGGCAGTAAATGCCTTGACTCCTTTAATCTGTCCCCTTTCACAGTTTTATATTAAGGGATGCTGAATATTTATATGAAGTAATTAGATCCACCCATCAAAGAGAATAGACTACCTTGAAGTGTGCACTCGATCCCAGGAAGTGTTCAAGACATGGCCCAGTATGCGATGCAGTTAAAGGCTTTTCAGTATTGGCGGGAAGAAACTTGCAATAGATAAGTAGGCACTAAAAACTCTCACAGATTCAAATTTTTGTGAATAGATGCCTAAAATAAGAAAATGGAAACACATTCTTCATTTTCTTACAATCTCAGTCTAACAAATATAGTTCTGTTTAGTGAGCTCAGGAGGTAATCTACTCATAATAGATCTCCATACCATTGAAATCATGGTAACAATTTGAATGCCAAGTAGGTAATATAAAAATAATTGACTATTGATTAAGTCCAATTATCATATCTTAATATCAAAAACATTTTCTCCAAATAATGTAATGCCTGTACAAAAATAAGATTGGCAACAAAATCAACTAAGTAGTCCCTGAATATTGATTATGTTTGTGAAAGCTGCTTTATGAAATATGTTCTTCTTAAAATTCAGAATCTCAAGCAGGGCAAGGTTAGAATAATGAGACCATTAAAATGAATTATGCTGACGGTGATCAATTAAGATATATTATAGCAATATAGACCTTCTGGGAACCTGCTTCATTGAGAAGTCTACTTGTAGGACACAGCTCTTCATCTTAAATAAATGTTTTGTCTGTGTTTACGGATTTAATTTTGTAGGTTTAGATGATATACCCAAGTTCTGCAGTGAGGATAAAGAGAGAGAATATGAGAGAGAGACAGCAAGACAGAGAGACAGACAGACAGAGACAGAGATAGATGGAGACAGAGACAGACAGAGACAAAGACACACAGAAAGAGAAAGAGAGAGAGAGACAGACAGACAGACAGACAGGGAGACAGAGAGAGGGAGAAAATGCCAAAAAGGCAATTGCTTTTTGCAGGAAAATATCATTTATTTTACTCAGAATGTAGTATTATGGTAGATATTTATAAAAAAGGGAACATTTAGACCAAAATTTTTAGATGCTTGGAGAGTAATATAGTTTTAAGACTTTGGGGTAAAGTAATCCTAGAAGGAAAATAGAAGAGAAAATTCTTTTATAAAACTTTTTCAGTTTATATAGCACTTTAATGGTAAATTAGTAAATGTAATCTCTCTCATTAATCCTCAAAACGATCCTATAAGGTTTTGAAGAGGATATTTTTATAGATGAAGAAATAAGGCTCAGAGAAGTGAAATAAGCTGCCTAAAGTTACATTGTTAAAAATTGTCAGAGCAAAGCTAAAGTCCAAGCCTTCTAGCTCCAAATGTTTTGTTCTTCATCATCCTACATTGATGGGGATTCATCTTGAAAACCATATATAAAGTCAGCAAATTACGGTTAGAGAAATGACTCTATATAACAACATGTACTGAATTTAGAATATTACATGAGATATTTTGAAAACATTTTGCCTATTATAGACAAAAATTCCCTTTTCTGAGTAGCACATGAGTGTATAGGAGAAAGTGGAAAAATGACAATGACCTAAGAGAAAAATTATAAGAGAATCAAATGTACTAATCCTCAATTTCTTTTTTCATTTAATAAGTTCTTGGGTTTTTTCATGATTACAGAAGTACATGGAAGACAGAAAGAAATAATCCAACTATCCAGAGGCAATCACTGTTGACACTTTTTTTTGTTTTTATTCTATGCATTTTTATATAGTTGAGATGACATAGTTACATATTATATTCCTATTTACTCATATAGTATTATCATAATCATTTTTCCAGGTAACTAGAATTCTTTGTACATAACATTTTTGTTACACTCATGGTAATGCATGTAATGGATAAATATACTTTCACTTCAACATTTTTTTTTAACGTTAGATATTAGATTGTTATCTTTTTGTCACTCTTAAATAACACGATGATGAATTTGTTCTTTTAGAAGTAGAATGTCATGCTCTGTATTGTATTGTTGTTAAATAAATAGATTATGATTTATATAATATGTGATATGTGATTTATATTTTATGTTTATATCAATATATATTATTTACATGGTTTGTATAATAGAAATGATTAGAGCTAGTAATTATAAAGCAAGATAGATAGATGAAAGAAAGAAGAAAGAAAAAAGGTGGAAAGAAAAAAGAAATGGCAAAAGAAAAAGAAAGATCAATAGATAATAGCAGTTTAAGTAAGAAGGTATAAAGAAGATAGTCTAAAACAATATGTACAGAAAACAGAGGTAATACATTTTCTTGGAGGATGAGGGACATTGTATGTAAATCAAGAGTAAGAACTGTTAGGAAAGAGTAAATTTTTTCAAAACATATTTAACATTTAGAGATGCCAACAAGAAGCAGTTGAAGTCCTCTTTAAATATTTGGTTAGTGAGTTAGTCTTAGGAAACCTGACGTATTAGGGTCCAGAAAGAAAACAGAATCTACATCAGTAATTTGACAGAGAATATTTAATATAAATAACTTTAATTAGGTATAAAATTGCCAACTATTAAAAGAATAAAAAAATAATTCCAAGGTGTAAGAGAGGTGGCAACTGCTGGAAGCTGCTGCCATCCTACAGCTAAGGGTACAAAGGAACGAGGGAGAAGAGTCTTGTAGGCCTGAATCTCAGCCTCTGAGGAGAGGGCTCTGCTCTTCCACTGCTGGTGTCTCTGAGCTCAGAGGAGGGGCCTCATGGGCCTGGGATTCAGACCTCTGAGAAGGGGATAATGCTGTTATAGGATCAACTGTTGCTATCATGGGGACAAAGCTTTGCTGAGGTGCTACTCACAGGAACCACAAGCTGATGCAGATCCCTCCGGAAAAGGAACAAGCATCAAGTCCTCTCTTCCTCTTCCAACCTTGCAGCCTCTCTCTCTAGCACCCTCTATTGATGCCTGTCAGGGAAAAGCTGCCACATGGATGTCTGAAGTCTCAGGCCCAGCATCTAAGAAGACAGAAGGGTAGATTTGGAGGTGAAAAATGTCTTAATAACTGACACAGATTATACGTTCTGACATGGATTGAATAAATGGATCATGAGACAATACATCTGTTTAGTATAAGCCACAGGAAGCCAAGACCCTTTTTTTCCCCTCCTTGATTGCAGAAATGAAAATGTTCAATTTTGATAAAATTTCGGTCACCATCTTCCTATGCTTTTAAAGAAAGAAAAAACTACATTAAAATTAGGATGCATGGGTCAGAGTTTCTACTCTGCTTCTATATTATCTATTATGTCCATGAACAATTCATTTACATTTCTTAGGCTCCATTTACTCTCTAATGAAATGAAACTATGTCCTTTCTATCTTATAAAGTTTTTGTGAGGAACTAAACGAGATAATATCCCAAAAGCACTTTGTATAATACCAAATCATTGTCTTCCTTTCCAAATCCAGATAGTTTCTAAGTATGGCAGGGCAAATTTCTGCAATATCACTTAAATCGATTTTCTTTTTATTCTTATTGTAACTATCTTAGTTTATATATATATATATATATTATTTACATTTACATTTTCCAATGGACTTTAATCTCTGACTTTAATTTCTCATTGTGTATTGCAAACATTGATAGATTTTATGGATCTACCACTTGAAAAGTATCACTCTCTTGCCTCCCTATTGTTCACTAATGTCAGTCTACCCTGTCTACATTGTGGTCATATACTAAACAAGCATCATCTTATTACATGTTCACACATCTTCACCTCCGCCTACATCTGCTAAAATCTTTCTCCATAACATATTTTTGTGTAATTGAAAATAGGCATAGCTTCCTTTGAGTTTCTACAAGCAAATAATTTATCATGTGTGAGCACACTATGCATGCAGATTTGTATGGCAATCTCTTTAGTCTGTAGCATATTAGTCATTTATCTGTTTATAATATTCTTCTTATGAAATTATAAGCCTTTTGAGAATGGAGGTCACTTTGGTATCAGCGACTCTTACAGTGCCTTGCAAGTCATAAGCACACAATAAATACTTGTTGCATAAAACATTTGCAGAAGATTTGGCAGGACTTTATGTTTAATTTGAGGTGAAGGAAAGAAAGAAACCAAAATGACTCATGGTTGTGAGCCTAGGAATGATAGGGACTTTTACATAATATAAAAATTTGAATGAATGTTGGACTAGAAGAAGTTTAAGAACTCCATTTGCCAACATGCTCAGGTTTGGTTGTTAGGACAATGCTTAATTGAGTTGTTTTATTAGGAGACTTTGGAATTGAAAACAATTAAGTGACTGTATTTCCTGAGGAAGGAAGAATAAAAAGGCCTAGGAGAGTGTCATTCATCTAATAAAATTTATTGAACACATGTGTAAGGATCTATTGATAAATATAATAGATAAGGTCTCCAAATATTGTGAAGCTTACAGATTTACTGCTATAAATTGGTAGAGGCAAAAAATAGGACAAGAATGGTCAGTGATTTAAAAAATTAAACTCAGAAGTTGGGTTTATCCATATAAACCCATATTCATGTTCATTTATTCAACACATATTTGTTGAGTGCCATTCATAAACTAGTTGTTGGACTATATTCTTGGGAATCTAGCAACAAACAAGAGAGCTTACAATCTAGAAGAGGAAACAGATAATAAAACAAATAATTAAATGAGAGGGGAATGGATAGTATGCTTGGGAAACACTTGTCTTGTGTATTTAATGGTAGGCCAAGTTCAAGAGTGTGAAAATACAGTAGGGATGCAGTACAGTATGTCTGAAAGGGTAAAGGCTAGAGAAAAACAGGGAGGATCACATAATGAGGGACTCTGTAAATTATGTTATGAAACCAGAACTTCACCCTAATGTGCTGTGAAGCCACTTTTAACTGTAATTAATTTACGGAATAAATTAAAGTTGGTGTCGATAGTATGCTTTTATTTTTTCCCATGTCTACTTCTAATTAAATGATATCTAATTTCCCTTCCCTTTTCTTTGATATCATTCTGAGCACATCTCATAGCTTTTCAGTATCTTATCCTACTTCTGAATTTTTAAAACTGTTTTCCTGGGTTATAACTCAACTAAAAACATGTATAGATTTAAAGTATGAAACTTAATACATTTTGCCATATTTATATACCTGTGAAACCATCATCACAATCAAGGCAGTGAACACATCCATCACGCCTTAGAGCTTCCTCGTATCCTTTGTAATCCTCCCATCCTCTCCTCTCTGTCCTGCCTCCAAACCCATAAACCACTGCCTGCATTCTGTCACTATGGTTGGTTTGTATATTCCAGAATTATATATAAATCAAATCTAAAATAAGTGCTTTTGTCTGTTTTCTTTTTGTATAGTTATTTTTAGATTTTTCTATGACATAACATGTATCAATAGTTCATTCCTTTTTATTGCTGAATAAAATTTATACATTTACTTGCCAATGAATATTTACTTCTTTCAGATCGTCTTTTCTTTAACATCGGTTTTCTCACACATGTGTTATCAGTACTCAGCTGAAAACTTTAAGAGGATTCTCTGCAGATATCCAGAGCTCTTGCTTTGTTCAGCTCTTTCTTCTCCAGGTCTCTGCCTTAAGAAATCTAAATGCCTAACGTCTTTGGACACTTGGATCTCGTTCTTAACTTAGGGAGACCACTGGACTTTGTCAAGGTTCCACTCCCTGAACTATGATCGAGACAGTCTCTCTAGACTTTAAGCTGGGGGCAAGAGTGCAGTTCATCTTATTTGTTTTCTCCTCAATTAGGAATAACTGTCCTGTGCTGTCTGAAAACTTGTTTTGTGTGTGTGTGTGTGTGTGTGTGTGTGTGTGTGTGTGTGTATATATATACACACACATTTAAATTGTTTCAGTTGGAACTGTAAAATATAGTCTGTTTCATCATCTTAGCTGAAAATGGACATTTCCTTTCAGTTATAAAACTACAACTTATTTTAAGATATTAAAATTACAGTCCCAGTCTATTTCTATGCCTCTCTCTTCTTTCTAGGTGAGGTCTTTTGTGGCTCAGGGACTTGAGGGGAAGAGAAGTCACAGTCTGTTCTTTTACTCATCCTCTGGCTCTTTTAATACTTCCAAGCCCTTAAGCTGTCAACTCTTCTGAAGTGGGGGCAATGGATGAGGACTAGAGGAAAGGGGGAAAACCTTATATGATTTGTAGTGCTTGGTTTGTACTCTTAGTTTTTGATGCCTTTAATACTTGCAGATATTCTCCTATGGATTATATTTTTGGGTTCTTTGAAGGCGCCACTGAAACCTCCAGATGACTTTTCGCATATCTGGGAAAGATAGTTCTGATGGGATTTTTGCAAATGCTTCCTTCTCTAGCTGCTACTTGAATTTTTCACCACATTCACATCCTGAGATACCTTTATCCCACCACCCTCCCCAAGAAAGTGGGTCTTCTTCAAAGGAACGACTTCTTATGACATCCGTTTGACCAATACAAAACTTACAATGCTTACCATGGCAATGGCAGAAATGCAGATTTGCCATACTACTGCCTCTTTTTTGCCCTGGTCTCGAGAGCTGCTTCAAGAAACTCCATCTTTCAGAATTCTCAACTGAAATGCAGACATCAGTTTCCAAATTATGTATAACTCCCTCCCATCCCTAAGGGGACATATTTCAAGCTCTCCCCAAATGTCTTCATCTTTCTTTAGCCTGATGATATACCTATAAATCTCTGCAGTTTAGTAAACTTTCAGGAACAATAAAATTCTAGTATCCGTTTTGGCAAGCAACTCAGTCTCCCAGGTGTTTTGTTTCCTTTTGCATCTTTTTCACATTTCACATGTCTAGAGGAGGTTGATATTCCTTCCTTACTTTTTCCTTGAGAAGGGTAAGATTAATATGTATTAAAACATATTATGTCTCTTCCAATGACTTAGCCTCTTGCTCACATAAATTGTCAAGTCTGATGTTTATTTTATTGCCTTTGCTGTGTGTTAGCAATTCCTGCATGAATGTATCAAGAACTTTTCTTTAGAATATAATTGTATTTATTCATTCCTAGCCAAAAAGAAGACAACAGAAAACATTCTCATCAAATATCTTGTTGAGATACGGTCAAATTTTCCTTTTGGAATAATCACTATGGCTATACTGTAGAAAATAGAACAGAAGAAGGGCCAATGGGACATATAAAATACTACGGATACATAATAATCAGGCATCAGGCTAAAGTTCTTTCTAAAAGAAATGGAGAACATCCTGAGACTAGATAAATTAAAAACTTCAGAGACTCTGCGAGTGGGATCTAAAATCCTAGGGAACCAGCAGATAAGAATGTTGAGACTGCTAGTAATAGAGGTGATGGAAGCTATAGGTTGCTCTTGTGTCTGAGCCTGGGAAGTTCCTTCTATTTGTCTCAGTCTTCTTGTGAGCAATAACCCAGGTTCCCTAGTTTCAGATATATCTGATCTAACACCCAACTCTTGGGAGACAGGTTCCCTAGTTTCAGATATATCTGATCTAACACCCAACTCTTGGGAGACAGAAGAGAATTGCTGGTCTAGCAAAGAGTATTTCCTAAATCTAGAAAATTCCTATCCTGATGAAGCCAAAGGATCTTAAATTCTATTTTTAGTAGATATTTTTCACATCTCCTGAGAGCAGACTATCTGGACTCATCTTGAGCAGTTGTTTGGACATGGTTTGGCTATGTTTAACCCTATTATTAAATGCTATGTTTCTAGAGCTTAGTTTAAAGAAGAGATACTTTTGGATAAATCAAATTTCTGTTTAAAAGCTATTTCTTCAGAAATATTTGTATCAAAAGAGCAGCTGTCAATTTTATCCCTTATCCTGTTTTATTATTCTTTATAGCTCATGTTAGTATCTGAGATTATATTCTATAACTAGTTTTGGTTTTCTTGTCTACCCTATTTAAATGTAAGTTTTACGAGGATAGAGACAATTTATTTTGCTATTACTTTATCTCTAATGCCATAAACAATGCTTAACAAATAATAGGTGTTCAATAAATACTTGTCAAATTACTCTGTTGAATGTAAGATTGGACTTTTGTTTAAGTTCTCTGCCAAAACATCATTTTCATTATTTCCTTATAAACATTTGATACTGAGCATTTTTCTTCACAGGTTATCTAGTCCTTTCTTTTGTACAGGGAACAGTCCCAGTATTTGTCATGCCTTTACAGTTGGACATTGGGTCCAAACATCTACGATGGTGTTTGGGAAACAGACAGTTTATCATAGGGACCAGGCACAGGGAAACAGATTAAAGGTTCAGTTATCTGATTCAGTGTTCTTGAACTAAGAAGGGGCTCTTTTACTAGAGTGGGGACATAAGAATCAGCAGTCTCCTTTGTACTGATCCAAAGCTCTTTATATTGCTTTTGACTAAAGTCTAGAGTGTTAAACACGTCTAGACAAAACTAATCCTGAAGTGGAGGATAAAGTGGCACCACATAGGGGAAAGGCAAATTAACTATGAGGAAGCAAAAAGGACAGTTTGGGTTCTTATATAGCTGTAACAATAGGAACACAAACAACCAGTTAGTTCACCAAGACATTCAAATTGTGGTTACCTGAGAGGTTACAAAGACTTGCTTACTAAAGTGAATATAAACCTCAGTCAAAATTATCAATTAGTAAACGCTTTTTTAAATACAACGAATGGTCATAAGTATGACCAAGGACTGTGAAAAGATTTGTTTATAGAAGTTCTAGTGTTCATTTCTTTTAGGCATTTAGCATTTACCATCCAATGAACAACAAGTACTTTTTAGTAGTAATATAGTTGAAATCTAAAGTCAATTAAATAATAATTTGTGAACGCTGGATGCCTCCTTAATTAGAGTCTCACTCTGCTTCTCAGTAAATAGTAGAGGAATGATGAGGTGAAACTCCAAATTACTAATGTTTGAATGTATATACTGAATATGGTAGAGCAAATATCAAAATGTTTCATGCAGTGTCATTAACAAAACTGAATTAGTCTGGAACATATAGTTGGGAATGTTTTTAATGTTGGAGAAGTTACCAGAAGCAAGCCCTACCCTCGTTAGTGATGGTGGACTTGTAAGTCCTTGGCTGCTGACTTTATTTACTCTAATTCAAGTGAAATAAACACTTTTATAAAAAATTCTAGATGATATTATTTCTAAGATGCTTTTCAGTGTTAAGTTTCAGTGTTAACTTTCTTTAAGTGCCTTGGAAATATGCTCTTCGGAGACCTCTGTGTTGCTCTGAGCACCATCTAGGTCCAATATGGGAACTGAGGAGAGGGTTCTGGTCAGGCAGATACTTCAACCAGAGAAATTCTACTTTTACCTTTTTCACAAACTGGGGTTTGTGTATTTGCATTCAAAGAAAGTATTTTGTGTATAAAAACAAAGCATTTGGGGGGAAAATAAGGCACAATGGGATAAGGTACATGGAAATGAATTTCTAGAAAAAAGACTGCTTTTTGTTAATTATTGATCTCTCTTTCAAGTTTATTTTTGTTATTCCAATGGTCTCTAACCACATTTAAGTGTAGTTAGCTCTATTATCTCTATTAATTGATTCATACTTGAATATGATTTGTTGTATCACTCAATTACTAATGCACAAAACTGGGACAGGAATTCATGTTCTGAAAAAAAAGCATATTAATAAATAGCTTTCATGATAACAGATTTTCTGAGGAAAGGAATATTGATGTATCTAGGCATGCTACTTAAGTGAGGTAATTAATATAACTCTGGAATTAGCAATGCATGATAGACCCTGATGGCTGTTGACAAAGTATAACCAAAGTCACTCCTAAGAATACATTAAATATGTTTAAAAATCATATTATGGAGACTAATTAATTTAGTGGGAAAGCTCATGTCTTTATACTGACACAATACATTTAATTATGACAATGAGAATGCAAGGAAGATGGTATTCGAAGAGGAGAGTTAATGGGGTGGGAGAAATTTAGAATCCAGAATAATCAAAAACTGAGCCCAAATAAGGTAAAACTTTTAAATAAATTATATTTTAGCAATTATTTGGTATAACACCTTTTAAGGCAGAGCTGTTTAACTTTGCATTAATTATTAAACTTCAGTTTTGTGCTTTTGAGAGAATATAGATTTTGATGAGAGATTCATAAATGGGGAATTAAAAGGTGATGACTGTTATGATATGAACCTTGAACTTAAGTGGGATATTGAAAAGTCATTGAGTTAGATGCCAAGAGATTGGGATTTTGAGCTAAGCTTTGCCAAACATTGCTGACCATAGATAATTAACATTCACTCTCTAGGTCTCAGTATTTCTACAATTTGAGTAAATTGAATTTGTGATTTCTAAATCTCTTCCCGGAAATATCATTGTATGAATTAAACAAAATAGAAATCTTGGGCTCATAACACATGTGATATTCCCGATAATTTTTTTAAATAATAAAACCTAGTTGAGAAAGAAATTTGATTGTATAACAATCTATGTGCAGGAGGAAAACAATTTAACAGCTAGAATATGAATAGAAGTTATTGTCAGAAGTTATTAATAAATTAAAAAAAAAATCTCTGAAAGACCACAACTGGCATTCATGAGGAAAATGGACTTTGCCTTTCTCAAATTATTTTTGCTTGAAAAGAGAGTGATTCTTTGCCCTTCACCTTTTTTTTTTGTTTGTTTTATTGACTCTAATGACTGGGATTTAAGTTCCATAAAGTTTGAATTTGATTTTTAAAATTATAAGAAAATTTTGCTGCTCAAAATATCTCTTCTCTTAAATCACCACTATTTATCATTTGAGATATAAATCTTTCAGAGTGCTCGATTGCAAAAAGAACACACTCCACTAATATTAGCATGAAGATATTTTTGTTTTGAAGCCTATTAGGTAGCGTAAGAAAACTAGGATGGGCCATGGACCAGGCTGAAACACTAAAAATCTAGGATCAATACACCCAGAACACACATCCTAGGGGAATACCAAGAGAATGTTGTAGCAATACACCATTTCTACCACTTGAGGAGCTGATCATGCTTAGAACTCTAGGAAAGCCACCTAAGAAGTAAATGCCTCTGCCCGCACACTTCTAAGCAGATCTGACATGATCATGTGTGAGTATTCACAAAGGCTGAATTATTTAAGTGTGAGTCACACAATCTTCCAACTTCTCATGCTCTTTACTCATTGCCAGTTAGATGAGAACTGTGGAATTTTGAAGTCAGTAAATGGTTGAGCCTCAAAATAGAAACAGCTTGGATTCTTGAGTCCTTGGTTGGAGGAATGCCACCAATTAAAAGAGCTGACTGACAGAAAGCATTGGTATCTGACCATATAAGTATAGATTAGATCTTTATTGTGTTAATTCATTGAATTGGCCCATAATTAATTCATAGATTATCTGTTAAGAGCTAATATAAGTTACTGTAATTAATACATAGGGAGAAAATGACATAATTTATGTGTGTGTATGTGTGTGTATATATATATCACAGGAAAACAGTTTGAATCATTTCTAGTCATCTTTCTTGTCACTAGCAACAATATTGTGCTTAGTGTTAATGGATGGCTTCCTCCCTACAGTATCATTCTTTGTCCCTCTGCTCTCAGTCAGTATCATATCTTTACCTAGTAGGGTACTTTACCAGGGGAGGTTTCCTAAGCCTTTATTTTAAGAGTTAGTACCCATGGTTCCTGCTCATTTGGGGTTGCTATCATCTTTATCTCTGAACATAGAAGAAATAAGGAGTTCCTCTAGATAGTCCTTTTCATTTCAGATGAATTCCTTCCTACCTGCATTGTGTAGCATCCTTTCCTCCACCCCCTTGATAATCAGGATCAATTGCTTTAGCATCAAGTTGTTTTTTTTTTTTAACCTGTGCATTCTATGATAAGTAGAGCCTGAAATAAATCATGTCCATATCAACTCATAATTAATTGAAATCATTATTATTGACTCTAATGAAAAAATCTCTTTCTTGTGTATTATAATTGCTAACAAATCCCACAATCAAGGAAGAAAAAGATTAATAAATGCTACTTTTATTTCAACGATGTAGATTCTATACCTAAATATTCTGACCATGGGAGACACTACTAGAATATATAATGGTCACTAATGTGGTGAGTGGACCACATTCTGAAAGAAAGCACCTTAATTTTGCATGGTGATATCTTCTAGCTGGTGCTGTATTTGTATCTTCAATAAGCAATTCTACATCCTATAATGCTTCTGTATGTCCCATTATTATGAACACTGGTCTATTATATTGCTTCTGATGTAAGTGTATTGCAAAGCAATGTTATGGGTGTTCTTATAATAGTGAATTCATTAAGACCACAATATTGTTGTCAGAAACATAGGCTATAAGGAGAGAAAGAGCAACCTAATTCCAGTGAGGTCAAATCACTGCCCCTTTCATGATGGAAGTAATCTAACATATTTAACTTCACACCAGGCAGCTTGTCAGTCCTCCTTGCTATTATCCCCCATTGTGGGTTTAACATTTTTCTCTGATTCTGGCAGATTGAATAGTCAAAATTGTCCTCACCTTCATGGAGTAAAGGCCATGTTGTTGAACTTGTATTTAACATCTTTCCTTGACTCCATACCCACTTTGTTCATGAGCCCTTTGAACTTTGAGCAAACATTACAATGAATCGGGAAATGGACTGAATAACCATAATACTGTTATGACATTGCTGTAACTCTACGTCAAAGTGGTTCTTTTCGGTGAATATTCACATGAGACACAAATAAACTGACATTTGGCTCATAGCTCTTTTCCGACCTTCTTTGTCAATATTCTTACAATTTTATTGCTTCCATGTGCCCAGCCATTGGTTCAAACCACTGACCATGGGCAATAAATCAATAAATCTGTACCTTTGACCATGTCATTGAATGTACCATAGTTTAACTATTCATCCACTGAAGGACATCTGTATTGTTTCCATGTTTTGACTATTTTAAAGTTGCTATGAACCTGTGTATACGAGTTTTGTGTGAACCTGTGTTTTCACTGCTCTGGGATAAATGCCCAAGAATGCAATTGTTTGGTTGTTTGATAGTTGTAAGTAATATATTTAGATTTGTTTGTTTTAAAGAAAGTACCAAACTGTTTCCTATAGTGGCCGCACCATTTTATATTTCTACCAGCTATGTATGAGTGATCCAGTTTTTTCACGTTCTCACTAGCATTTGATGTTGTCACTATTTTTATTTTAGCCTTTTTTTTTAAATTAAGTTTATTGGGGTAACATTGGTTAATACAACTATGTAATTTTCTGGTGTACATTATAATTTGACATCTAAATATTCTATTGTGTGTTTACCACCCAAAGTCAGTATCCTTCAGCTACCACATATTTGATCTCCTTTACCCACTTCACCCTCCCACTATCCCCACTATATTGACCCCCTTTAACTGTCTACCCTCCTCCCCTACCCCCTACACTCTGGTATTCACTAGTCTATAGTCCATGACCATGAGTCTCTGTTAGTTTGTCCTGTTCATTTGTTGCTTTTAGGTTTATATCACACATATAAGTGATACCATGTAATTTTCAACTTTTTCTGTCTGGCTTATTTCACTTAGCATGATTATTTCAAGGTCCATCCATGGTGTCGCAAATGGCAGTATTTTATTTCTTCTTATGACTGAGTAGTTTTCCATTGTATATATGTACCACAACTTCTTTAGCCAATCATCTATCATAGGACACTTTGGTTGCTTCCATGTCCTGGCCACTGTGAATAATGCTGCTATGAGCCTCATTGTGCAAATATCTTTTTGGATATGGGTTTTCAAGTCTTTGGGGTAAATACCCAGTAGAAGGATTGCTGGATCATATGGTAGATCAATTCTTAGTTTTTAGAAGAGCCTCCATATTGTTTTCCATAGTGACTATACCAATTTGCAGTCCCACCAGCAGTGTATGAGGATTCCTTTTTTTTCACACCCTTTTTAGCATTTGTTATTACTTGTTCTGTTGAGTATAGCTATGCTAACAGGTGTGAGATGGTATCTCATTGTGGTTTTGATTTACATTTACCTAATAGCTAGCAATGTTGA
>NW_011888795.1:3426745-3429107 GCF_000151845.1 Pteropus vampyrus
CTTAATCTCTCTTTTATTTCTTTTGTTACCCAGTTATTCTTCAGTAGCATGTTGTTTACTCTCCATGTATTTGTGGTTCTTCCTGATTTCTTTTTGCAGTTGATCTCTAGTTTCAAAGCATTATGATCAGAGAATATGGTTAGTATGATTTCAACCCTCTTATATTTGTAGAGGCTATCTCTGTGTCCCAGTATGTGGTCGATTTTTGAGAATGTTCCATGTGCACTAGAGAAAAATATATAAGCAGCTGTTATGGGATGGAAGCCTATGCAAATGTCTATTATATCCAGTTGGTCTAATGTATCGAGATGTTATTTCCTTATTGATTTTCTGTTTGGATGATCTGTCCATATCTGACAGTGGAGTATTTAGGTCCCCTACTACGATAGTGTTTTGGTCTGTTAGTAATTGCTTTACATATTTCGGGGCTCCTCGCTTGGGAGCATAGATATTAATAAGTGTTATGTCTTCTTGGTGCATGATTCTTTTTATCATTATTAAGTGCCCCTCAGTATCTTTACTTTTTTCATTTTAAAGTCTATTTCATCTGATATTAGTACCTCTACTCCCATTTTTCTCTGAATGCCGTTTGCTTGAAATATCATTTTTCACCCTTTCACTTTGAGTTTATATTTGTCTTTGGAGCTGAGATGTGTCTTCTGGAGGCAGCATATGGTTGGGTTTTGTTTTTTGATCCATTCTGCAACTCTGGGCCTTTTTATTGGTGAGTTCAGTCCATTTACATTTAGGGTAATTATTGAAGTATGAGGTCTTCTTGTAGCCATTTTATCTTTTGATATCTGTCAGCTTGGTGTTTCCATTGCTTCCTTGTCCTTGTGCTTCTGTTTTCTTTATTTTGATTGGCTTTTATGGGTTTTCCCTCTGATTCTTTTTGTTTTATGCTATATACTTCAGTTCTGAATCTTTGGTGTGTGGTTACCATTATGAATATGTAATGGATAGTTATATATATACAGTCGTCCATTTTCTTCCTCATGTGCCTTATCTCCATTCCTCTTTGCAAACTTGGATCTTTGAATCCTCTCCTTTTCAGTCATTGTTATCTCAATTTATCCCTATGTATGCTGAACATTCATTACTATCTTGCTAAAGCAATTCTCTTATTATTTAAGCTTATAATGCCCTGTTCTTAGTAAAGTTGTACTCCTCTGCTTCTATTTGCTTGATAGTCACTTTACTCCTAATTTTATATATATATAGTCATTTTGTTTTAGGAGAGCTGACCCATTTCAATATTTCCTGTAGTGCAGGCCTCATAGTGGAGAATTCTCTCAATTTTTGTATGTCTGGAAAGGTCTTAATTTCTCCTTCATATCTAAAAGAGAACTTAGCTGGATACATTATTCTTGGCTGATAGCTCCTTTCACTTAATAGTTTAAATATTTGATTCCATTCCTTTCTGGCTTATACACTTTGCGCTGAGAAGTCCGAGGATAATCTAATGGGTTTACCTTTATAAATTACCGTTTTCTTCTCCCTGGCTGCCCTGAGAATTCTATCTTTGTCGTTGATTTTTCATAATTTTAATACAATGTGTCTTGGTGAAGACACAACCTTTTTGGGTTAAGATAATTGGGTGTTCTCTTGACTTTTTGAATTCCAAGTTCCAGCTCATTCTTTAGATTTGGGAAATTCTCATTCACTATTTGTCTGAAAATGCTTTCTAGTCCTCATGCCTTTTCCTCATCTTCAATAATGCCCATTATTCTTAGGTTTCCTCTCCTGATGGTGTCAGCTAGTTCTTGAATTTCTCTTTCATTATTTTTCATCTTTTCATTTCTCTCTTTTTCCTTCTGATTTATTTCTAGATTTCTGTCTTTGATATCATGGATCCTTTCTTCCATTTGGTCAACTCTATTTCCCAAGCTTGCTATTTCATTTTTCAAATCTTGCAGTATGTTATTCATGTCCATAAGTTCTATTTAGTTCTTTTTGAGGGTTTCAATCTCCTTGCTCTGCTCATCTAGGCATTTTTTAAATTCCTGAAATTGTTGGTATGACTCAGTTAAGAATTCACTGAGTTTTTTCAGAAGTACCATCCTGAATTCTCTGTCATTTAAATTGCATATTTCTATGCCCGTAAGCTTATTTTCTGGAGATTTTTCTCTTTCTTTCTGAGATGCCTTGTCACCTTGGTTGTTCATGGTGTTTAATGGACTATTTCTCTGCCTGGGCATTAATGGAAATGTATTCTGCTTTCTTTTTCCAGAAAGAAGATTTATTATATAAAGGTCTCTCTTTAGCCTGCTGCGAAGAAGGCACTTTTCTTTTGGTTTCCAATATGTGGCATCTAAGCCTCTTGGATCCCTGCTTTATATAAAGCCTTAAAATTTTTTTTTTT
>NW_011888795.1:3429650-3431873 GCF_000151845.1 Pteropus vampyrus
AAATAAATTAGAAAGCTGTAGCTGGGGGTGAGGGAAAATAGGAGAAGAGATTACATTCTGTCAGTCCTTTTATTCTTTATCTCTAGTTTCTAGGCTTTTTGACAAGGAGAGTGAGATGAAAGAAGGTTCCTGCTGTCTTATTGAAAGACAAAGCCCGAGTTCCTGGTGCTCAGGTACAAGCACTGGGTTGAATACAACAGTTAGATCTTGGTAATGTCTTAGTTCTCTTCTGGCAGAGAAAAATGCAACTGTTCATATTTAGGGTGTGCAAGTGGGACAATAAAAACAATTAAAATTACTTGAGAATTATTGTGGTCACAGAGAGGTTTGAGAAGGCCACTGAAATTCTTGAGACTTTTATGAGATAATGTCCTCTAGCGATGCCATATGTATTTGGGGGCATGTTGAGCTATTCTTCACTGTGCTATTCAGAGAATGTTGAACCAGAATTCATAGAACTGTATTTGTTATAGCTTCAACATTCTCTACCTCTGTAACTTCGACCAAATTAAAAAAAAACAACAGTAGAACTGAAGGAAATTTCAAATCTCTCAGAATATTATTCAAATATGAAAAATTTGACAGAAAATAGAGACATAGAGAGCCAAAATCCATTTAAGTAAAAATAGGTGTATGTGTGGAATTTTGAAGAAATCAAAGAAGAAATATACCCAGTGAAGTGAAAGATTTAAAAACAAGATATAATATAGTGAAATTTTATAACTTTAATGAAAAAAGAGATCTAAAAATTTCTGTAGGGATAAAACAAAGAAACAAGACTCAAATAATATACCTATTAATTAGGAAAGCAAATGACATCAACACATGAGCCCTTAGTAGACCTGGCATTAAAACTTTTAAGAAAAAAAGATTTTAAAACTAAAAATCTCTGTACAAAAATTACCTGTCAAGTGTTTGTGCTAAATAAGGACTTCTTTCAGACATAGACCTTGAAAAGTACATTTAAAATAATATGAGTGTATACAGAGGGAAAATTAAAATGAAATCCCCAAAAGTGTAACTCTGAAAAATGATCTTTAATGCTTATTTTATATGCTAAGTACATTCACACATACACACAAATAAAAGCTTAACATCTGTCATTGAATATCTTTAAAATGCTGTTTTTTTTTTTTTTTTCACCTTGCCTAAGTAATCAAGGAAAATACTTGGGTTCTCTTAGAGCGAACTAAAGAGATATTATGGAAATGACTCAACCTAGATACTTTTTAATATTTTCTCTATGAATCTTATATTTCTTGGTAAACTTAACTCCTTGACTTCTATGCTAATTTCTGATGCTTGTCCATGTTGCCAGTGGCAACAGTCGGTCCTTGCTATATAAAAACCAGCTGATAACAAATTTCGCCGCTAACCTCAATTGCTTATTAAAACTTGGGGGAAAAATCAAAGAAAATGGGGTTGATAAATAAATAAATGATTAGGATTATTCTGAGTGACAACTTTCCAACTTTGAAGAAACTATTAATTTAGGAAAAATAAAACTTGAAATTATTACAGTGAGGAATACATATGTCATCTCACGAGCAGAGCATCAGCTTATGTGCTCCTTTTCTTGGGTATATTTTTGGAATTATATAGAATATATTAAAATGCAGAAAAAAGGAAGCATGAGGGGCATGTTACTAGTCTGAAGTTACTATATCAGAAATTCACCTCTGAAAACATGTATGTTAATATTATTTAAATAATTATTCTTTACTTAGGATCAATTTATGTTCTCTAGTTTAAATGATGAAATTTGAATCTCTTCCTTTAGCTTTGGCCAAACTCCAAAGGTAAAATGTAGCCCACAATGTCTGGAAGAAGGTAATATTTGTCTAGACCTTTAGCATCTGGCTAATAAACTATGATATGAATGCAAATTCTTTATTTAACAAAAGTTTATATTTAGTACTGTCTGTGTTCTAGTCACTCTTGTAGTAATGTTTATACAAGCAGTGATCAAAAGAGGTAACATTATTTTGCCCTTCTGGAGCTTAAATTCTAGTAATAGAATACAAAAAAATATATAAACACAGAAAAAATAAAGAATGTTACATAGTAGAAGGTAATAAATGCTATAGAAAAAAATAAAACAAATAGGACAGAGCACTGGAGACTTGAGTTCCATTTTAAAGAAGGTAGTTAGGGAAAATTCACTAAGAAAGTGACAGGAATAGCAAGAAATCTTATGTCTCCAGCAGAATGAGCGAGGAGATG
>NW_011888795.1:3432788-3433642 GCF_000151845.1 Pteropus vampyrus
TTCCATTTTAAAGAAGGTAGTTAGGGAAAATTCACTAAGAAAGTGACAGGAATAGCAAGAAATCTTATGTCTCCAGCAGAATGAGCGAGGAGATGAGTATTAGGAGATGAGTTTTGAGGGCAAGTGGTAAATCAAATAGGACTTTATAATTGTATGTTTTAAATATGGTAGTACTAGATACATGTGGCTATTGAACTTGCTTGTCTGAATTGAGATATGTTATTTGAGTGTGAAATACAAACTGGCTTTTAGTATGAAAGAGTTAGTACAAAAATTGTAAAATATCTCATTAAAAATTGTTATGTTGATTATATATTGACACAATAACATATTGGCTAAATTAAGATAAATAAATATATTGAAAAGTTAACTGACCGATTTCTTTTTATTTTTTTTTTGAAAGCAATTACTAGAAAATCATGGCTAACTTTACATTTCTATTGGAGAGTTACAGACTAAGGATTTTAACTGTTACTCATAGAGAGTTGGCGAGCCACTGGAAGATTTTGAGTTGAATGCTGGCATGATTTAACTTACCTTTCAATAGTATTACTCTGGCTGCTTCCCTGAAGATTAATTATAGAGGGATTAAAAAAGGAAGTGACTACGTAGGAGACAATGTAAGAAATATAGGCCTGAGGAGATATAACTTGGACCACAGCGGGAGCAATGAAGATTGTGATTATAAACTTTTCAAAAGTGTGTCCAGGAACATTTAGTGATGAAGTGGATGTGAACTTTGGAAGGAGCCAGGTATGAGAGCAAATTTTCTGACTAAAGTGATTTTAGGTCTCCATTTGCCTTAGTTTCTTTTAACTAAATTGATAATTTCAGAAGGACCAGATTTTAGGAGG
>NW_011888795.1:3433692-3438354 GCF_000151845.1 Pteropus vampyrus
TATTAATCACAATCATATATCGAATCATGTGTCAGTATTTATTGGTATGGGGAATTTAGTTATGAGACCTTCTGTTCTTATGTTGACATTCAGGTCAACAAAGAAGCCTAAACTTGAGACTATCTTACAGTCAGAGAGCATTGTCTTGGATAGAGATAGGGAACAGAAATTACCAAAGAGGACATAAAAAGAGGAAAATCTATGTTGGTAGGTATGTTAGAGACTTTCGGTGCTCCTTAATGTATTGTTTGCTTCCCTGTTCTGGACAAACAAAAGCTATACTTTCCACCTTCCTTGTTTTGATGGGATCATGTGACTACATCTGACTGACGGCAGTGATCAGAAGTAAGTAGGCTGGATTCCTGAGTCCTTTTGGAGGAAGGTGCCTTTGAAAGTAACTTGACTTTCAGAGGACTCTGAGTCAGTGAAAAATAAACTTTTCTGTGTTAAGTCACTGAGATTTCAATTTGTTTGTCATTGAATCTTGGGCTATCTGTTTCTTACTGATATAGAATATTTCCCAGTGGTGTTCACAGCTTATGTTGGTGGCAAAATCTCTTACTCAAAACTGTCTAGCAGGTGTTTCTCAATATTTTTACATTTTAAATATAGACATTTTGTTAGTCTATTCAAAGAGATTAAATGTGGTTTAAAAACAATAATATGTAGAAAGTTAAAAATAACATTACAACAAACTACTATTATCACAATATGTGTTAGAAATATTTTATTCGAATTATCAATAAAATCTGTTACAAACAATATTCATAAATTGATTTATCTTTTAATGTAATGCCTCATTTTGATGTATTTTAATTATTTCACAAATATGAGGACATGTCTTATTTTGTTCAATATTTGTAAAATTTTTATACTTTTTTTGCATTTGGTATTAGTAAGAATTGACAATTTACTGTGTTAAATATTTGTTAAAATATTTGTAGAATATTTTGTCAATATGTTTGCAGGATTTTGTAAAGATATTTGCAGAATTTTCTTCCTAATATAAATCTAGAACTTACAAAGAAAATTAATTTTAAAAACATGTAGAAGCACATCATCTTTTTTTATAGTATAAAAAATCTGTTATCATAATTGAAGAAATTATTTACTTGTCTAATCCTATTTTTCCATATCCTAGAAAAGTAAATATTTTTTCTTATAATAATACCAATTACTCTATAATAAAAGAACTGCCATTTTGGTACTATAATTTTAGATATTAAAAAAAATTTTAAATTTTTTTCTATCACTCTATTCTACCAAATAATTGTTCTTCTCAGAAAAGCAAACAGTTTATCTTTATCATTTAAAATGTTTCACAGTATTTTTGATTATTGGTATTAACCCTCCAGTGTGAATTATATATACCTGACAAATACGCTAATCTAGAATACATATGGCAGTCTTAAGATATTTGCAAGAAATATTTTTCCTTTTTCAAATATACTAATATTTCTTAAATACTAACATTGATTTAATGTCTAGACATAATATTTTACCCTTCTTGAGAGCTATTCTATTTTGGTTTGCAAACATCAATGTTTTTACTACTTTTTAATAATTTAGCAGCTATTTAGACAGCTAAATTTCAATATTAATAATAGATTTATAATTTACACTATTCCCAGTGTGGTCAAATACAAATTTTACTTTAGTAAATAACATTTTTTACAATCTTTTTTATTATAAAAAATATAATCTGTGTGCCTGCTTGAGATTATACTGACTCTTACCTTGGAAAAGGTAGAGAATGCAAATACATTTAGCTGAGAGTGGAAGAGAAAGAGCTGTATGTTAATAGCTTTCCTGAGAGCAGTCTGATATCTTGCGCCTATTGCAAAGAAGGAGGAATGCCTCACACCCTGGAAAGTGACCCTGGAGCTTAACAATATAAAAATTTGGAGTTGGCTAAGAGTATCAGAACATATGAGGCCGTCCATGATCTGACACCAATTTATCATTTCATTTGCCACTTGTCATTTTGTCTGCCATTTCATTATTCTCAACATTATATTCAGCATTTCCCATATAAAACAATATTTTTACTGACTTTGGTATCCTGATTTATACCATCAGCCTGAAGCTCTATTACTCCTCCATCCTCCTTTTCCGGGTGCTCAAATTCTAATTCGTTATGGCCTTGGGCCTTTAACTAACAAGTAGATATTCCATACATTAAAGGGCTAATGTATGGAATACATTACAATATTGAAGAGACTTTCACATCTATTATCTTATTTGAGTCTTACAAAAAACTTTTCAGTGGGTTAAGTTATAATCAAATTAGTTTAAAATATAATTTTCAAAAGAGGAAAATAGAAAATAGAGATGTGTTTTGATCCATTACAGAGCTCACAAATATTTGATGAAAAATTTTAACTTAAGTAATTTGTTTTCAAGTAGAGATTCAATACCATATATAACCCCAAAACATATTTTATTTCACAAAATAATGTAATTTAAGAATTGGAAGAACTCTTATAATTTAGTTATCACTGACTTTTTCTTGCTTTCGCTTATTTATTTTGATTTTTTTGATAGGCTTCCCCGAAAGATGAAATGGCCCAAGGCTGTCATCAGTGAATTAGAGTTCAAAAAGTATTTGTGGTTGAATATCTACTAATTCTGCACTTTCTGCTATTGAGAACTGTGGCTTTGTGATTATTTGTCACATGGTAACCATTAAAAAAACCCAGCAGTCTTCAAATTCTACCATAATTGTCAAAGACTGGTTTTTGAAACTGCAATTTACCAGTTTCAAGTTTTGGAACAATTTGTTTATCCAGAAATGTTAAAACTAACTGTAATTCCAAAGGGGCTAGGAATTATAACATAGGGTTTAAATTGACTTGTCAAAAGTGCTAAGCTCCAGATTTAGAGTTTCACGAGAAACTTTGATTTTTCCAAAGTGACACGTGAGCCTTTGAAATGACTTTGTTCTGCTCAGTCATCTGATTTCCCTGTAGAGCATACAGGCTTTGTGGTAAGTATTTTGATCCCCAGAGGAATGCCTTTGGGAAATGCCAAACCAGTATAAATCATAAAGCTTAAAAGTGCCTGCTGCTCCACTGCTACTACTGCGCATCTTATTGAAGTTTCTATACCCTATGTACTGCAAAGAGGTTTAAATAAATTAGAAAGCTGTAGCTGGGGGTGAGGGAAAATAGGAGAAGAGATTACATTCTGTCAGTCCTTTTATTCTTTATCTCTAGTTTCTAGGCTTTTTGACAAGGAGAGTGAGATGAAAGAAGGTTCCTGCTGTCTTATTGAAAGACAAAGCCCGAGTTCCTGGTGCTCAGGTACAAGCACTGGGTTGAATACAACAGTTAGATCTTGGTAATGTCTTAGTTCTCTTCTGGCAGAGAAAAATGCAACTGTTCATATTTAGGGTGTGCAAGTGGGACAATAAAAACAATTAAAATTACTTGAGAATTATTGTGGTCACAGAGAGGTTTGAGAAGGCCACTGAAATTCTTGAGACTTTTATGAGATAATGTCCTCTAGCGATGCCATATGTATTTGGGGGCATGTTGAGCTATTCTTCACTGTGCTATTCAGAGAATGTTGAACCAGAATTCATAGAACTGTATTTGTTATAGCTTCAACATTCTCTACCTCTGTAACTTCGACCAAATTAAAAAAAAACAACAGTAGAACTGAAGGAAATTTCAAATCTCTCAGAATATTATTCAAATATGAAAAATTTGACAGAAAATAGAGACATAGAGAGCCAAAATCCATTTAAGTAAAAATAGGTGTATGTGTGGAATTTTGAAGAAATCAAAGAAGAAATATACCCAGTGAAGTGAAAGATTTAAAAACAAGATATAATATAGTGAAATTTTATAACTTTAATGAAAAAAGAGATCTAAAAATTTCTGTAGGGATAAAACAAAGAAACAAGACTCAAATAATATACCTATTAATTAGGAAAGCAAATGACATCAACACATGAGCCCTTAGTAGACCTGGCATTAAAACTTTTAAGAAAAAAAGATTTTAAAACTAAAAATCTCTGTACAAAAATTACCTGTCAAGTGTTTGTGCTAAATAAGGACTTCTTTCAGACATAGACCTTGAAAAGTACATTTAAAATAATATGAGTGTATACAGAGGGAAAATTAAAATGAAATCCCCAAAAGTGTAACTCTGAAAAATGATCTTTAATGCTTATTTTATATGCTAAGTACATTCACACATACACACAAATAAAAGCTTAACATCTGTCATTGAATATCTTTAAAATGCTGTTTTTTTTTTTTTTTTCACCTTGCCTAAGTAATCAAGGAAAATACTTGGGTTCTCTTAGAGCGAACTAAAGAGATATTATGGAAATGACTCAACCTAGATACTTTTTAATATTTTCTCTATGAATCTTATATTTCTTGGTAAACTTAACTCCTTGACTTCTATGCTAATTTCTGATGCTTGTCCATGTTGCCAGTGGCAACAGTCGGTCCTTGCTATATAAAAACCAGCTGATAACAAATTTCGCCGCTAACCTCAATTGCTTATTAAAACTTGGGGGAAAAATCAAAGAAAATGGGGTTGATAAATAAATAAATGATTAGGATTATTCTGAGTGACAACTTTCCAACTTTGAAGAAACTATTAATTTAGGAAAAATAAAACTTGAAATTATTACAGTGAGGAATACAT
>NW_011888795.1:3440189-3443655 GCF_000151845.1 Pteropus vampyrus
TCAAGACAAGTTTCTCTTTCTTTGAGCTGAAAAATATTTCAGAATAAAAGTGAGCCACAATGTTTGCTATCTTCTGGGAGATCATCTTTCATCTGGTTCATGTAATTTATTGTTAAAGAAAATGCTTCTCAACCCAACACCTCTAAGCCAAATAAACTCTGTCTTTTGGTGTTTTCATCTTTAATTTTTATAATCTTCATAGGTATTTAAATGACAATTGGGTGAATAAGGCCAACACCCATGCTTAGTCACAAATCTTCCAAATTTCTAGTCTTAAAGATATAGTCATAAACGATATTTAAATAAGATTTAATGGCAGAAATAACTGGAAATATGTGAGTATATGAAAAACTTAACCAGGAAAAATTTGCAGTTAATTAATTTACTGTAATTAAAAAAAAGTCCAAACCCTAAAGTTTTCTGTGCTACAGGAAAATTATCCTTTGTTATGTCTCATGAGAAATTATTTTCATTTATAGTCCTGCCCAGTCTTCTGATATAAAAATTATTTATTTTATAAAATTGTCAAGGTTTGGAAATAAAATTTTTCCTGGTCCTCTTAAATACGTTGCTTAAGTTTGCTGTCTAATTTTTCCATAGTATTTTTCATAGTATATTGGAGAACCAATGTGTGTGTGTGTGTGTGTGTGTGTGTGTGTGTGTGTGTGTGTGTGTATGTGAGAGAGTGGGAGAGAAGCAGAAAGAGAGCGATAGACACAGAGAGACTCTAAATTTTATTTTGTCACATAGCACAAAGAAATTTGTAAAAGTAAAGGATGCAATAATTTACATGATATGTAAAAGAGCATATAGAGACAAAAAATTCTAGGTGCCTTATAGTAGAATGACCATTTTTTCCCCAAATATCTTTATTTGAGAGTGAAAGAGGGTGCTAAAATGATAACACATAATTTTTTAAATTATATAATTATTACACAGATTTAGCCAAACTCAAAATTCAGGACACAGTCCTCCAGACTGCCAAATCTTCCTAAGACTTTGACATCACCTGAAAAATAATAATAATAACAATAATAATAATAAAATAATAATAGAATATTCCACTGTATCTATATACCATATTTTGTTTATTTATTCAAGGGTTGATAGACACTTGAATTGCTTCCATCATTTGGCTATTACAAATAATACTGATGGGAACACAAGTGTACAAATATCTGTTAGAGTGCCTGTTTTTAATTCTTTTGATAAATATCCAGAAGTGAAATTGCTTGATCATATGGTAATTATATTTTTAATTTTTTGAAGAAATACCATACTGTTCTCTAAAGCAACTGCGCCATCTTACATTCCCACCAGTAATGCATAAGGATTCCAATTTCTCCACATCCTCACTGACATTTGTTACTTTATGGATTTTTTTGTTTGTTTTGGAATAGCCCTCTTAATGGGTATAAAGTGAAATTTATTTCCCAGTGGTTTTGATTTGTATTTTCCTACTGATTAGTGATGTCGAGTATCTTTTCATGTTTTTATTGACCATTTGTACATATTCTTTGGAGAAATATCTAATCAAGTTTTATGCCCATTTTTTAATCGGCTTGTTTGATTTTTTTTTGTTGTTATTGAGTTTTTAGTAATTATTTATATATTCTGGATATTAATACCTTATCAGATATATGATTGAAAATATATTCTCCCATTCTGTGGATTACGTTTCACTTTGTTGACAGTGTCCTTTGATGGACTGTTCATTTTTAAAAATTTTTTTTTTTTCCCTGTTGTTCTGATTGGTTAATTTCCATTGGTCTTTCTTCAACTTTACTGATTGTATTAGTCAGGATTCTCCAAAGAAACAGAACCAATAGGATGTGTATATATAGAAACTGGGATTTTAAGCAATTTGCTTGAGACTTAGCAAGTCCAAATCTAATGGGAGTGACTGGAAGGTTAGAGACCTAAGAAAGCTTTGCAATTTAAATCCAGAATCACTTAGGCAGTGTTTCAGGGGAAATCTGAAGGAATTCTGCTGGCCAAAGTCTCTGTTCCTTGGGGAAGGTCAACCTTTTGCTCTATTCAGACTTTCAACTGATCGGACGAGGCCCACCACATTGTGGAGGCAAATTTGCTTTACTCCAACTCCACAAATTTAATGTAAATCTCGTTCAAAAACATCTGCATGGAGACACCTAAAATAATGTTAGACCAAATATCTGGGCACTGTGGCTCAGCTATGCTGACACATATAATTATCATACTTAGTATTGCTTCTTTCATCTCCATTCTCCTATTTAGTCCTTCTTGGAATTTTTTAATACTTTGGTTATTGTATTTTTCCAATTCAAAATTTTAATTTGGTTCTTATATTTTCTATTTATTTGCTGGTACATTCTATTCTCGCTTTTGTTTCAAGAGCATTTGCAATTGTTCATGTAATTTTTTTTAACATTCATTTTCTCAAAGCCTTTATTGGAAAATTCAAAATCTGTGTCATCTCAATATTGGTGTCTGTTGACTATTTTCCCATTCCAGTCAAGATCTTTGTGGTTCTTCATAGGCTGAGTACTTGTTTTCTTATAATGTTCTGGACTTATGTGACTCTGGGTATTGTTTAATTCCTAGGGAGAACGTTTATATTTTTGTTTTAGGAGGTAGTTGAGCTGGTTAGCTTCATATCAGATGTTCTAACCTGCCTTCTCTTGTTCGTGGTTCTGATGTCAGTTCAGCCTTCAAAGCCTTTGCAGTGCTGTTCAGATCTGTCCTGTGTGTTCACCTCTCAGAAGTCAGTCTAGGTGGATTGGTTCAGTTCTCTGAATTTCTAGTATGTGATTAGGATCAGAATCACATATGTACAGGTCAAGAGTAAGCCCAGGAGTTTATAAACAACTTTATTGGGTTGCTTTACGAAGGTCTTCCCTCTCTGCCAATATACCCAGTACTTCTGAGTTTCTGGATATTTAGAAAGAAGATAACATGGCAGTCTTGTTATCACCTTTCAAAGTTGGTCATCAGATGAAGTTTGAAAACTTGGATTTTAAGAGGATTCCCACTATTCACTGATACGAATTGTTCATTTCACTTTGATTAAATTTATTATGAAGACAACATGATTTATGTTAACCACTTTCTCTCCTTCTAGAAATCTGGAATATTGGCACATGATAGACAGAAAGTGTCCATGTGACCAGCCTCCAACAAAAACCATGGAAACTTTCCTGGCAGACATTTCATACATGTTACCACAACTTATAGCTGAGAGAACTAAGCACACCCAGTGTTCTGCGCTGGGAGAGGACTCTTGGAAGCTTACTTCTGATTCCCACCTGATTTCACCTATACATTTTTCCTTAGCTGATCTTCCTTTGTATCCTTTTTTTACAACATAAATCATAACCATGAGTACACTTTTATATTGAGTCTAGTGAGTTATTTGGCGGATTTTGAAAAAGCTTTAATTTTGTCTCTTATCTGGTTTGTTCCTATTATCAGACTGGAGGCAATTTTC
>NW_011888795.1:3443705-3468617 GCF_000151845.1 Pteropus vampyrus
ATTCTCCAAAGAAACAGAACCAATAGGATGTGTATATATAGAAACTGGGATTTTAAGCAATTTGCTTGAGACTTAGCAAGTCCAAATCTAATGGGGGTGACTGGAAGGTTAGAGACCTAAGAAAACTTTGCAATTTAAATCCAGAATCACTTAGGCAGGGTTTCAGGGGAAATCTGAAGGAATTCTCCTGGCCGAAGTCCCTGTTCCTTGGAGAAGATCACCTTTTGTTCTATTCAGACCTTCAACTGATCGGACGAGGCCCACCACATTGTGGAGGCAAATTTGCTTTACTCAAACTCCATAAATTTAATGTGACCAGCCTCCAACAAAAACCATGGAAACTGAATCATTAATGAGCTTTCCTGGCAGACATTTCATACATGTTGCCACAACTTATAGCTGAGAGAACTAAGCACATCCAGTGTTCTGCACTGGGAGAGGACTCTTGGAAGCTTACTTCTGATTCCCACCTGATTTCACCTATACATTTTTCCTTAGCTGATCTTCTTTTGTATCCTTTTTTTACAACATAAATCGTAACCATGAGTACACTTTTGTATTGAGTCTAGTGAGTTATTTGGCGGATTTTGAAAAAGCTTTAATTTTGTCTCTTATCTGGTTTGTTCCTATTGTCAGACTGGAGGCAATTTTCTCTTGCAACTTTGTACTTTATAATACAACATAGTGGAAATCCTCAATTTTGTCTATCCTTGAACTTCAAATAAATGAAATAATACAGAATATAGTGTTTTGTGTTCACCTTCATTTTCTTTTTAGTCTGTGAGATTATCTATCTGTTGCAGTAGTCCATTCCTTTTTTTTACTGCTTCGTATCCCATTGTTTGATTATGTCCAATCTGTTCCTTTTCTGAAGTATGTGTGGATTGTTTTCATTTTAGGGAAGTTATAAATAAAACTTCCAGTAATATTCTTTTTAATGTCTTTTGATGAACATATATGCTTTCTTTTCTTGGAAATGTACCTCCAAGTGGAAATGCTGGGTCATGGGGTTGGCATATAATTAGTCTTAGCCGATACTGCCAATTTTCCAATGTGTCTTAGTGAATATAACTCACAGAAGCAATGTATAAGAGTCCTACTTGCTCTACATTCTCATCAACATGTAGTATTGTTAATCAAAAAAAAAATAATTATTCTATTGAGTATATATTGGTATCTTATTGTGATTTAAATTTGCATTCCCCTAATGAATAATAATGTTAATTAGTTTTTAATATACTTATTAGGTACTTGAATATCCTCTTTTGTAATATAGTTATTCAGATCTTTTAGCCATTTAATAAACTTGAGCATTGCTTTGTGCTTGACTACTTGAATAAGTTTTTTCAGACATAATCAGAATAAGTATTTCTCAGATATTTATATTACAAATGCCTTTCCCCATGTGTGATATGCCTTTTCATTCTCCTCATGATAACTTTGATGAAATAACATTATTTTTAGCTTTTAATAATTAGTGTTTGTTTATACATACAAATGTATAGAGAGTTTTATATGCGCATGCTTAATTTCCCCTTTTATATTGTTCATGTTTCTAGTTTTTATAGACAAATCCGATGCCTGTCTTCATTGGAATAATATCCTTTTAATACATTATACCTCTATATCTATTAATGATTTAACAATTTAATTTTTATTTTCATATGATAGTTTTTAAGGTTATATTTTTCAGAAACTGAAGTTCTTAGAGGAGAATTGACATCCTCAAGATCACACACCAATCGATATTGGAGTAGATTTGAAATCAAGAACCTTTATTTCTGCTGCTATTTCTAAATGCTTTCCATTAACAACAGCCTCTAACTAATAAATTAAGCACATCCACTAAAAGGTTTTTGTTTTTTTCTAGAAGTGTTCTGCAATTTACTTTTAAAAATGTAGGCTATCTAATTTGGGGGACAGTTCTAATTATTTTTCCATAAGTGACCTAATATTTCTAAAGGCTTCCACCAGTCTGAGGCTCTTTATCCTGACGGGACAGAGCTGTAGAACAGATTCCTTAGAAAAACTTTGCTTTTATGAGAACTGACAATTCATATATCCCAAAAAGGACTCATTTTTCTTTGATCTCCAATGTGATGTTTTAATCTACTCAGTTGCAAAGGAAAAGAAGATAAAAGTGTGTCAGGCATCACAGAAAAGCACTGTAACAAAGAGGGAAACAGAATCTTGTGGTTGTAGTCTTAAATAAACACTTGATTTTATTAAAAAAAAAAACTTAGAAATAATGATATTTCAAATAAGCTGACAAATGCTATTTTAAGTGATACTCTGAAATCTTTCACATTTCATATTAACATGTATAAGCAATCTATAAATAATAACAGTGCTTATAAATGCTTTGCAAAATGAATTTTCACAATCAAAACTGTACTAAGAAATCACAGATCTTTCTATCTACAATTAAGACAGGTACTTCAAATGTCATTTTATACTCTTAATAATCACTAGGGGCTGACAGGCTCAAACGAATTTGCATTGCAATGAATGTATATAAATGCCTCGGAAATAATCAATATGATCATACCACAGAGATGACATTTACTTTGTAGCGCCTTAGAAATCATACATTCCATATCAATCATAAGGATTTTAATGGAGGTAGTTATAAACTCCAATAGAGTTACGATTTCTAGTCACCCATTATTGAAATATTGATGTAATCTTTGACTTCGTCTCCCTTAGCATTTAATGTCTAACCAGTTGCCAAATCCTGTTGATTTGGCAGCAGTAGGGGAAAATGAGAAAAAAAGGAGATTTATCCCTCGTTCTCCATTTCCTCAATTATCATGTTAAAGGAAGTACAATTATTTCTTCTTTGAGCAATTGCAAAACCTCCACCCAGTTTCCCATTTCCCCCACCTTTTCTTAATCTATGCATGTTATGCCAATTGATTAATTTTTTAACAATATTGACTGGACGCTGCTCTAGCTTTGTTCAAAATTTCCTAATTGTTTCTATTTTATTTTAACAATTTAACAATCCTAGTGCTTTAGTCTGATATTCAAGTTTCCACGTGGTCTGGCTCTAAGCTCTTTTGTTTTTCTAAACCTTTCATCCTCCACCATTCCCTTAATATACTTTGTATTCAATTTTCCTAAGTCTCTAAGATTTTTACACTATGTACCATAGTTTAGTGAAATCTTTTATCACAAGGCTTTTAACATGCTCACCTTGAAAACAACCTTGTTTTAAAACATGTTTTAATACTAAACCACTTTTTAAAATAATTTTAGCCTTTTTTTTATATAAACACACGCATACAACCTACTGACTATCAATAACTAAGAGAGATTATTTTATCTCTGCCAAGTATTTATCAATGTTAGAATAAAACAAAGTTTGTGCTTACGTGTTAATTTCTCTCTTGTGGGATAAATCAACTTTTAACCTCTTTCAAATGTATATCTTTTTTAAGCTCTGGTGTTTCTTTTGGCTATGGGAGTAACTGTCACAATTCAATTAAACATATCAGATAAAAAAGTAAAGAAGCCCACATTGACTAAAGTGAGAAATAGGCCAAGTAGGCTCATTTCTCTATTTTTATCTGCTTTTCCACTCACTTACGCCTTTTTATCTGTCCAATGAATTCATTTCTGTGTGGTACAAAGAAATAATTTCTAACAGAGAAGACAGTATCAATGAGCATATATCCCATAAATGATTCTGATTTTAAAGAGATTCAAACTGTCTTCTCATGAGGAGTTTTAAAAGGTGACTCATTACTAGATTCAATGAGACCTCATTTATTCAAAATCTTTGAGAATATGGTATTTCATATAATTGAATTTTTCAGAAGTTCAAACTTACACTTTTAATTTTCTTTTGAAAAGGAATAACTTCTTTAATTGTTTTCTAAACACAGGGCACTGGTCCATTTTTTTTGTTGAACTTGGGGGGGTTATCATTATAAATTTTCATTATGTGGGTATTGAGCAAGTAGTTTGTCCTTGGGGGCTTAAATATCTTCTCTAATGTTAGGTGGTCAGTTGGCATTTTTTTTACAATAATTTTACTTCTCATTAAGAATATTTCTCTTTATCTCATTTCCTTCTTGTTTTCTGCCTTTATTTTTGTGAGCAGAAAAAAAGGTGGCCAAGTAAATCAAGAATTATATATTACATTGGAAGGGCAAAATATTTTTATATGGCAGCTCACAACTTATAAAATACTTTAATATACATTATTTTGTTTAATCATCAGAGCAAATCTGAGTGGTAGATATTATCTACACTTTACAAATAAGTAAATGGAAGGCCAAATTAGTAGATTATATTTATAAGTCCATGTAGTCAGTAAGTTTTAACTATAGAACTTGAAATCCAACTGTTTGACTCCATGTAGGATACATTTTACATTGCAATATAATTGCCAGTAATAATTTGATAAGAGCTCAAGAAATAGGAGGCGAGACTTTGTGAAAGTAATTTCTAGTCCTAAATGGCTTGATTTTTTTTAACTTGGGTTCAAAGTTGTTTTGAGGAGAGGTAAAATTTCCAGAAGTATGATAACTGACTAGCTGACTGGTTACTGCGTCCTTTTTACCAAGCAAGTGTTACAATTATGCTCTACTATCTATAAAATATAATTCTGGGCATTTTAGACATAATCACTTCCTAGAAGATGGGGAGTATGGATGCTTAATAGACTTACAAAGAGTTTACCAGTGTCATGTTCATGGGGGCCCAAAGACATTCTTTTTGATAAACAATTATTGAAAGAAAAAGAACCTCCAATAGAAAGGTTTCTAATTGAGCTCAAAATGAGTTGACTTATAGAAGGTATTTTGGTTTTGAGACTAAAAACTGGGAAGGGAAGAAGTTTTCACCTTTCATCCCTTTATCTGACCTTGTCTTGGAGCAAAAGAAGGGAAAAGATGAAAATAATGAGAAAGTTGATATAGAGTCTGCCTCCTCACTCAAAATGGATTTAATGCCCTAGAATGAGAAAGATTAATTATGACGCTGAAGAATATACCTTCATAAAATATATATTTTTTTAAGTCTCTGAGCACAGGAGTATTATCTCCTAGTCAAGATGACAATATATGACTAGTCATTTAAAAGAGGGCATTCACTCTGCTTTCATATAGGCCAGAGGTAAATGTGGCATTGTGAGTACTAGATTGTTCTCTCAGAAGACTTATTTTCGTGGTAGGTTCTTGAAGAGGAGAGACTGATATGAAAATGGGTTATATAAGGCAAGAGAATAAAAACATGGGGGCCATCTTACGATGATTGAAGCTGACTTTATTTGTCAGACACCCATCCAGGACTTAACTGGAAGACAAAGGAAGGAGAATTATTTAAGGGCCCAAAGGTCACACATGAGCACAATATTTGTGGGGAAGATGGGGGAAGTAAGAGTCAGGATAGGAAGGAGGTATGTATATGCGAAAAGAACCAGAATCTTGGTATATTAATGAGTATGAGAACTTTGTTAATATCTATAATCTGGAGAGGCCTGGCGATACTGTTCAACACTTAAAGTACAGATTAAAGTCAGCAGGATATTGTGAAAAATTTCTACTATATTAGAATTAAGAGAATTTTCAAACAGAAGTTTGAAGAAATGAACTAAGTATCTTATCTCTCCTATTTGCAGAAGATTCCAGACAAAATAAGAGAAGACCACATTACTTGTTTGCAAAACATCTGTTTATTTCTCTGGCTAGAAGATTGACCTTCGGGCTGGATCAAATAGAACAAACAATTTCAAAGAGAACTTTTGCCCAAGATATGTAAAACAATAACCAGCTATTTAAAAATAAATTTAGGTTCTCAAATTATACAATTATCGACTAATTTCTCAAGGAAGTATAGAGAATCAAGTGAATGTTCTAAAACCACGCTTACCTAGAATGGTTTGTGGCTAAATGCGCTAAATTTCTAGCTGTCTCCTAGAAATCAGAGAGTGCTCAAATAGAGAAGGGCCCTACACATGGGATCTGAGCTCCTTTTAGAGATTGGAAAATTAAACTAAATAGTTAATTTCACACACCTGATTCTAAACAGCAGTATGAAGCTCTTCTGACTCTGCTTAATCTCTTTTTTCCCCTTCTTTGTCACATTCTTATTCTTACAAGATAATCTCAAGCATAATATTGAAAGGTAAAATACATGAATTCCTAAAACCAAAGCTAATCATATTGATGCTGCAGAGGGGCAACTCATCATTATGAAGAGAATTTAATTTGGTAGATCTATAAATTACCATCTCTTTGATGCCTCTAATTTTGACTTAATTAAATATAGGAAGTCATCTATTTTGTCTCTAAAATGTATATCTCTTATGTAATTGTTAAAACGGATAGTAAGAATAACTCATCACCACATTAAATAATGGGAACTGGAGACAGAAATATCAGGTTTACTTATGAACTTTATAATACAAAGTAAGAAATAATAAATTAGGATTGTAGATGTTTTTAAATCTTCTATCAAGAGAAAAAAACAAAGGAGGGAGTCATTTGCTAGAGAAGAGCTATTAACTGATTAGAAGGCATTTGACACTAGAAGCCAGAGGAATGTAGTTGGTATAGAATTTTCCTTTTCTCAAGTGATATATTTCCTTACTGCTTTAATAATAGCATTGAGGTAATTGTATTTCTCCGGGAATGTTTTATGCAAAAGAAGGTGCTTGATATGAATATGAGTTAATAGGCTATAGCTCATAAAGCAATAACTTATCTGGGTACATCAACACAGGGAATATAAAATTGTACAGTAAAACCTTCTGGTTGGACTGGTTATCAAAGAACATAGTTTATGACTTTGAAAATGGAAAATGAATTTATAGTCTGAAGTGCCAATAAAAGATAAGCTTGTACCTGAATATTTTGTCTTCAATTAACTGATAGTTTTTTTCTATTTCGGGTAAAATTCTAGAATAAAACTTTATGTATGTTATAAAAGGCTGTCTCACATGTACCAAAAAATCAAATTATTATAGAGGGCTACATGAATGATTTATACTTTGACAAATTTATTAAACATATTTTTCATTGAAATTCTACCGACCAAATGTATACTGGCATTTGTATGTGCCAGATATGGTCATAGGGACTATTGCAAATCCAAACACAGTGACTGCCCCTGAGTGGTTTATTATCTATGGAGAAAACACATGAAACTGTGACATAAGGTTGACAATGATCAGTTGAAATAGATGCACAAAAGATACTATCAAAGGATCAAGGAAGTTTATTCTCAGCTTGGGTAGTTTGGAATGGCTTTAAAGAGAGCTGTGGTTTAACTCTGAGGCAGGAGATAAATGGAGCATTCCAGGGAGGAAAGCAAATTGTGTCCAGAAACAGGAAAGTTTAGAATAAACTTGGATTCGGAGAAAGTAATTGGATGAGGCTGCAGAACAAAAAGAAAAAAGAGATGTAGGATGAAGGAAGGCTTCTATATTGTGCTTCATTTCCTGTCATTGTCAGCCCAATGAGTTAATTATGTAGCAGTTGTAAGAGATTACATGCATGAAAGCTCCAGACATAGCTCATGGAAGGGGCCTGAGGCTGCAGACCAGACATGGAAGCATTGAGCAATCCTGAACTTTAGTGCTACAGCTAATTAGCAGCAGAGGCATTATATCTTTGGTGCCCTCTTTTCCATTCTTCTATCTTCTATCAGGTAGCAGTTATCTAAACTCAATCTATCTTAATTTCTGGTTATGTCCAATGTATCTCCATTTCCTATATTTACCTGGTAGTTCATTCCTTTATGTCTCATGTTCATGATGCTCACAAGTCATCTCACTCTGAAATACTCTTCTTCCTTTGCTTGACTTAGGCAGTTATTACTCACCCTTCAAGATTTATCTCAAGTGACACTCTTTTGTGAAGGATTTTCTGAAAGAACATATGTAGAATATTTTTTTCAATCCACTCCAAACACTTAGAATGTTCTGCATCACATACCTCTATAATATGTGTATTTGTGCTAGCTCAAAGAAGTTGAAATCCTTAAGGTCAAATGGCTCTTTGAAGTGCTAATAAAACTTAAGCTTCTACCTGAATATTTTGTCCTGAATTAACTGATAGCATGTTTTCTATTTTGGGTAAAGTTACAGAATAAAGCTTAATATATACTATAAAAGGCTGTCTTACAGGTACAAAATATCAAATGATTATAGAGCGCATTAAAGAGAAACATGCTAACACCATCAAATTGCTTTAAATAAATCATAGAACATGTCAGTTTCATCAACACCTGGTCAGACTCAGGAGAACAAAGCATTTCACATCTTCCTGCTGCTCGGACCTAGACTAGTTTAGTCTGGCTACATAAATGATGTAATAATTGGCTAAATTAATGGTTGAAAATAGGAGTTTGAGGATTCATTCTTATTTGGTTCCATATTATATTTTAGCAATATTTTCTCCTAAAGTCTATTAAACTGAAAACTGATATTTAAAAAACTTCTGAGTATATATCCAAAGATAATTCTGTCACAGGTAAAAACATAGAAAACATTTATTTAATCTCTTACACTTATGTACAGGCAACCACATACAATAATGCACATGTGAAAGCATTCCATTTTAATTAATCATCTCAGTAAAGGGTATTTTTCATTTCCATTACAGCATTAATCACTTCTTATCACAAAGAATGTACCCCTCCACACACATACACATGTACACACACACTTAAATTAGAGTGATACTCTACCTACCTGGTTGAGAAGAAAAGCAGAGAAGACATCTTTTGTTAGTGAAGAATGGTGAGTTGGGATGGTTTATTATACGACTGTATGGGATAAGAAATAAGTTACTATGATATGCTGAAAATATTTACTTTCCTACAAAAAGTTGCTTATTCCTTCAGAAATGGCTCATGAACAAAGCAAGATGTTTAAGTTTTGTGTGATGTGTTGACACTATTTTCTGTCTAATAAGTGGAAAATTTATTAATGCCTAAGAAATTTTGAATAAGAAAAGAGACAGATCATAAGATTTAGGAAAGAATGGTAAAGGAAAATCAAGTCTCTAATACTTGATTTTCTAATACTTTTACTAATACTTTTGGTACACAATTAAAAGGTCTCCAGGATATAGGATATGAATATGACTGACTCATGAGTTAGTGATAGAATGTAGCTGAAGCTTTAGGTAATGGACCAATAAGCTATTGGACACATCACTTCACTGATATTTTTCCAGTCACTTTTTTTTTCCAGCCAGAATATGTTTCTGAAGCCAGAGTCATTTCTTCCCTCTGTGCCTACTCTGTGAAACATAATCATGGAAGAGAGATCTTTTCCTTCATATACACCTCCTTTACTTTTCTTTTTTTCTGACTATTCCATTAAAAAAAAAAAAAATTCTTAGACTACCAGGAAGTTGAATAAAGGTGCTCTGAGAAAGCATATTTTATATCACCCACTATGTAATAAAGAATGTGGCTGGTCTTTGTCTCCACTTCCTAGGAAGCAAACTCTAAATCTTTGCAATTTCCCAGAATGTCCTTCTTATTCCTGTTGAACCCTCCAGGCCATATCTGACAGTTTATACTAACAAGGAGACTCAAAGTTGGCAAGCCCTTGGATAGTTTAAGCAAAGGAGATGACCCAGGATGAGAGCTGGCCGTGCCAGAAAGACGAATCATGTGATTAGAAAGTTGGGACTTTGAGCCACATGAATCAGCCCAACTTTTGGGGAGAGAAAGAGAACTGGAGATTGAGTTCAACTGTGTGGCCAATGCTTGAATCAATCATACTTACATAACAAAACCTTAATATTAACTTTGGATACCAAAAGCTCAGATGGGCATCTCTAGACACTAATGCTCCAAGTATTGTCACACATCATGTTCTGGGAAGGTAGTATGACCTGGAGACAAGGGAATTTTTACATTTAAGACCCTCCCAGACCTTGCATCTCTGCCTTTGACTGATTTCAATTGTGTATCCTTTTTGCTGTAATAAAACTATACTCCTAAGTATTGTGCTTTCCTGAGTTCTGTGGGTCTTTTGAGCATATTATTAAATCTGAAGGGATAGTGGCACCCTCTAAATGTAGACAGCTGTTGAGAAGTGAGGACAATCTAAACTTGTGGCTGGTGTTTCAAGTGAGGGCAGTCTGACAGGTGACTGTGCCTTTAACCTGTAAAGTTTAGCCCAACTCTAGGTAGTTGGTATTAGAAATCATTGAAACTACTTTGTTTTTCTGTAAGGATGAATTTGAGCCAAGAGAGGCCTAGCAGTGTTCCCAGTGACATATGTGTTAGCAGAAAACCTGGGATGAGAGTCAGGTCTCGTTTCCATCACCCCTGTGTTCTTTGTTATGCCATGCTAGATATCAACTCTGATTCTCATCTTCATCTCTATAATAGAATGGCGATAGAGAAGAAAGCAAAGCAAGCATGGGAATGGGCTGCCAGTGTGGGCAAAATTCCATGAGGGTTTTAACTCTCACAACCTTTTAAAAATCTACATTTAACAGATAAATTGAGGTTCATATCTAAGTAGCTTGTCTCTGGAAGCAAAGGTAACAAATCACAGAGCTACTTTGTTGGAGAGGCAATATAAAGTCTTAAGAAAACAGAATCTACAGCAGCTAACCTTGGTTCCTATACTGGCTTGATTAGGACTGTGAGACAGTTTGCAATTTACCTTTTGATTCTTTCTACTGAAAAATATCGGATTTGAAATTTAAAAGATTTCTTTAAAAAATAGCTAGCACATGAATGCAATGCAATCTCTTCTTCCCATACCTTGTCCACGTAATTTTTTAATGTTTGTATTTAAGAAATAAAGTTTATGAAATACAATTAACATGAGACTTTTGCCTGTGAATTATGAAAAACTTTAAAAGAATCACTGAAGAAATAACAACCCATTCAAAATAAGAACTTAGAATGAAAGTTATGTGGCCTTGAGCAAACTCATTAACCATTTGACGAGTCAGCTTTTTCTTCTGTTAAATGGAGATAGCAATGATACATGCTTCATGAGGTTGCTGCGAGATATCAATGCCTTAGCACAGTGCCTAACACATAGCAAACATTGACAATAATTATTATTAGAGTTTACATTGTCAGTAATTATTATTATTAATAACAGTCAAATGATTCAACTCTTATTACTTAGTAAAATATATACTAAATAACAACAGGCAGAAAAAAGAATATTAAGAAAGGAATCAAATAGTAGAGGACTTAGCATGGTGCTAAAACAGCTGACTCCAAACTGGTTATAGGTAATTTAGAGACATCAGTTCTCTAATGTCAGTATGAGTACCAGCTCAAATTAGAAGGTATGTCTCCATGAAATCCTTAAAGTCAAATGTCTGATAGAACATGTTAAACAGCATCAAATTGATTAAATAAGTCACAGAGAATTCATGTATAGATATTGGAGATGTGTAAATCATCCTATGAACTTCACCAGCATGTGTAATAAATTTGTGAGATTCAGTGCAAAAAAAAAATAATTTTAGATTGGAGCAGAAGGCAAATTGATAATTTGAGGCAGTAAACATATGTGAAGAAAATACTAAGATACCCAAAGGGGCATATGCAATGGAAGTTACAAGAGAAATAAAGAAGCCAGGATTCTTCTTCACTAAGGCCAAATTCCTGCTGTATTGCTGCTTTACTCAATTCCTTCTGGCATCTACATTGTCATGATTAAGTAGGATAAATGTTTCACACTGAGCTTTGGAGTGTGCAATAGAAAAACAAGGCTGAATTACCAAGAATAGCAAAGATCCACTCTAAATTACTTTGTGTCTCAAGGACACAAGGCTGTGTGCAGAGGTGAAAGCAGATAAAAGAAAAACAGACTACTCACACAGCAAATACAAGTTGTGAAATTTAACTTTTCTTAGTTGATGGAAGGAGCTGAAAAGAAGACCTATTCATTGCTTTTAAATTGCCTGATGCCTCTCATCTTTCAAGGATATGTGTGAGTGCTAGGTCTCATTTATTTACAAAAGCCACGAAGGTATTAGCAGAATAATGTGGGAAATTAAGTTCTTTTTTTAATTAGAAGGCAACCCATTAATTAGTAGATTTATTAGACGGCCAGGTGGTTCAGTGAATCAGTTTATGGTTAATTAGAGGAAAATAATACTGTCATCTAAAATATGAATACATATAAGAACAAGCTTTTTAAAAAGCAAATAAAACGATCTGGATAATAGGATTCGTTAATCACTGGAATTGTTTGTGTGTGTGTTTGTGCGTGTGTGTGTGTGTGTGTTTGTAGATGTGTATAGAGACAGAGTCGAAGTCCTCAGACTGAAAAACACATTATTAACCTTGAATTGAGTGTGTCAGATCCTGTGTTGTAATAAAATATACTTGTGTTAAAAAAAAAAATTCAACAGAGTCAATTTGAAGATCTAATTAGCTTTATTATCTTATTCATGAATTGGGCAGCATCCCATCTAGCAACTAGATGGGCACCTGGAGGTGTTATAAAAAATCGAAAGTTTTTATAGAAAGAATGGTAAGGCAAGGGAGCTATTAGCAAAGAAAAGAAAGGATTAATTTTTCAGCCAGGGCATCTTTTCTTTTGGGAGAAGAGAAAGGTACAGTTTTTATCATGTAGATTGCCTCTTTTTTCTATGGGGGATGGAGAAGACCTACCTGACAAATTACCTTACTGGTGCTTGACCAGAAAATGTAATAAAATTACATTTCTGGGCGAGGTTGAAATTGCTATTAAATTAGGTATTAAATCTAGGTTTGGCATCATGGACTTTTAGCATGAGTGATGCAATTTTGGGCCTGTGGGTTTTTCATGTAAAGAGTAGCATGGCTACTCCTAGTATAAGATGCAAGCACTAAGCGCCCTCTCACAACTTTTCACTAAAATCAATATGAGGACCCCCTTCAAAAAGATTAAACTAAAATTGATTTAAAAATTAATTGGCAAAATGAGGTAGATGTAAATGAATGATAATAATAATCTAAATTTTAGCTTATGGTTTATTTTGCTTTTTTTCTTAAAATACAACACTCCCCAATATATTTGTTGAGTCTTATTTATTTACCTGTGTAGAGCTATAGAGACCAGAATTCAACTGGGCAGTTAGTGTGAAGATAAATGAAGACTACTTAAATGAGAGCAAGCAAAGGCTATTCAGGGCTTGCTACAGTGAGTGCGTCAGCTACCATCATTTGTGTTTAGTAGAGACTCAAAGGTAGGCAGAGGAATGGGAAGGTTACATAGCAAAGAAAAGGGATGGCTTCAGGTATGCCTTGATTGGGATGCCGTTCCCAAGGGAAGCTGGAGGCGGGCCAACTAGAAGCAGGTCATCCTCTGTGATTGATTGAGTTACACATTTGGTTTTCCCTGGTTGATCCTAAATTGGAAACAGGAGCAAATACTAAGGAAGTTACCAGTTATTAATCAAATCCTGGCCATTTAGAGCTGATTATTAAAGGGGTTATTGTTTGAATTCTTGGACTGGTTGTTACAGATAGTAATCTGACTTCCTAGATTGATTACTGTAGATAGTAGGTTGACTTCCTGGGCTGGTTGTTGCAGGCTGTGGGTCAGTTCTATTTTTATATATAGACTGGCCATAGCACACTTTTATATTCAGTCTCTCATAAGTATTTGAATCTGGCAGTGACATGTGGCAATAGGAAGAGATACTCCTCATTAAAAAGGTATCATAGAAATCAACGGAAATGGGCTGGTCACAAGTAACAATGCTTGCTGACAACTGTGCTTTTCATGGGTTACATCAATTTAGATTAATGAAGAGCCAGCCAGAAGGAAGTGGAGAATAAAGCTATTTCAGTGATACAGTGGTACGTTGGCTCAAAGCCAGGTTGAGGTGCATCTGTGAACATTAACCTATTCCTCTGAGGAGGATCTGAAGAGTGGACTGAGAAATGCCAAAAGTTATCCAGTGGCAAAGGGTTGGTCTTTTTTGAATACGAGTAAGGAAAAAAAACTTAAAAAAATCATTATGTACTTTAATAGAAAATTGTAAGAAATAAGAGAGCAAACACAGCATCCAGGAGACTCAAAAGACTAACACAACATCTGAAAATGTGCTACTGTAGGAAAGAATTGCTACTGTAGCAATCTGTTTTAAGATTTTTATTAGAATCAGAGTAGACATGACTTCTGAGAAAATGGATCAGAAAGTCATAAGGGAAAATTAGACTAATAAAAATGTAGATAGAAGAGATAAGATGGAAAAGAAACAAAATAAAACACTACAATGTGATTTTTTATGAAAGGATCAAGTCGATTACATAGTTCCCAAACTTGAGACTCTTGGAATGAGAAGGAAAAAGGCAAATTCCTATAAAAAATGGAAGATATAATTTGATATGGCCAGTGAATAAACCAGCAGACTACAGATAATTGATAGCCCTGGGGGAGAGAAAGAAATAAAGAAGAATGTTATAAAATAATAATAGTAATGTAAAATAATTACTGCTAACATTTATTAAGTGCCTACTATGCCTCAAATATGTGCTCTGTATTTTATTTAGATTATTCAATTTAATACACCCAATGGGCTTATGAGTAGTTTTATATTAACTCTATTTCACAAATGAGACAATTGAACAAAGAAAGGCATATGAGTAATCCCTTAGGTTGTTAAATAAAGCCTTTCTCATAGAATCGTAGAATTTTGTTGTTTTTTTTTTAAAAATCCTTGCAAAATTAACATATATATTCTGTCAAATTTTTTGTACTATTGATTAAAGAAAATAAAATACAAGTATTCTTAGCTTTGTTTACTCTCTTTCTCTCTCTTCCTCCTTCCCTCCCTCCTTATCTCCCTTCCTCACCAAATAAGTCTAACATAATTTGTCCTACCATTACAACAAAATAGTCATTAAGATGATCTCTATGTTTCTTTAAGCAATAGCTATTTTCAGTTGTAGTTTACTTGACATATTGGCTGTGCCTGCCACTGTAGACCAACCTTTCTTCTCAAGACTCTGTTCCCTTGGATTCCCTGATACCACCTATTTTTGCCTTTCATGTGTGATCATCTTTTTTTGAGCCTCTTTTTAATTTGGTGGCATGGGTGTGTGTTCTTCCGTGGCTCAGGCATTCCATTGAAGAGCCTTTTCTATTTTCAACCTTATCTCTCCCTATGAAAAGTTATTTGGTCTTTGCCATACATATGTCAATGGCTCTCAAGATTGGCAAATCTCTCTTCTGAGCTCCAGACTCTGTAATTTCCAGGATGTCAATATACATTTCACATAGAAAAAAATGTTAAGATTCTTGTCACATTTTCTCCTTATGTTTTCCTGATGCGGGAAATAGCATACAATTTCTCAGGCCAAATATCTTATAAGTGTCTTGTCAACTCCATTTCTCTGACACTGATCTCTAAACTATCATGAAATTCTCTCATCACTATATTTTCAGATAACTCAATTAAAATCACAACTTTCCTCCTCTATTGCTATCACTCATGTTGAACCATCTGGATTACTGAATCGATCCCTGAACATTTTGACACTTAAAGGGTTCTCCACCACCCTGACCTTTCACCCTTTGACTATTCTCCATTCAGCACCCAGAAGAATCTCCTGAAAAGGTAAATTAGCATGCATCACCCTTCTTCTCAAATTTCCAATGACTTTTCATCACATTTAAACCTAAAAGCCTGAATCTTTCTCCTGAATATTATTCAACCTCATCTCCTAGATGCTTCTCCTTATTTATTCCATTCTAGTCACCCAGGCCTTGCTGATCTAAAAACATTCTCATCACAAGGTCTGCACATTTGCTATTCCTCTGCCAAGAATGCTCATTCCTCAGATATTTGCATAGCTCATCCCCACTATAGTAAAGTCTCTATTCAAATATCATTTCATCAGACTATATTTCTTCCCCTAGATGTAAACACTATGAAGTCAGCAATGCTATCTTTTGTTCACTGGTGTATTGGCTAGAACTCAGTATATATAAATTCTTTTTAGAATGACTATATGACTGAACCTCAAACTCAACATTTTCACCATCAGGCCACCATCATCTTTTGTCCAGATATTAAAATTCACAGTCTCTACTCTATCACAATGTGTAGGTAGGTTACTAAAACTTATCACCTCCCACCAGCCTACTGGAATATATATATTTTTTGCATCACCTCTTCAGGAGTCTTCTTCCTTCTTTCCTTAGTTTGCCACTGTAAACCAAACTTTATTAGTTGATTTATTCTGTGCATTTATTCTCTATCCAGCACTCAGAACCTCTGTCAAAAATGCAAATACTCTAGATTAGTAACAAATTAGACCATGGAGAGTCTTTCCTTTTTAAGGATGCTTTATGAGAGAATTATGTTAAGCAGGGACCTCAGGGAAGTAGGGGTGGTACCTACCAAGTCTGAAATACAATGCCTCAGGGAAGTAGTTTTCAGTATTTTGTTCATCAGAATTACCAATGGCCTTTACAAGTCATATTTCTTGGCCGGGATCTCCGGGTCTTCTGATCCTATAAATCTGGGGTGGGCCCAGGAATGTGCATTTCTAATAAGTTCATAATAATACTGGACCACATTTTGAAAATTACTGTCTGGGAAGGCAACCCTGGGAAAAAAAGCTTATAGCTATTGGGAAGAGAAAGAAACTAGAAAGAAAGTGAGGCACTCACCAAAGATAAAGCTCTCCTAGATATATCCACTCACTTCCATTTGACACTATGCTATATTTGAGAGAGAGAGAGAGAGAAAGAGAGAGGGAGAGAGAGAGAGAGAGATTGAGAGAGAGAGAGAGAGAGAGAGAGAAACAAGACCTATTTAAAGACAAGGATTCTAATCCAGGCTTTATCTAAACCAATTGCATGACCTTAACTTTCCAACTCTTTGAGCCTCAGATTATTGATATGTAAAGGGACATAAAAATTATGTCTCATTCACATGAATCGTTAGAAGAATTAAATAATGTTTCTGTGTGAAAAACACTGGCACGAATTAAATTCTCAAAAAAATGTGTGCCCTACTTTCATTTTATAAATTCCCCAGGCCTTGCACTTTCCCATATTCACTCTTTTCCTTATTATTTATACTCTGATCTTATATCTTCAGCTAGAAGTTAAAATACAAGTATTCTAGTGTGTTTATGTCCAAATATCCATTTTATCTCTTCCAAACTTGTCATCACTGTGATAATTTTCTTTATCTTTATTTATAACTTCTCCAGCATGATGATGTATTTCCCAAGACTTTGCTAATCAAAATTAAAAAAATAATATTGCAGTGCATTCACATGGTGTTCTGACCTGGGGATCTGTATTCTTGGCTATAGAACTGACTCTGCTAAGCAGGTATGAACTTAGACAAATCATTTGACCTGTGTCTGTTCTACCATCTGAAAATTGGAATAATGCTTGGTATTTCATTATCTCAGAATGTTTGTAGGGAGATGTATCAGTTGTAATGCTTTTGGTTGCAATAAACCCTGTGGATCTCTCTTGAATAAATAAGACTTAATTCCCTTGTTTAAAAAAAAAAAATCTACGTTAGTTCAGGTGATCAAGAATGTCACCAAGCATCCAAATTCCCTTTATCTTCCTGTTCTGAAATCCTTAGCATAGGGCTTAATAAACTTTTATCTATAATGAGCCAGAGGATAAATATTTTTGGCTTATTTTGCCGTAAGTTTTCTGTTGCCACTTAATTTTTCCCTTGTAGTATAAAAATAGCCATAGACAATATGCAAATTAGTAAGTGTAACTGTGTTCCAGTAAAGCTATATTTACAAAAATTGGTGACTGGTCAGATTTGGCTGACAGGCTCTAATTTATTGATCCCTCTGACCTCAACATTGCTACTGCACCCCCAGAAATCACATCTACATTCCAGTTTAAAAGAAAGTGTATATCGAAGAGGGTAAAATGCAGAAAGGGCACGCCTACCAAGTTTATTACCCTCCTGCAAGCCCTCACCCAATAATAACTTTCTATTATATTGTTTTGGTCGGAATTATATCTGTAGTGGCCCTTACAACTATTCACTAGTATTTAGATTCATCTCTTCCCAAGGGCCTTCTTCACATTCTGCCTTCAGAGGTTAAGTGTGGTATGTCATTTGCATTGGTCAATAAAATTTAAGTGAAAATGACATGTTATTTCTGATCAGTACTGTTAAGACTCCAGTTTACAAGTTGTTGTTTCTTTTCCCCTCTGTCATTGTCCACAGGAACATTCTAGATAATAACCATATACACTTGGGTCCCAGATTGAGTACCCAAGGACCATGGAACAGAGTTCACAGTGACTTTCCTTGTACATAAAACTTAAGTTAAGAGATATAACTTTGTTCTTTTAAGCCACTTACGTTTGACAGTTGTTTGTTATTACAGCATCACCTAGCCCTCTTGAGAGATACAAAGTCACATAGACGCTAAGGAAAGTAAATGTGGCTTTTCGGTCTCTATTGTAAAGCAGTGGTTCTCAATTTATAACACCTGAATCAGCAGCGTAACCATTACTTAAGATCTTCTTAGAAATGAAATTTCTTGCCATGCCAAGGCCACTGAATCAGGAATCTGTGACCCGACACTCTTTTTAGGTGATTCCAATTCATACTTTACTAGCTTGGTATAAAGGAAGGAAAGAGAAAATGGGTTTGTAAGTGATTTTTGGTTCAATAAATAGTTTGTGCAGAAATGATGGAAAAATGCTACACTACTGATATTCGATACTATATTATAACACTACCCAAGGGAAAGGATGTTGATGCAAGTAGATGCTAGAAATGTTGTATAACCTTCAAATATTGTCATTGTAAACTTTCACTTTTCTTAAATGAACACTGCATTTACAATTATGAGTATATGTTTCAGAAAAGAATATATTATCCTGTTTATATAAATATAGAATATGCAGAGGACAGCAGATGTATACTTTCAAACTAATTCAATTTTATTTTTACTGCTGTGTGCAAAATGCTAGTTCTGCAATGCAGGTGTTCATGTCACTGAATAACTTAAGAAAGTCTAGTTAAATACAGTGATCTTTAGTCCAAAAAAATATTTGTTGAAGTATCTTAAGTCTTGAGCTCAAATTAAACTGAAATGGAAGACTGAATCTACTTTCATTCTGTTTTACTTTTTTAATTCTGTGAAATGACAAAAAATAATGCTTTGAAAAATTAAACATGTATGATAACCTTATCTTTAAAATTATCATCAGTGTGGGCACAAATAACAAATAGCTGTGAATTGTGAATGACCATCACTGCTTGAATATCATTTCCCTTTCTGACAAATTATTTTGGTTACTTGGAAAGAAAAAAATAGAATATAAAGAAAAAGTAAAAAGATTGCCTCTTTCCCATGTCAGCTTCACTTTGCCCATCTGAAAAATGGAGCAGTTCTACATATGACATGAGGCATTGCATTTCATAGCACATAGCAAAAACGTGTTGCCGTATGAGATTGTTTCATGCATTTATTCATTTATCCAATCGATATAAAAAGTGACTACTATGTGCAACGCTTTGAGACTTACCACAAATACACATGCCATGAGATAAGTATAACCCTTAAAAGAGCTTATGTTATCATGGGGAAAACAGGCAAGAAAACAAATAACCTCAGAACAATTTAATATTTGCTATAAAAGATATATGAATAAAATGTTACTATATGTCTAAATCTCTTCCCTTAATTTTTCCAGATCTCCTATCAATATCTCAGCTCTAATTCTTACCATGTCTTAAATGAATTAGCATAGTTGCCTCCTCACTTCTTTCTCAGGTTCTAGTATATCTCACCTCCAACATATCCTGCCCTTGACTGATGGGAAACTGTAGTGGAAAGCAAACCTGAACATATATTGTCTTGGCTAAAATATCTTTAGCAACTTCTCGTCAGTAAATAAATTCCAAGCTCCTTAGCTTAGCTTGTTCTCTCTTCATCTGGTCTCTGCCTAGCTCACCAGTAGTATCATCTCTCTTCATTCCTCTTGAAACTTGCTTTGCTCCAGCTTTATTGAACTTGTTGAGGTTTTTAAAAACTGGCAGATTCTTTATCACTCTTGGACCTTCACTTATGTGCTTCCCTTCAATGTGGTTAGCACTTTGCTGCACATGATTTCAGCCTAAATATTACCTCTTCAGAAAAGTCTTGACAACTCCACCTGCTCCCACCTACACTGTACTTCCTCTTTATCACATCATGCTGTCATTGCCTTCTTCTCTGTTTCCTTGTGTATATTAGGCTTTCCCATTAAAATATTGCTCCTCGAAGCAAGGAAACTGCTTATCTTGGGCAGTTTTATCCCTGGAGTTCAGTTCAGTTTCTGTTACATAATGGCTGTTGCATAAATACGGGTTGAATGCAAAAAGTGTGTGCCCATACAGCAAACAGATTCAAGGGCTCATTCTACTTCTGAATGACTCATCTGCATTAGAAAGAGGGAAAATTGGGAGCATTTGACCTTGGTCCGAAACTCAATTCTCTAGCAAAATAATCATGTCTTAGCAGGATGTAATGGTAGTTTAAATTGGAACAAGGAATCTCTCAAATCCCAAAACACACCCCTATTTTATGATGTTTGACCTATACTCATGTGCAATTTGCTATTTTTCTTTAAATAAGGCTCTTAATTTCTTGATTCCCTTATCCTCTCAGGTTAATCTTAAAAATTCTCTTTCCGCCTTTTTTTTTCTGTAGCAAACTGTCCTACATATCTTCAAACTAACATAATGACTTCACATTGACAAAATGATAAGAATGTTTAAAAAATCTGGCTTGTTCAACAGCTCTTAATTTGTTTAGGCACTCTTTGTTTGGCATATAATTCATATACTTATTTAATTATTCAATATTTACTTGAAAGGTTCTGTGCAAAGCACTGTGGGAGGTACTGGGAGAAAATACAGTCTTTTCTCTGAAAATGCTCAGCATAAAGTAGGGAATGTAAACATGATTAAACAAAAATATAATTGACAGCAGCATCATGACATGGAGAGAACACCAGATGAAATTGAAAGAGGGAGACCTGAGTTCTCTGAATAATTGTGTGACATTTGGCTAGTAATGTCACTTTTCTCAGCCTTAGTTTCTTATTTTAATAAGGGACATGAATTAAACAACATTAAATTAGCCTTTCAATATATGCAAGTCTCTATGAATTTAGGAAATTAAAATTTAAGTATTAAAATGTTTGATTTTCAATTTGGCAAATATTAAATAAATAGTAATTCTCGATTGGCAAATTTCTTTTGAAATGCACATTCTTATAAACTGTTAGCAGTATGTAAATTAGTGTAATCTATTTATAAGGCTTAAAATGTAAGTTCTCATGCAATTCTAATTTATAAAGATTTTTATTATAACAGAATATTAAAAATATTTAATAAACCTATAAATATACACTATGAGGATAGTAGATTAATATTTTATGGTCCATATCAACCATTAATTCTATTTTTGGAAACTATTTAAAGCACTTACAAACTGTTAGACCTTGTTCTAGGTAATGTACAATATAACCTAATTTAATTCTTGCCGCAAATGAGTGAAGCAGACACTATTAATATAAACACACTGCATATGAGATTATAGCTAATAACTAGCTTAATGTCTGACTAAAAGGTAATAGGGTCAGGATATTAACTGAGACAGATTAATTCCATAACCCAAGCTCTTAAGCACTGTGCTAAGCTCTATTTTATCATGTTATGAAGTAGCACAGCTTAATGCAAAATATAGAGTATGAAACCAAGGTAAAATATAGGTGGAAAAAATCTGAAATAATAGGTAAAAATTAATGAGGGTAAGTAATGACAGTAGGAATGGAAAAGAAGGAGAGGTAACTGGAAATATATGTGGTGGGCACTGTGGAGAATCAATGAATTAAATGTGAAAGGAGTCTATTGCCATGCCATCCTGAACAAGCCCAATCCCATCTGATCTTGGAAGCTAAGCAGAGTCAGGCCTGGTTAGTACTTGGATGGGAGACCACCTAGGAAGTGCAGGTGCTATAGGTGTCAAAAATAAAAAAAAAAAAAACCAATAAAAAATAAAATAAATAAAGTAAATAAAAAAAGTTAAATATGGAGGGAAATAAAATAAATTAAGGGGATTAATAATGATATTAATAATTATAATAATGATGCAAGTATTATCTATTAAGAACCTACTATGTTTCATACTATTAGTCATTTAATACTCCATCTTATAAATTAACAAGATTTGATTAGCAGAAATAATTAAGTTGGATTTAATATCAAAGTCATACAGTTTGAAGAGCCAAAAAGACTTATTTACTATGGAGATATCCATAGGGACTGTAGATGGTAGTGAATAATGCAGAGTGAATCACAGGGAACCTAGGACCAGATTCCTCCTCCTCAAAAGAAGCAAGAGTCACAGAAAGCATACGATTTCAATGGTCTTTCTCCCACCACCCCCTCCCTCATTTCGATTTTATAAACATTAATTTTTTGAGTTACAAAAGAACTCACACTATACCCAAAAGAAGTTATTTCTTTATTTGTTGTATGATTTTTTTCTCATGAGCCTTCACTTACTGGATGAACTAAAATAACACACAAACAGGAAAAAAAAAAAAAAACCTGAAACAGGAAAATTACTTTAAAACATTTCTGTATTTGAAATGTCTGTATTTTTTTAATCTTACATTATAGAATTTTTCAAAGGTACAGAAAAAGACAGAGAAAGAAGTATAGCTTCCACTTGCCGATCACATACATTTAATAACCAGTAGCATTTTACTGAGTTGGTTTTGTCATTTTTTCAATTGCATTTTGTTATGTCTCTGAAGTCTTTTAAATCTAGATAGGTTTCACCTTTTCTGTTTATACCACTGACTTTTTGAAGACATTAGCTCAATTGTACTGTAGAATGACACAGCATTTAGCTTGTAATTTTCACAACCATTTTAGTGAGAATACTTTGTAGATAATGCTATGTGCTTCATATCTTATTATGTCAGAAGGTACAGGAGTAGTTCCTCCCATTAATGATGCTAAGATTAATTACTACATTAAAGAGTTTATAAAATTATACTTACCTCTTGCAACAAGATATTTTATGGGTTGATACTTTATATCCATTCAAATATCCAATTCTCTATCAGCATTTTAATAGTTTTAGAGTCCATTTATGATCTTGTCTGAATAAATTATTTTATTAGAGTTGTAGGACTCTCAACCTCTTTTGAATATATATTCAATCTTTAAAACATTTCCATCCTCACCTGCACATACACACATTCCACCCCCCCTACCTCCCAACTCAAAGTGATATTTAGGTTCATGAGAGGGCTTACCATGTCCTTGAAGTAAAAATGAATAAAGGGTCTCAAATCTACATGGAATCAGCTAGATTCTCTTAACTATGGGTAGTCTTCATCAGTGGACTTACTATTTGGTCTGCTGGGATTGGAAGTTCAAGGCTTAAAATGGTACAACTTCTAATCTATTCTATTTCTTCTTAAGCAGGGCCTGGTACTGCTACTTACCTGATTTTGTCTCATCTGGGGTCTTGTAAGTGCATCATAACTTCTGAATGCCTGTCACATGACCATGTTGCCCTGGCCTAAACTATCCATGCCAAACAATACCACCAGGTTCCTCTGCTCTGTGTTATCATGATCAATTCCATGGGAGGACAAGTGCTATTAAATCATTTACAATCTTTGCACCAGACGCTGGTGGGAACACAGGAATCTGGGGTCCTTTCTACATAGAGAAAATAAGTATGACTTGGGAAATAAGATGACCACTTGTTTTGGTTTACTTGGACCTGAAGTTTTTCCAGGAAGTGGGAATTTCAGGGCTAAAACTAGTTCTGTGAAAACCAGGACAGAGGACCAGCTCATTAGGAAAATCTCTTTCCAGCAGTGCCATGCTATAGGGGATGTTTGGCTGAGATTGGTCCAGGTTGGCCTCGGACTGACAGGCACAGTGGTCTCCTTTCAGAGACTCCTTTGCCTTCAGCATCCTCCTCAATATTTCCTTTCCTTAGCACCTTGGCCTGGAGATGGGCAGATGTCCCTTACCTCTGCCTTGCTGGCAAATGAAATTTTTTCTTCTCCCACATTCTCTTAGGTAGAAGGTATACATTTTTCTTTTTTTGTTCCTATTTTTGTATACTCAAAATTTTTCCTAGAGCGCTGGGGAGACAAGTTAGGTATTTCCTTTTTCCAGGTTACATCTTTCCTCCTCTAGCCTTGCAGCTAAGCCTTAGAGTCAGATTAAGGTACAAGAGATAAAGATAGCCTTCCTGATAAGGCAAACTGGATTTTGAAGTGTTCCAAAATCATTTTATCTCAAATATTTACTTTTTCCTCATAGCAACTAATATCTCTCATGTGCTTTAAAATATAATGTTAAATGTATTGAGACTTTGAAAATCATGTTGTATTAAATGAGAAAAGTCCTCTGAAAGATGACACTAGAAAATTCTCTTGCTACTTTTATTACATGAGTTGGCTTAATGATGGATTGAATGAAATATGAAAGCATCTAGAGAATATTCTGATACTGGTACTTCTAAAATAGTTGTGAATATTTTTATTTTTCAATCAGGCTCATATCAGCGCCTTGCCTATCATCCATTTATGTGGTAGATGCTATGTAGCCAATAAAATTACCTAATATTCTTTAAGCCATATGACATCTATCTCTTTTAAATTATCCAAGTGCTGTGACTACTAGGGATACAGGTATCATAGGAAATCTGCACAGAAAGTACAATGATTTATATTACATAGCTAGAAGATATGGAACATAAACTCTGTTTTTTTTTTTTTTTGAGTTTCTGTTTAACATTGTTTTCTGTTATAACAAACTGTTGATTATACCTCTTTTGGATTGAAAGCTCCTGGAAGATGATGTGCCTCCTGGAAAAGAAAGCACATGGATTGATAGAACTTTTTCATCTCTTTTTTTCTAAGAAATGTAGTAGACAAAGAGGGAG
>NW_011888795.1:3468937-3476676 GCF_000151845.1 Pteropus vampyrus
TATTTTAGTAAAAAGGTATTTCTCCCACAAATACAAGACATCATTTCTATTAATCTGACTATCTCTTCTTAGTAATTATTGCACAAATCTGTATAATTGCTGCAAATCAGGAAGTATTTTCCTCTCAAACGCAAATATGTTTAGGTGGCCACAAACTTCAGAAACTCTCTTTTTTGAATGACTCTCGAAAGGATTACACAAGCTTTCAAGAAAATAAAGTTTCTTTCTGATCTTGAGGCAGGAAACAGTATGATTTGTGTTGAGTGTTAACAGAAAGTTGGCCTCCATGAGGTAAAATCCTTTTCACAAATGATATTTGTTTTTCCTCCCTCCCTCCTTCCCTACCTTTCTCCCCTTCCTCTCTTCTTTCTCCCTCATCTGCAGAGCCCTGCCTTACCTGAAATTTTGCTCTTGCCAAGTTGCCCACATTGGGAAATGTCGCATTTTTCCTTATTCTTTCCAGCCTCAATGGAGTTTCACTATTAGTTGTTTTGTGCTCACTGCATATAAGTTATATTGTATCCAGAATACTAGAATCAATGGCATGGAATTCAGAATACTTTGTTTCCAATATTCATCTTACTTCAAAATTGGTATTTGGTACTGACTAATCATTTTTCTGAATTTCAATTCTTTCTTCTGGTATTTAGAGACATTTGTTGAAATATTGTTGAAATTCTCATTATCAAAGTTATAAAACTGAATGACACTGTCCGTCATACTAGTATAATTGTACTATCTAATATATAAGAATGGTACATTCTAGGACTAGCTTTGGAGAAATACATCTGTAATTTTACAGATTTAGCAGGACAATGGACATGCACGCGATCTATGGAAATGAATTCTGGGATTATTTATTTAGTAGTTAGAAGGCCTTGGACATATTGCACAACTTCTCAGTTTCTTAGTTCATTCATCTGTGAATGGAGATAAAGAGAATAATAATAACTAACATGTGTGGGTTTTGGGAAGATTTGGGGAACTCTTTCCCCCCAAAGTAATTAATAGCTTATAATATCCACTTCATAATTGTTAACTATCATTATCACTGAAAAATTTACAATAATTTTGTCAGCCTACTTTCTTCTTTAAGTTAACATTTTTGTTTAATTGTATTTAGTTTATGAGCTTACACATAGGTATTAATTGGCACAATTTTGTAACATGTAAAGTGTTTAGAGCTATCAGAGAAAAAATATGCAAATAAAGTACATTATTATTCATTGCACTGATGTGTGAATGCTCAAGTTTCCCAGACATATTCATCTTAAAGAAAGTATTAACTTCAAGATCTACATGAACTCTATAAATGCACATTTAATAAACACTGAAAATTTATAATTTTTCACTTTTCTGTTGAAAGTAAAAGCAAAGACAAAAAGTTAATGTAACAGAATTTATAACATGATTATAAAATCACAGAATTCAATCTTTAAGTTTGTAGTAACTTCTTTCAAATTAAATGTAGGATATTGTAAGAGATTTTTCCAATTATTGACAATTACAAAGTCCTGTCTAAACACATCTGAGATGTGGAGCTGTGTACATTTTCTTCCTATTATATTAGCATCTTGCATTAACTTGATTCAGCATTCTTGTATAGTTTTTAATTCCAATTATTATCCCGTGAGAAAGAAAGCCAGGAATAATTTGTCCTTTATTATAAATGAGAAAATAGAGGCCTAGAAAGTATATGTCACTGGTATATGATCACATTAAAGAGTCTAAGCTCACACTGCATTTACTCTAACTGATGGGCATATATAGAGCATGTAAGAGGAATTATGGTTGTTCCAATTTCATCAGAGTGTAAACTTCAAGTGCAGGTTAGAACAGATTAAACAAATATTTGAAAAAAATGCAAATAAATTTTGATATTTTTATGGATAGAATTGGAGGAAAAATTGAAGACTCTTAAAAGAAGCCCCTCATCAGAACTGTACTCTGAGAAGATTGATGTGTTGGAGCATGAGAATAGACAGAAGATGAGCAAAAAGAGGGACAGAGACTGAGTAATTGGAATAGTTCAGAAAAAAGGCAATGGTGAACAAAATCATTAAGAAAGCAGTGTGAATGTAGAGAAGGTTAAATTATTAAAAGAATTGGGAAAATAAGGATTGTAGAGATTAGGATACAAGGATTAAACTCCTCTTCTTTACTTGAGTTCTAAACCAATTCTAAAATATAAGACACAGAAGTCTAAAAGATGTCAATAAAAAGTCTGCTTAATGGCTGAGATTTGTGGTTTAACCAAAGCATAGCCAGTTGACTTGCTGTATTCGAATTAAACAATCTTACATATTGAGTCATTGGCATGACTGAGTAATTTTAGACCTCCTTGGTATAGGCTGCCTTTGTAACAAGGCATGAAGAAGCAGGCAATGTCTGCATTTGTGTGCCATCTGTTTTTGAAAAAAGAGGCAAGATAGAACTAAAATGAGCCTGTTCATTTCTTCTTCCAAATTTGATAATCGGAAAATCACCTCTCTTCTGTGATAAATGGAGAATAAAAAGTAATTAGTTAGGTGATCACATTGTTAGGTATGAAAATGCCATATCATTATGTTGTACACTTGAAACAAATATAATCAATATAAGATTGTATATCAACTATACTTACATAAAAAAAAATAAATTTAAAATAAAAATGGGTAAGGAAGAGGTTTGACCAAAAGACGATTCTAGGGAAGTTCCTCCACAGGGAAACAGGAGTACCTGGCAATTGGTGAAATATAACAAAATCACCCTTGAATGAGTTTGGCTTAAATTTAGCCTGTAAGAAATAACCTATGATAAAATGGCCTAAAACTTGGCCTCAACCTCAGCATTAATGACATGTTTTACTAGATGATTCTTTGTTGTACAGGGGCTATCTTGTGCTTTGTAGGGTATTAAACAACATCCTTGGCCTCTGCCAATATCATATGTCTTTTTGATAATCTCAGAGATCTAAGTTTTAATCTTTCTAAATTAATGGTGCACAAGAATCTGCAAGTACATTACCTTACCATTATTTTTAGGTTCAAAAGGCCATGTCTATCATTATGAGAAAAAGATAACTCACATTAGACTTGACATTTTAGAAAAGACATTGATAGCTGGAGAATTGAGAGAGTGCTAGTGAGAATTTATTATACATAATTCTTCCCTAGTTTGGAAGGATATACTTTGGTTTGTAAAATGTCTTTGAAATCCTCTTTGTCAGAGATAAAAGACTGTACTTAGTTTACAAGGAAGTAAGTAGAAAAAAACATCCAGGTGCTCCTATGATTAATAACCCTCTTGTCATTATCGCCAGCCTTTCACAGGCATCCATTTCTGTGTTCTCTGTAAATATTATTTCAGCTTTGGGCTATACTTATATCCATCTGGAGCAGGAGAGAATGTCATTGTAAAAGATATTTTTAAAAAAGCCATAAAAGACAATTTTCCATAATTTAGGTTAGTGGAAACAGCATTAGGATTAAAATAGCAAGATGAGTTAAGATCCACTTTTGCCCCTGACTTGCTTCTTTACTTTGAAAAAGTCATCTTTCTGGGACTAAGGTGAAGCATTGGAGCCAAAGCAACCCTCCACAATGGTGTGTAATTGGATTGGATTTTTTCTTTTTAATGATTCATATTTTTGCTGAAGGCATAATTCTTTGTCACATAGGGGATCTCCAATGAGATTCCCCAATTTAGGTAGATCTTGAGCCTTGGCCTCTGTCCTCATTACAAAAGTTAGTTTCCTGCCAAGTTAAGTTAATGCCCTTAGTGCAAAAGCAGCTTCCAGCTTCAAACTGATGCTTTAGTTTCTACTTTTCTGGTAGATTCCAGCTTGGTCATTTTTTCTCCTGTATTTTCAGCTCTTTGTGGCTTTTTCAGAACTTTTCATTGTTTTTAATAACAGGCTAGTTGCCATCATCAAACGACTGGAAACATGATACATTTAATTAAATAATTGGGAAAGTAAACTGATTCATAGAACAATAAGAAGCAGTAAAATATAACTACCAAGAACAATTCCATGCAAGTTTTAGACTATTTCCTTTTGTTTTTAACAGAGCATTTAAAAATATTCATGTTTTTATCACACTCAATGTATCACTTTATATTGCATTATTGTCTTTAGGCTGTTTTATAAGACATTTAATAAATACAAATGGATAAGATGTATAAATACTGATAGTGAGGTGAAGAATTTGTACCTAATTTTCAACTTAATAGAATATTATAGATTCATTAATTCTTTCATTAATTCTTTATACCCTTGCTCTTCCACCATTTTTAATTTTTATTGTCATATATTTATTAGATTTTTATATTAAAATTTATATTAATACACATTGATGATGGAACATATTTCATAAATTTTATATAATTTGATTAATTATTATATTAGATATTTATTTTGTTTTCACTTTTTAATAAATAATTATGTTATTCATCTCTATGCATAAGCCTTTGTTCATATTTTATAATACTTGGGTTATAAATCTAGAAATTAAGTTAGGATATTAAATAATATGTGTTATTTAAGATCTTTGATATAATGTGCTTAAATTACTTTTCAGAAAAGTACATGTTGATTTTCAGCATAGTGCTTGATTAACTAGGTAGAATCTTTAATCAGGCCACATGAATTAAAGTCTCAATTTATCTCTGGCTAACTGTGTGCTTGGACAAATTTTTAATTGCTCTGTGCCAATTTCTCTCTTTCTCTCTCTCTCTCTCTCCTCTCTCCTTCCCTCCCTCCTTCTTTCTCTTTCTTTCTTTCTTTCTTTCTTTCTTTCTTTCTTTCTTTCTTTCTTTCTTTCTTCTTTTCTTTCTTTCAAGTGATGTTGTGAGTATTTAATAGAGTAGTATAATTTATATAAATCTCCTATATGCAAAAGATTTAATACAATAATTGCTTGATAAAAACCAGTAACAATATGAGTGTGTTGCACTAATTGCATATCCTTGTAACCATTAATTTATGTTTTATAAAATGCTAACATCCTAAGTAAAATTATATTCTTCTTTTCAAAACTAAGTACACCAGGAATTTATTTTGGTCTAAGTTAGCATATCATTTATATCCCTCATCAATTCCAGAGTCTTCTCAGTAGAAATTCTAAGGTTTTGAAGTAAAGGAAATGATTATTGAAAAATGATAATAGTGTCTTTTTTCAATAGCTAGAGTTCTTTTTTTTGTCTTATCTCTGTTTATTCCAGACTTAAGGATGTACCACCAGTGTTTCTCTGTTAAATATAATATTGACTACTGGATTTCAAAATGGCATATAATTTTTATTACATGAAGAAAATATCCTTTTATTTTCAATACACTCAGTATTTTAATGAGGAATAGTTGGTAAATCTTACAAAATTTCTGAATGGCATTGTTAACTTTATCTTTTTGAAGTAGATATCTGGAACTATGTGCTATTTTGATGAGTTTCTGGGGAAAATATGCAAAACAAACAGTTCAAGCAATTGCTAGGGCTTTGAAACTAATCCTGTATTTTGACTTATATCATGTTTTTTCTCTTACTAAGCTAAATTTTTGCTATTTTTTTCCATATAATAATATAAAGGATATGATGATGATGATGACAATGATAATGACTGTCATTAAATTTACAGAATATTTGCTCCATACGACCTCCTGTGCTAAACTTTCACATGCTTTATTTCACTTAATCATCTCATTAAATGAAGAAACTCACATAGAGAAGATAAGAAATATAAAAAAAATGTAGCTTATAGATGGGGGAGAGTATAAGAGCAGACATTTGGAACCTGGACTTAGGACCCTCCACTTTATTTCTTGGTATGCCTTGCTTCTATAATTCGTTCCATCAAAGACCCAATTTATAAGATATTTTTGTGTGTATGAGCTCTGTGTTTGTAGACTCAATGTATCACATTTCATATATTTTTATGTTTGTTATTGTTTAGAGAGTTGAAATTTTTACTGAGATTTTGAAAGAATACGGTGATGGGGTAAAAGGGGAGAGAGATGGTAAAATGAGATTCCCTGGTTACTACTAGCTCATTAGGAAGTTTCTGTGCAATTAGAGAGCTGTACTTTATTTCCCAGATTGCTTAAGCCTTTCTATTCCAGAATTATGGAAACAATGGAGTTCAACAAAAGATTTTTTTTTTTTTTTTTAGCTTTTTTAATGTTGTCCATATAGTTTCTATTAAAAGTTAGAACATATGGTCATTAGTTTGTAAGAATGTTTCTAAACTTTTTCTCATTATTAGTGTAATTAGGATAAAGTCCCTCTAGATTTTGGCATATGTTTTCTTCCATATTTAGTTTATAGTTCTGTTACTATTTTCTTTCTTTTGTTTCTTTTGATGTGCATTTTCATAGGCTCAAGGGCAGAGTTCTGCCAAATTCCCAGGTCATGTAAACTAGAAATCTCTATAAATCTAGTTTGCTATTGAACTATAAAGCAATGCTGGATTTGTTGAGTCTTACATATAAGCTTACTTGGATAGCTATAATAATTTTGTGATTGAATTTAAAAAATCAAGTAAGGCAAATATCCTTGAAGTACAATGTCAAAAATAAGGGATGATTAAAGATTAACTTTTTCCCCCCTACAATAACTTCATTGTTGCTGGTATTAGGTGAGTCTTAAGATATCTCAGTAGCATTATAATTTTTACTTGCAAATTGAAATAGGAATTAACTAATTGATTTATGATCATGGAAATGTTAACATATCTCCAATGATTGAACTAAGGTGACCTAAAAATGGCACTCAGTTGAAATACTTACAGATATAAAAAAAATGAACATATTCAATTTTCCCATAAGGTAAAAGAGGTATAAATTAAAGAGTCACATATTCTTTTTTTAATAGAGAAGAAAAGAAGTAGCAATGGAGAAACTGAGGCTAGGCATCTACATCTAGGCAAGACGAGGTATCAGAAATCTGACTTACCTGCAAAAAAAAAAAACCAGACAAATATATAAAATGACAGTTTTTCAATACACTGAACATCAGGAGATTAAGGACTGTAATCCCTGAGAAAGCCCATGATTTTCCCCAGCCTACATACTGAGGAAGTTTCCAAGATGTGGCACCAAGAATGTGAAGGGGTAACCAAGGCAGAGCTTGCAAAATATCTGAGCTGAGAACACAAAGCTGAGGGGCCAGGGCACTAGAGTGGGAAGGTAGAGTAACAGAAACCAGAGATCTATGTAGAGATAGAGCTTTGAGCTCTGTAGAGCATCCCCTTCATGAATTAAGTATGTAATAATCTCCACATAGGATGAGAATCAGTGCCCTAGATCAGACAGGCCCAGGACTAGTGACTGTTTTCACCAGCCAGATTATAAGAACTCACAATTTACAGGGTCACTCGGAAGAGTCTTGCCTCAGTAGTGGGAATAATTAGCCTAGACTGAATACTGCTCAGGATCCAACTAACAAGTCATAAAAACAAGACCCTAAAGGATTAAACTGTTCCCAAGTATTTTAACTGCACCTCAGAACAAAGCTCAAGAATAGTTACAGGAATACAAAAATATCTAACACATAGTAAGATAAACTTCACAATGTCTGACACCCATTAAATATTATCAGGAATACAAAGAACCAAAAATGCATAATCTATAATATGGAAAACTGACCCAGATTTGCCACAGATATTAGAATTAGCAATAACAGAGACTCTCTACTAAAGAATATCCACTGATGATAAATAAGAACATGAAAGGATGTTTAATATTGTCAGTCATTAGGGAAATATCA
>NW_011888795.1:3476726-3494030 GCF_000151845.1 Pteropus vampyrus
TTAGAACATATGGTCATTAGTTTGTAAGAATGTTTCTAAACTTTTTCTCATTATTAGTGTAATTAGGATAAAGTCCCTCTAGATTTTGGCATATGTTTTCTTCCATATTTAGTTTATAGTTCTGTTACTATTTTCTTTCTTTTGTTTCTTTTGATGTGCATTTTCATAGGCTCAAGGGCAGAGTTCTGCCAAATTCCCAGGTCATGTAAACTAGAAATCTCTATAAATCTAGTTTGCTATTGAACTATAAAGCAATGCTGGATTTGTTGAGTCTTACATATAAGCTTACTTGGATAGCTATAATAATTTTGTGATTGAATTTAAAAAATCAAGTAAGGCAAATATCCTTGAAGTACAATGTCAAAAATAAGGGATGATTAAAGATTAACTTTTTCCCCCCTACAATAACTTCATTGTTGCTGGTATTAGGTGAGTCTTAAGATATCTCAGTAGCATTATAATTTTTACTTGCAAATTGAAATAGGAATTAACTAATTGATTTATGATCATGGAAATGTTAACATATCTCCAATGATTGAACTAAGGTGACCTAAAAATGGCACTCAGTTGAAATACTTACAGATATAAAAAAAATGAACATATTCAATTTTCCCATAAGGTAAAAGAGGTATAAATTAAAGAGTCACATATTCTTTTTTTAATAGAGAAGAAAAGAAGTAGCAATGGAGAAACTGAGGCTAGGCATCTACATCTAGGCAAGACGAGGTATCAGAAATCTGACTTACCTGCAAAAAAAAAAAACCAGACAAATATATAAAATGACAGTTTTTCAATACACTGAACATCAGGAGATTAAGGACTGTAATCCCTGAGAAAGCCCATGATTTTCCCCAGCCTACATACTGAGGAAGTTTCCAAGATGTGGCACCAAGAATGTGAAGGGGTAACCAAGGCAGAGCTTGCAAAATATCTGAGCTGAGAACACAAAGCTGAGGGGCCAGGGCACTAGAGTGGGAAGGTAGAGTAACAGAAACCAGAGATCTATGTAGAGATAGAGCTTTGAGCTCTGTAGAGCATCCCCTTCATGAATTAAGTATGTAATAATCTCCACATAGGATGAGAATCAGTGCCCTAGATCAGACAGGCCCAGGACTAGTGACTGTTTTCACCAGCCAGATTATAAGAACTCACAATTTACAGGGTCACTCGGAAGAGTCTTGCCTCAGTAGTGGGAATAATTAGCCTAGACTGAATACTGCTCAGGATCCAACTAACAAGTCATAAAAACAAGACCCTAAAGGATTAAACTGTTCCCAAGTATTTTAACTGCACCTCAGAACAAAGCTCAAGAATAGTTACAGGAATACAAAAATATCTAACACATAGTAAGATAAACTTCACAATGTCTGACACCCATTAAATATTATCAGGAATACAAAGAACCAAAAATGCATAATCTATAATATGGAAAACTGACCCAGATTTGCCACAGATATTAGAATTAGCAATAACAGAGACTCTCTACTAAAGAATATCCACTGATGATAAATAAGAACATGAAAGGATGTTTAATATTGTCAGTCATTAGGGAAATATCATTGAATACCAGGATGAGATACCACTACACACCAATAATTACGATGAAAATAAAAATTACTGACCATTTGAGATTTTAATGAGTATGTATTAGAACTGGTATTGTCATGTACAGTTGGTCGGAATATAAAATGGTACAATGACGCTGGAAAATAGTTTGGTAGTTTCTTGAAAATCTAAATATATACCTATCTTATCATTTATATATTCCATTTCTTATTGACAGACGATAATGTTAAATAGAGATTTATACCAATAAAACTATTATGATCGTTTGTATGTAACTCTGTGTGGTCATGTGCTTTATTTCTCTTGGGTAAAGCTATAAACTCCACAAGAGCAGGACCTTGTCTGTCTTGTTCACTAACCTAACTTAGTGCCTAGCTCTGTGTCTGGTCATAGTAGGATTTCAAATAGTGGTTGCCTAAAATCATATGATTTACTAAAGACTTTGTCTTATCAACAAGTAAATGAATAAACAAAATGTGGCATGTCAATACCATGGAATATTATTCCACACTAAAACTGCATGGATTATTCATCCATGAAAAAACATGGATAAATCTCAAAATTATTATGCTGAGCAAAAGAAGCCATACAGTAAAAGGTACATACTATATGATTTTATTTATGAAAATCTCTAGAACTTGCAAACCAATTTCTAATGACAGAAAACAGATCAGTGATTACCTAGGGAGGCAGAGAGTCTTGAGAGGTGAGAGGGGCATATGTAAACCTGTGGGATGATAAATACATTTTCTATCTTGATTGCGGTGATGATTTCACAGAGTTTTCATACATTAAAGCTTATCAAATTGTACACTTCAAATATGTGCAGTTTATTATATGTCAATTATACCTCAATAAAGCTGTTTAACCACCTCTTCTCACCATCTCCCAATAAAGCAGTGCCTGTCATATTTTTATGATTTTATTCTAGGAAAAAGAAGGTATTGGGGATATACTTCTGTCTGTTTCCATGTTCTCCTTTCTTTCTTATATATTTATTTATTTATTTGCTTCATTATCTTCTTCTGCCTTTTCTTTAAATATTGATCTCTCCTAGGATTCTTCTCTCCTTCGTCCTCTTATCTCCTTGCCTTTTATGCCCTCCCTGAATGATTTCGTTATATCCAATGTCTTCAATCCACCAAATCTTATCTCATTCACATAAATTTCCATAGCTTCTTGTCTATATCCAACTATATATTGGACTTGCTCACCCAAATGTCCATAAGCACCTCATACTCAACATGTCTAAAGATAAATGTCTAAAAACATTAAATGCCACACAAGCAAATGTCTTCTCAACTGGATTCTCATGTGATACTGTGTGTTGCACATCATCACCAATGATGTGTTTTCTCACACATTTTTAAATTGGCTATACTCAAAACTTTTGAATTAACTTTTATTTTACAAGAGATCTAGATGCCAGGGGAACAAGATAAGTGAATAAGCAATCAATATTCTAGAGGCAACTAACTGGCCAACTTTCTTCAACAAGTTCCTATCATTAAAAAACAGTAGGAAGGTTGGAACACAGTTTTAGATTTAAAAGGACTAATGAGATACAACAATCAAATATAATGTGTGACTATTGGATCTTGATTTGAACAAGTCAGCTATAAATGATCTTTGGGAATTACTAGATAATTTTCATATTGGAGGATGTTTGGGAATTTGGTTAATCTTTTTGATGTGAATATGGCATTGACATTGTGAAAAGAATATTTTCGTTCTTTCTTAAAGAGATATATTTAAAGGGTATATTTTAAGGATCTTTCCTATTTTTGTTGCCTAGCTTTGCCCAGGTGTGTCATTTACTATTCTGAGACCTGTTTTCTCTGAAGAGGCTTCAGTCAATTGCTCTTTCCCATGATATGACCATTAAGCAGATTGAGAGAAAAAAATATTTCTACTTCCTCTATCTTAGTAGATCTTCATCTTTTAAAAGACATATCTTTGGGTTTTGAAATAAAATCACCTGGGAGCCATTACATGACATTACAGAGATTTATTTATGTAATGAGAAATTCAGTTCAAATCATAATGTTCATTGGAAAATGGGGGAAATATCTAAGTTCACTTTTTTTCCTTTCCCCTCCCATCAACCTCCCACATATCTCTCCCCAGATCCCCGCTCTCTCTCCTTGCTTCTTTTTATGAATACAGTAATAGCTTTGCCAATTGAGTATAATATCTTTCATTGACTTAATGTAGTATTCCTTTTAACAATAAACATTCTTCCTCATTATCATATTTCATTTCATTCTTCTGGAAATCCTGGGATCTCTAAAGTGCTAGTATTTTTTTTTTATCACTCCATTTCTTAGGAAACTGAGATTTAGAGATTCCTACATCTACCAACTTCTAGAGCTAAGGTTAGATACTAGATATTTGAATTCTGAATTCATTTCACTTAAAAAATCCGTGTAAATATTTGTTTTTTTTTTCAATTTCACATGAAGCATTGTATAATAATTCTAAGTGTTTCTATGTCTTAGCAGGAAACATATTCTTGCATGCTTAAGTAATTTCAATTCATATTAAAACTTGAGGGGGAGTGTGAATTGGGTAAAGGAGATTAAATATATGGTAGCTAAAGGAAACTGGACTTTGGGTAGAAAACACACAATAGAATATACAGCTGTCAAATTATAATGTAAACCTGAAAATTATATAATTCTATTAACCAATATTACCCCAATAACTTAATTAAAAAAATAAAATAAAATAAATTTTGAGAGCTTATGCAATGGTTCATAATAATCTGAAAATAAATTAATACAAATATCCTCTAATATTTGAAGTAGTGTTAATAATACACGATTTACCCTTCATCAGAAAAAAAAAAGCTTTTAGAGACTTACTCTTCTCTTGAATAAAAAAAAATTTTTGTCCATTAGAGCATTCAAATAGACTATTATTTCTATTGTTTCCAAACTGAGATAGAATACTTTTATTTGAAAATTTAAGATGATAAATTTTATGCTAATATAAATAATTCATACATTTTCCTGTTATTATAAGAGAATAACTCTCTTCATCTTTATGTCTCCCAAATATTTAAAGCTGTGTTAAAAATATTCGAATGAATAAATGCAAGGTCACATGTCTACAGGGCTTACATCATATGAATAAGTGAAACAATAGTAGATGTCTCATGATTGATTATAAACGAAAAGGTAAATATTTAATGTGACTTATTTTTTAATGAATTAAAAACAAATCAGAATCATTCTGATTTCGGCTCTGACATGTAAAGAGCTTAGAAGTAGTCAACACAATTTTTACAGCAATAAAAATGAACAAATTGAAAATCAACAACTTTTCATAGATCTAGCTGAGAATTGAAGTAACAAGGAAAATCAGTATTTCTAAATCTTGAGACAAAGGCAAATACAGAAAACCAGTCAAGACCAGCAGTTTACTTGAAGCAAAATCTGCTGAAACCGGTAACTGTTAGGAATACTTAAATGGTAATTTTGATGAACTGCTAAAGTCTAACTGCAGACTAAACTTAGCTTTATTTACGATCACCCAAATTTGGAAGCAACCAAAATGTCCTTCATAAGTTAGTGGTTAATCAATCTGTGGTACATCCATACAATGGAATAATACTCATTAATAAAAAGAAATGAGTTATCAAGACACACACACACACAAATACACACACACACACGCACAAACAAACACAAATAAGGAAACTTAAATGCATATTGCTTTGTGAAAGAAGCCAGTCTGAATGGGCTGCATACTGATGATGCCAACTATGTGATGTTCTGAAAAAAAAGCAAAATTTTAGAGATAAAAAGATCACTGGTTGTAAAAGGTTCGGGAGAAGAGAGAAGGGATGAATAGGTGAAACACAGGAGATTTTTAGGGTGATAAAACTATCTATGACAAGACGTATTTGTCAAAAACCATTAAATTATACAACACAGAGTTAACAATAATGTTAGCTATGGATTTAGTTGATAATGTATTTGTTCATTGGTTGTATTGGTTCATTACCTGTAGCAACTCTATCACACTATTGAAAGACGTTAATAGGGGAAACTGTGTGTATGTGTGTGTGTGTGTGTGTGTGTATGTGTGTAGGAGGTGTTAATATGGGAATTCTGTACTATATATAAATTTTTCTTTTAATCTAAAACCATTTTTAAAAACTAAAGTCTATTAATTAAAAATATATACAACAAAAAAATGAATCAGAAATTTTCTTCCAAGAGAACTGCAGAAATTATTTTATTTCTTCTATACGAAAACAATAAATAGTTACAAAATAATTTAAATTTAAAATATACTATTGAAAATAGCATGAGGATATAAAGTACCTAGGAATGATTCTAATAAGAAATGTGTAAGATTTCATGCAGAAAATTATGAAATTTTACTGAAACATATTTACTAAGATATAAATAAAAGACATATCTTCTTTATATATTGAAAGATTCAACATTATAAAGATATCTATTCCAGAATGATCTATATATTCAGTGTAATCTAACATTTATAGAAATTGTAAATAACCAAAATAATCATGAATAACAAATTCCCCACAAAATTTTACAACTTGCTATAAAATCATTGGAATTAAAACAGTGAGTTTAATAACCTAGGTTTAAATTACTTAAACTAAAGGATTAGAATTAATAGCACAGAGACAGACTTACATAGATATGAGGACTTAATATGATAAAGGTGCTTTTACAGGTCGTTCGAGGAAAGATCATATTTGACAATTTATGTAAGAACATTTGTTATCCATTTGTTGAAAAAAACTGAACCCTAATCTCATACTTTATAGAAAAATCAATATTATTTACATTAAATACAAAAATGTACAGCTCAAAGCTATAAATAATTAGAAAAAAACATATGAAGAATACTTTATTACTTTGGTGTAGAAAGTACTTTCTAGATAAAAAAAATATATACCATATACATACAAACCTAAAGGACAAAATATTAGTAACTTAAAATTGGGTTTGAAATTATGAACATTTTTAATCCAAAACTGCCCTTAAAATAGAATATTGAGCCACGAAAAGGAAGAATATATTTTCAACCTACAAACCTAGCAAAGAATTAGTGTTTCGAATGTATGAAGTAAATGTGTCAATCATTAAGAATAAAAAAATAAAACTGAAAAAATGGACAAGAGGAATTGTAGAGAATAGAAAAAACTAATATTTAGTTAATGAATAAACGTATGGAAAAACATATGAAAATACATTAATTATCAATACTAATAGAAAAATGTAATTGGAAACCACCTGAAAATACAATTTCACAACCAATTCTATAATTGATCAAGAAAAGTCATTGATTTTCACTTCATTCAGCTTTTTCCTTTCTTTTTTTAAATTTTATTTTATTAGTTTCAAGTATACAGTACATTGGTTAGACATTTATACAGTTTATAGACGATCCCCCTAATTGCTTTCTCTCCTCTGGCTCTGCACCTAGCCAATACATTAATGCTAACTGCATTCTCTATGCCATGCTCCCCATCCTCGTGACTATCCATCAGCTACTAATTTGTACTTCTTTAACCCTTTACCCCATTCTACCAGGCTTCCAAATGCCTTCCCCTCTGGCTGTCACCAGATTGTCCTCTATATTTGTGGCTGTTTTTGATTAGTTTGTTCTTTTTGTTCCTTAGATTCCGTATATAAGTGAAATCATATGGTATTTAACTTTCTCTGACTTATTTCAGTCAGCATAATAAGCTCTAGGTCCATCCATGTTGTTGCTAATGGTAGGATTTCATTTTATTAATTGTATATATTGTATATACAATTGTTTATATGGTTCCATTGTATATATGAACCATAATGTCTTTATCCAATCATCTATTGATGGGCATTTAGCTTGCTTCCATATCTTGGCCATTGTAAATTGTGCTGCCATGAACATAGGGGTGCATAAATCTTTACAGATTATTGTTTTGGTTTACTTTGGGTTAATACCCAGAAGTGCAATTGCTGGGTGAAAAGATATATCCATATTTAATTTTCTGAAAAACCTCCAGACTGTTTTCCATAGTGGCTGTACGAATTTGCAACCCCCACCAATAATGTATGAGGGTTCTCTTCTCTCTGCATCCTCGCCAACACCTGTTCTTTGATTTATTGATGATAGTCATTCTGACATAGGTGAGGTAATGTGGTTTTAATTTGCATTTCTCTGATGATTAGTGACCTGGAGCATCTTTTCATATGTCTATTGGCCATTTGTATTTCCTCTTTGGAGAAATATCTGTTCAGGTCTTCTGCCTATTTTTAAATTGGATTGTTTTTTGTTGTTGAGTTGTATGAGTTCTTTATATATTTTGGACATTAACCTCTTATTAGATATATTATTAGTGAATCTTCTCCCAATCAGTCGGTTATCTTTTTGTTTTGTTGATGATTTCCTTTGCTGTACAAAAACTTTTTAGTTTGATGTAGTCCCATTTGTTTATTTTTTTCCCCCTTGTCCGAGGAGATATCCAAAAAGAAATTACTGTTAGCAATACCAAGTTTTGAAAAGGATGTGGAGAAACTGGGATCCTCACCTGTGTTCGGGACAAGTTAAAAAGTTAAAAAGTTAAACACACTCCTATCATATGATTCTACCATTCCACTGCTATTATTTACCTAACAGAAATAAAAGTTTATGTTCATTCAAAGATGTACACATAGCAGTTTTGTTTGTAATAGTTTCAAACTGAAAAAAACTCTAATGTTCATAATTGATTGAATTAACTGATTGTAATTCATCTAATAATGAACAGGAATAAACTATTGATACATAGAACAATATGGATGATCCTCAAAATAATTGTGCTGTGTTGAAGGAGCATGACAAATAAGAATGTCAAAATTATCCAATTTTATACTTTATAAATGTGAAGTTTATTGTATGTCAATTTTACTTTTAAAGTCTATTTTTTAAATGCTGAAATCATTTTTTTCTAATAAATGTGAACATATCAATGACATAAAAAAAAAAATCCTTAGAAGTTAACTTACCAAATGAATTTAAGAAAAAAATTAGATTGACCAATTTGTCCTTTTTTTTTAATGAGGAAATCACATACGATTTTTATATAGTTTCACCAAAAGTTTACAGTACTGATCATTTTATTATATAAATTCTTACAGAGAATGTCCAAAGAGATAATACTCATAGCATCAGGCTATTATGAATTTTCTTTATATCTATTTTTTGCTCTCTTCTCATAGAGGTTCTTTTTTTTAAAAAATTGTTTCAATCATGGATGTTTACTTAACTCTTTTGCATTCTAGCATAATTATTTTAATCTATTATTTAACTATTTATATAACTTGATTTTCTTATTTATCCTCAGATTTAAAATGCATTACTGTCATGTTTGTTCATTTATGATTATTTCCCATCATCAATTTTCTCACCAATTTCTTACCAGTTCTCATCAATTTTCATCACCAGTTCTAACATTGTCTTTCCTTGATGTATGCATATTCATTACTCCCATCTTTCAGATAATAGAAGTCTTTTCTTTTTATAAGGTCTTTATAACAATTTTTAAAAATGTGATTAGTTTGTATTTTTCTTGAGCTGTTATTAGAAACATCAGTTGCACTCACTGCTTTTCCTCTATCCTGCCACAGTTAAATCTGATATCCTACAAAGACTGTTTGTCTGAGTGGTTTATTTTGTAGCTCCTTATTTCTGCCAATTATCAATGTAGAATGCGGCCCTTACGATTTCACATCCAATCCGTGTGCTTCCCAGATTCCATTGTTTCAAATAAGACATCATTAGTTGGGCTAACAGAATTATAGCATGCACTTTAAAGGTGATGTATATACAGTCTGCAGAATATGTTTATTCTTCTCTTCCTTTAAATTAGTCCTACATTCTCTATACTTGGAAATTTTCCATCACAGTATGTAGTTATGAGGATATATTTGAATGAATATTTGGTAATTTAATTAAACACAGTAACTTTTACTCTATGTATTGTACTTTTTGTCTGTTCAGTTGTTTCAGAAAGGAAAGTATAAAAACTTTTTAAGACACTTTTTGTTTCAGATATTTATGAAGATATTTTTATAATCATGGAGTTGGAAAAATCTTAAACAAGATATGAAAACACAAGGCTAAATTTGAACAGATTCCTTTTGGAAAATGGTAAAGCAAAACTCACACAGAGTAAAACATACAATAATCAATTTTTTGTAAAAGGTAATAGAGAACTAGGATGAAAATATATACAATATAGTACATGGAATAGACAAAGGATTGATATTAAAATTAATGGGTGCAAAACAAAGAGCAAAGGCAATAGAAACATTTGCACATGATATGAATCAGTTTTAAAAACTTGTTGCGAACACAATGCAATATATATATATCTTATTGTTAAAGTGTACACCTGAAACGTACTATATTTTGTTAACCAATGTCACCATAAAAAAAAATTTAATAAATGTCAAAAAAATGTTCAACCTCATAATTAAATGGGAAAATAAAACTAAATAATATACTATTTTCATGTTTTATAAGTTTTACATTAAAAAGATTGATCTCTCTTTTTGCTTTTAGGTTTATATCACACATATAAGTGATATCACGTAATTTTCAACTTTTTCTGTCTGGCTTATTTCACTTAGCATGATTATCTCGAGGTCCATTCATGTTGTCACAAATGGCAGTATTTCATCTCTTCTTATGGCTGAGTAATATTCCATTGTATGTATGTACTACAGCTTCTTTAGCCAATCATCTATCGTAGTAACTTCAGTTGCTTTCATGTCCTGGCCACCGTAAATAATGCTGCTATGAACATCGGTGTACAAATATGTTTTTGGACATGAGTTTTCAAGTTTTCAAGAAGGATTACTGGATTATATGGTAGATCAATTCTTAGTTTTTTGAGGAACCTCCATGCCGTTTTCCATAGTGACTGTACCAATTTGCAATCCCAGCAGCAGTGTATGAAGGTTCCTTTTTTCCGCATCCTCTCCAACATTTGTTATTACTTGTCTTGTTGATTATAGCTATTCTAACAGGTGTGAGGTGATATCTCATTGTGGTTTTGATTTGCATTTCCCTAATAGTTAATGATGTTGAGCATCTTTTCATATATTTGCTGTCCATTTGTATGTCTTCTAGGGAGAAGTGTCTGTTCAGGTCCTCCGCCCATTTTTTGAATGAATTATTTGTTTTTTTGTTGTTATTGAGTTGTATGAGTTCTTTGTATATTTTGGATATTAGGCCCTTATCGGGGGCATTGCTTGCAAATATATTTTCGCATATAGTTGGTTAAGCAACAAATGAACAATACAAACAAATAGAGATTTGTGGACATGGACAGTAGACTAGTGGTTACCAAAGGGGCAGGGGAGAGAGGGGAGGTAGACAGGGTAAAGGGGGTCAAATATGTGGTGATAGAAAGAAATCTAACTATGGGAGGTGAACACACAGTGTAAACATATATACGCCTGTTATAGTGTACAGCTGAAACTTATGGTATTTTGTTAACCAATGTCACCATAAATAAAAAAATAAAAAAATAAAAAGATTGATATCTCAAATGTATGGAAATAAACACTTTTGTGCGATTGTAGATAATATGCACATAATATTTTTGGAGGGTGTCTTAGTCAATGTAGGCTGTAACAAATTAATGTTTCACAGTTCTGGAGGCTGGGAAGTCTAAGATCAAAGTGTCGGCAGATCCTGCTTCCTTTGAAATCTCACCTCCTGGTTTACAGATGATCATGTTCTTCTTAGACCTTCACATGGCAGAGAGCAGAGAGGGAGACACACAGAGCAAGCTCTCAGTTTCTTTTCATATGGGAACTGACACATTCATGAAGGCTCCACTTTCATAAACTAATTACTTCCCAACGGCCTCACTTTCTAATACCATTACATTCGGGGATTAGAATTTCTACATACGAATTTTTTTGGGGGGCGGGGCACATACATTCAGTGCATAACAGAGGATATTTTGGCATTATCTATTAAATTCACTAACTTTAACCCAAGAAACTTTGACACTGAAATTCTACATCTAGAAATTGCTCCTATAATAATACTGACACAAGTGCAAGGATGGATAGACATATACATACTTATAAATTGATACTGAAGCATTTTAATAATAAGAAAGAAAGAAATATCTCAAAATGTCCACAGATGAGAAAAAATATGTAAATTATCATATACGTATAATATAAAATAATATATAATTTCTCGGAAGAAATGAAGTAGTGTTTTTTTTATTGTTTTGTTTTGTTTTGTTCGTAAGCTAATACGAATGATCTCTAAGAAATTTTAAGTAACAAAAGTAAGTTGAAAAAATATTTACAGTATATGTTCATAATCGCTTTTAACAAACTAACCAAGAAAGGGAAAGTTTTTATATGTCTACTATATATATGTATGTATTTAGAAAAGTTCTGGTATTAAAATTGATAATAGTGGTTATTTCTGAGGAGTGAGTGTATGTGAAATAGGAGCTCAATTTTCATTCTGATATATTTTTGTACAGGAATTTTTGATTGGGTATGTTTTACATTTGTAATTAAAAATAATAAAGAAAAAATGTGCATAAAATAATTTACAATATTTCCAAACAAACAAACACACATGAAGCACATGCCTCTTCTTTCCACGAGCTAGCTTCTTTAGACTGTGAGTCTCTTCTTGTCCCTTTGAGTTATAGAACTCTCTTCTAGAAGTACAGATTTTGTTGCCATCCTCTAAATGTCCTTACTCTCTTTCCATGTTAACTTGTTAAAGTTTTTCTTTGTGCTTGAATGCTGGGCCGCCACTCTACCTTCTAACCATAGTCCCATTGTCCTGTAAACACCTAATCATGTATATCTTAGAAGTAACTCAGTGTATGGCTTTCTCCAATTCAGATCAGAATTTTTAAAAATTCATTTCTCTGATTCCAAAACCGTGTTGAACAGAGGTCTATTGCAGTAATTTTCATCTTATTCCCTAACCTTTTCTTTGGCTTTGCCTGTACTTACAAGCTGTATGCAATCTGATCTGAAGAGACTGAAAGAACAAAGGATGAAAAAATAAGTTACATTTAATGACCAAATGTAAGTAGTAGAAGTTTTAAATTGAATATTTCAATAAATCCTGACAATATGAGATTGTTATTGTTCCCAAATCCCATCACAAGTCTCAGAGTGGGATCCCTAATACAAGAAGATACTAAATAGCAGAATCAGGATTTGAGACCATGACTGTTTGATTTTAGAGCCTGTAAATTCTTATCGCATAGGCTATCTGCCCTTACTCTTTCTTGTAAATCTTTTAGTTCCATGGCCTAGCACCATAGTTGACTCAAGAGGTTCTCAACACATTTTTAACTGATGAATAAATAAATTAACACTCTGCATCATGGTATTGTGTTTTCATGCAAAGATAAGATAGATTTCTGTCCTCTAGAGTTTCATAGTGTACGATACAAACCATTCCACAAAGCATGAGAGGAGTAAAGTAAATCGTACACAATGTAAGATAAAATTATATATATAACATAGATTGTAAGGAGAGAAGAATTTAAAAAGGTGTCATAAAAGTGGTACTTGAATAATCACTTGATAATTAAGTAGGATTTCACCATTTAAGAATGGAAGGATTGAGAGATAAGGAGTATAAATAATAACAATTATAATGAGGAAAGATACAAAGACGCTTAAGTAAAAGAGGTGTTTACAAAATTATGAATAGTTTGATCTGTTTGCAATAAAGCAGTAACTTTAAAATCAGATCAGGGAGATGAAACCTTGCTCTATGGGTAAATTGAAGAATTTGAAGAGTCATTTGTACCTGGAGGAATATGGGCACAGGCTGTGGTTTAGATGATTATCCTAGCAGGAGTGTGCTGTGTGGGCTGAAGGAGAGGAGAATATGAAGACAAAGGAGCTACTTAGGAAGTGCTCTCAATCACTGGTAAGCAACTGAAATTGAAACCAGAGTACAGGTAGTAAAAATAGAATAAGAAAGATCCAAAGTAATTAGAAAGATATTGTGAAAATTTTTACCTTAATATCTTCATTTCAAATTTTTATTAAATCTTGGAGTGGTGTTCAGTACTAGTTGTTACATAAATGGTGGTTTCTGATTAAAAATATAAGAATTTGGGTATTGGGCTGAAAAGGTCAATATATCTTCTCTAATCATACCAAAATATGAGCTTACTTTCTGAAATATTCTGTGTCTCAAGAGTACAGGTTTTCTAATAACAAAAACATTAAAAAGCAAAGACAAACAAATCGAGATGTGCTTGTGTCTATAAGTGAGACATTAAGTCATTTTTTATGAACTATAATGACAACTAAAGTCCTTACTGTCTATATTATGTGATATTTACATCAAATGTGCTCCTTTCAGACAGACAGTCAGACTTGTGACAAATTTGATAGGAAATCATGGTCGATAACAACTGAGTAGAAACAGATGGGCTGGAAGTTTTCCAAAGGCCTTGCACAAAATATCTGTTATAAAAGCATGGAGAGAATTTTCCCAGAACACTGATTTAAAATTTACTGCTTTTCTGATGCTTAAAAATGACAGATTGTAGAATTGAAATTTCTTTACATTTTCTCTTTTCTATATACTTACCAAATTTAAAATGAAAAATATTCTACTTGAGAATCAGACTGCAGTATTAAGGTATTCATTTTAGTACACACACTTTTGTTATCAAGGTCAGGGTAAGGAAGAAAAGGAGCAAATGAAACTATGCATTTTCTCCTCTTTTTCAGTTTTTAAGTTCATTAGAGATATATCGTAATAAGTTATTGCAGACAAAGGAAAGAAAGAGTAATACGTTTTGTACTCTTACTGAGAAATTTGACTAGTTTTGAGAACATTGCCCTATATCCAGTACTTAGTTAGGGTAATGTGAGCTCTAGTAAAAGCTCTTCATGGACTACTTTGTGTGAACTGGCCAGAAAGATGACTCTTTTCTTGTATTTTAGCATGAATTAATCATGAATGAATCATCACATCATGTAGCAGCCCAGAAATGCTGATTTCAGGGAAATTTAGCTTCAGTGAATACTCATTGTTATATCTGAGAAAAATTTACAATGAATCTTATCAAATGAAAATTAATTAAATCACTGGTTATTAAAAACCTGTTAAATGGACCCTTCACCTAAAGTTAAAATATGCTCTTGTAGCCACCAATAATTAGATCACCTCTGTGCGATGAAGAAAGAGAAGCACAGAAGCCTAGAAAAGTAATAAATGAGAAGAAGAAATGAAAGAAATGGTGGCTCTAAAAGGCAAAGAGGGAAAATTAAGCTGAAGGTGAAGCACAGAAAGAAAAGAAGCTAATTCTGAACTTTCTGCCTGCCTTATCCTGTATATATTTCAATTATAACTGAAGATTCTCCTACACCCTGCTAGAAACACAGTGAGACCATTTATCTATCTATCTATCTATCTATCTATCTATCTATCTATCTATCTATCATCTATTATCTATCTATCATCATCTATCTACCTATTTATGTATGTACTTAGGTATGTATGTATTTATTTACCAGATACTTAAGTAGAGTTTATTATGTACATGGTACTGTTTTAAGCACTGTACAGTTTTCAATCAATATCATTTCCATAACAATCCTAGAGGTAGATAATATTATCATTCCCCTTTTAGAATTGAGGAAAATGAGGCACAATAATTTAAGAAACTTGCCCACATCCCAGTCACACAAGTCAGCTATTTTTTTAAAGAGGCTTTCAAATTTACATAGAAGCCTCCATTGAAATAATTGCAACATAATTATTCCTTTTAGCGCTGAAAATTTTCAAACTACTCAATACCTGTTATCTCCTTTGAACCTCATAATACCCCTCGAGACAAACAGACCAGAAATTATTATCCCTATTTGAAAGATACAGAAACTGAGGGCCAGAAGCTTCACAAGAGTTGCTTAAGGTTACACAGCCTGTGATGGATCTGTCATTCACTTAAACTGAAGTTGTCATTCAAAACTTCTTATTTTTTCCTTCCCAGTCCAACATTCTTTCCACTATACTCTCAACAACAGCATGAAATTTATTGCTGACCATTACCTACCTGTGAGCACCCCATTATCTCCTTGTGCTTTGCAATACAGACCCACTCCACATAATGTTACCCTTTCACATGGAGGAAATAATTGACACTGATTCCTCAAGCTGTCTCAGGTTGTCTCTTGCCAACCAAAAGCAGGCCAGCTTTGACATTATCATGTTCAGGTGCAGGATTTTCCTGAACAACTTATCTGCCTTGTGTAAGTCAGTTCCAAATCTTCTCCTCTTTGATGCTAAGGCCTAACCTTAACTCTCCAACAGATGTTTTGGGGCTTCACTTCTAATGACCTCCTGGGAGATATCAACCATCACACACACACACACACAGACACACATCACTTTCTAAATGTTCATTTAGAATATTACTTCATGCATATTGTCATCATTAATCTACTCTCTGAAGATCAGCTGGATACTGTGGCAATAAGATTTTGAGACTGATTATTACTATTGTCTTTTTGGACCTAGAAAATAAAATATTTATCTAAAAAGTAACAGAGCACATAAATTAATTTAAGTCTAATCAAAGTTTATTCTAAGTGGGTTTAACTAACTTTTTTTCTTTTCAAAAATTATAGACTAAATTTATTAGCAACTTTCAGTTGTCGAGATGTAAGCCATGATGATTCATTCTCTGACTACTATAAAGCATTAAGCATCACTAGTACTCATGATGGATTAAAAATCTCTAAAACAAAGTAAAGAAACTTTGAAACATAGCTTGAGAATTTAGATTAGTGGTATCACTGGGGAAGCTGATATTATGATATCTTCCTCTCAAATTCAGAAATAAGTTGCTGTTGGGGAGAAAGTAAACTAATGGAGTTTGGTATTGATTTTTGCTGAATTTCATGGCATATCCTTCTAAATGTTCCATTAGGGTAAGTTCTTTAAAGATCAGTCTTTTCTTCCAACTTCTGCAAGCCAGTACAACTCAGACTGGGTAATTTCCATGGGTGTTCTCTACCGTGAGACTCTTCTTCTCAACTGGGCCATGTATCTAGTGGAAATTTTTATCACATTATATTTGGTTAGGAAGCAAAAACCATAACATGGCAAAATATATTTAGGACATATCTATATAAATGTATACATGTGTATTATTATTTTCAGGTGATTTTTATATTTCAGTCTTTATATAATACTTTGCAAACATAAATTATTATCTAATTTTTATTCATTATTCTTAAAACACTTTGTGGTATCTCAATTCCTTGCTTATCAAGGCAAGTTAGTCATTTATCTCAGAGACACAAATAACTGGCATTAAAATTTAAGTCTCTAAACTCCAGTCTGCTTACCTATGCTATCTCTCATTTACACTTTCACATTCAGGAAGTTTTCATTTTCTCTGAAATAACAAATTTGACCCAGATAGAATTCTTTTCTTAATTTTAAGCAAAAGAGTCTGTTTGTACATGTGAATGTGTGTGAGTTTTGAGTCATACCACAGAACGTTGGTGGGTATAGAAATACAAACATAGACTGTACCCACAAGATAAAAAATTGGAAATATTTGGATAAGTTTTTTCCAAGTATCAGAGAAAATACAGAACCAATTTTAAAAGTGTATCATTTTCTCTGATGAAAGTAAATGTCAAATTACATTTGCATTTTTGTTAATTAAAGCAAACTTCTTAAAAACTAACTATG
>NW_011888795.1:3496120-3501402 GCF_000151845.1 Pteropus vampyrus
TATTGTCTTTTTGGACCTAGAAAATAAAATATTTATCTAAAAAGTAACAGAGCACATAAATTAATTTAAGTCTAATCAAAGTTTATTCTAAGTGGGTTTAACTAACTTTTTTTCTTTTCAAAAATTATAGACTAAATTTATTAGCAACTTTCAGTTGTCGAGATGTAAGCCATGATGATTCATTCTCTGACTACTATAAAGCATTAAGCATCACTAGTACTCATGATGGATTAAAAATCTCTAAAACAAAGTAAAGAAACTTTGAAACATAGCTTGAGAATTTAGATTAGTGGTATCACTGGGGAAGCTGATATTATGATATCTTCCTCTCAAATTCAGAAATAAGTTGCTGTTGGGGAGAAAGTAAACTAATGGAGTTTGGTATTGATTTTTGCTGAATTTCATGGCATATCCTTCTAAATGTTCCATTAGGGTAAGTTCTTTAAAGATCAGTCTTTTCTTCCAACTTCTGCAAGCCAGTACAACTCAGACTGGGTAATTTCCATGGGTGTTCTCTACCGTGAGACTCTTCTTCTCAACTGGGCCATGTATCTAGTGGAAATTTTTATCACATTATATTTGGTTAGGAAGCAAAAACCATAACATGGCAAAATATATTTAGGACATATCTATATAAATGTATACATGTGTATTATTATTTTCAGGTGATTTTTATATTTCAGTCTTTATATAATACTTTGCAAACATAAATTATTATCTAATTTTTATTCATTATTCTTAAAACACTTTGTGGTATCTCAATTCCTTGCTTATCAAGGCAAGTTAGTCATTTATCTCAGAGACACAAATAACTGGCATTAAAATTTAAGTCTCTAAACTCCAGTCTGCTTACCTATGCTATCTCTCATTTACACTTTCACATTCAGGAAGTTTTCATTTTCTCTGAAATAACAAATTTGACCCAGATAGAATTCTTTTCTTAATTTTAAGCAAAAGAGTCTGTTTGTACATGTGAATGTGTGTGAGTTTTGAGTCATACCACAGAACGTTGGTGGGTATAGAAATACAAACATAGACTGTACCCACAAGATAAAAAATTGGAAATATTTGGATAAGTTTTTTCCAAGTATCAGAGAAAATACAGAACCAATTTTAAAAGTGTATCATTTTCTCTGATGAAAGTAAATGTCAAATTACATTTGCATTTTTGTTAATTAAAGCAAACTTCTTAAAAACTAACTATGTCATATTCAGGTCTTTTGAAAATTATTCTGTTTTTACTTTTTCAAGTTATGGAAATATATCTTTAGAAAACTCATAATTCCAAATTCAAATAAATCAAACATATACATACAATGTATCAAGTACCCTAACAATGAGGACAGAGATAAAAAAAAATAATCTCTGCCGTTGAGGTGCTTTATGACGTTTGTGGAAAATTAAAACATACATGCAAAGACATGAAATAAATGTAAAGATGTAAAAGCATCATTCTATTAAAAGGACTGTAAATTTCCCTTAAACTCTTAGCGTTCAGATTTCCATACCCTTGAAGGACAAAAGTTCACATTAGAGTTTATGGTTACTTATAGAATTACAGACATTTCGAATGGGAGGAATTATTAGGGACAAGTATAAGTGAGGATGTAAAGCTAGAGGTAAACAGAATGCTCAATAAACTTTTGAGTTCAGGACTTTTGCTGAAGAGTGTAAACTAAATCTTTAGGGGGCTAGCCCATATGGGGAGCCCCTAAGTACACTGTTACATAAAGATGAGAATACAAACACTGCAACAGCAGTTAACTACCATCCTTCCCCAGCCCAGCCATCAGAGAATGCAAGGAAAATTGTCTTGGCACTCAATGGAGAAAGGGTGAAAGAACAAAACCAACATACCTATGTCTGGGATGCTGTACATACGAGTCAGCCATCAGGTTGAATTGCAACTCAAATTCACATGACCTGGATGGTAAAATTAAAAGAAAAGAAAAGAAAAAAAAAAGTCAATCAGTTTAACATGATAGAAGAACTGCTAGTGGTTCTAGGGCACTTGAAAAAGAAAATCTAATTAATTTCAGAAGGTATCTAGGTTTCCAAGTAGTCTGTAAATATATTTAAGCAAAATAAGCAGTTCAGAGTAAAATATAACTAAGCACACAGAGAAAACACATACCATAAATAAAACTAGAAACAGACCCCAAAATTCTTTATATAGTGTATCCGGATAATGATATAACAGTGTTTACTAAGTTTATGAATATAAACACAGTGGTAAATTTATAGAAAATTATTTTAAAATCACCAAACCACTAAAATTTCAAGAAAAAACATTCAAGAACCCCAAACAAAACTCAATAGAAAGAATTGAATAAATCAGACACAGCTAAAGAAAGAATGACTAAATTGGTTTAGTATAGAATGCAATAAAATGAAAAATATAAGAAATTAAGAGCGAGATGTTCTGTAATATTTTTATTGGAGTTTCAGAAGGAAATAAGAGATTCAAACAGGGTCAAGAGAGTGGCTAAGAATTTTCATGAAATGATGAAGAATCTAATCCATAGATTCAAGAATTCTAGCCAATTCCATACATGACATATGAAACAATATCCTCACTTAAACATATGATCTCTGATGTAGGAAGAAATGAAGCTCAAGCAAATGATAAATATGTAGATTGACCACACAAAACAATGTTGTTTTAGGTGTTAAGAATTACAGAAAGAAAATGCGTAACAGTAGGTCAGGAGTGAGGGTAAATGGAATGACAGTGTCCCAAGTCCTCATAATACTGAGAAAAAATTAAATTTATAATTGGCAATTATATATGTTATAATTTCTAGTGTACCACTGAGTGGTTAATAAGTGTATAAGTTCCAAACCAGTATAGGAAATAATGGGGTAATAATTATAAAATGATCAATCTAGAAAACACAAGAAAGGCAAAAAGGTAAGAAAAGAAATGAAGGGTAATATACAAAAGAAACACAGAATAAGATAATATATAAACCCACATACATAAGTCATTACAATAACTGGATGTGAAAATATTTTATTTATAATAACAAAATTGTTAGATTGGACTGAAAATAAATTCAAATTCTAAGTAAATACTTTCATAAAAAGATTATGCATAATGTAAAGTCACTGAAGGGCTGAAACTAAAATATAAAGAAAATCTTTCCGTGCAAATAACACCTGAGAGAAAGCGAATAGACTATGTTAATATTGAATAAAATAAACTTCAAGAAAAAATATTTTTTAAATATAAAGAGAATCACCACATAACAATAAAGACTTCTGTTACTAGAAAGATATAACAATTTTAAATTTGTAAGCTCTTAATAACAGCCTCAAAATAAATAAGCCCAAACTGACGAGATTACAAAAGACTATAAACAAATCATAGCGGACAATTTTAACTTTTCTCAGCAATAGATAAAATAAGCAAACAAAAACTTTAGTAAAGATACCAAAATTATTAACAGCATGATCAACAGAATGAACTTAATGGATATACGTTCTTGTCTTAAATTACTTCAGAATGAGCATCAAATCTAATCCATTAGACATTATCATTACCTGAAGCAGTTTATTGGTTTTATTTACATGCAAATGGTAAATGAAGAGCATTGGTGTCTATAGTTTACATCCTTGAGTTAAACATGTCTGCACGAATAATACTGACCAGGTTTTAAATGTGCCATTTCTGTCTGAGAATTTAGGTAAGAAGCGGGCAATATACAAGAAACCATACACACTGTAGGGAGCATGCCAAGCCACTCTTACAATCTTGGGCTTAATTTTATATATACTGAGCAGCAGCACATCGAATTTTTGTGGTAAGGTATTAATATGGGCAAAGTTATATTTTAGAAAATCTGGATGTATTAGCTAGAGAAGAAACTAGGGCTGAAAGCAAATCAGTAAGGAGTTCATTATGTTATCTGAATGTGTTTAGCTAGTTTGCACTTTTCAGTGGCAATAAGACATAGTCTAGCTTGAATAAATAAAAATTATCCCCATGTAACCTTGAGGAAAACTTTAATGTTAGATTCTATCGTAGAGAAAAAAAAAACTCACAGTAACTGACAGTAAAGAGAAACATTTGGTTTAGAAGGCAGACACCATCAAAATAAGATACTTCTCAATAAGTATGAAAGAAAGACAATACATGTCACTGGTGAACTAGTTTACTTTGCCTCAAACAGAGAAAAGACTCAAAAAATGATTGAATTTCTGAAACACTTCAAATATGACAAAGGTGGATAAATCTCTGTTTTGAGTTCTAGACAAATTTATATAAATAATTGACACATATTTGTTCATACTATCTTGGCAAGTAAAAACTAAGTAAAGTAAAAATATATGCTCATAGGATGATTTTGGAGGACAAAGGGTGTTATTAGACCAATGGATATCATACAAACCAAGAAGGCTAAAAAGAGAGAGGATCTAGTTTTCAAGGTACAAACATCAATTGAAGGCAACGAAGTTAAAGAATTAGCAGCTCATATCTGTGCTGCCTTCATATTTATTTCCCTGTTCAGAATTGTTATTGTAATTTTCCCCAGAATAATACTAAGGTTTGTGTTGAAGCCAAGGCCTACATATTGCCTCAAACAAGTGTCCTCAATCAAGGAGTTAATTGACTAGAAAAGAAGAAAGAAGTGTTGAGAGTAAACATCGTGTTTTGAGATACCAGTTTGTGAAAAGACCAGGAACATTGGGAGAACAGTGAAAGAAATTTGTTTTATTAGAAAACAAGCGAGATGATACTGACAGTATCAGTGTGAAGAATATACTGAAGAAAAGAAAAGCTATAGGCCAAAATAACAGATCAGAGATAAAAGCAGATGAGATACAATGAGGCTTTGGAATGGGACATTGCCACTATCTTAATAGAAGAGCAGAAATTTTTTAAAAAATTTGTTAAGTATAATTCACCCTGCCTTCACCCCACTTGCAGGATCAGTTTCTGAGCCTGGTCCTGTCCCCAGACTTTTTCCCACTGATGTTAGACCCTCAAAAAACATTCTGACTGATTAGTGCTTAATAAATGCCTGTTAAATGAATGGATTTAAAAATTAATGCATGATGGCAAAAGGCCAAGTTACTACATAGAATACTATGCAGAGATCTAAAATAAGTAGTTAAATTACGAGGGGGTGACTCTCAACAAGTGAAAACAAATGTACTTTCGCCATTTATGCACAGCACAGTGTTAATCATTACAATAAATTGAGGGTGATTGCATAGTCTACCTGGGAAAACAAAGAGGATTCTATGAATTATAATTTCTGGAAGAAAGAAATATGTGT
>NW_011888795.1:3501452-3534112 GCF_000151845.1 Pteropus vampyrus
CAAGAAGGCTAAAAAGAGAGAGGATCTAGTTTTCAAGGTACAAACATCAATTGAAGGCAACGAAGTTAAAGAATTAGCAGCTCATATCTGTGCTGCCTTCATATTTATTTCCCTGTTCAGAATTGTTATTGTAATTTTCCCCAGAATAATACTAAGGTTTGTGTTGAAGCCAAGGCCTACATATTGCCTCAAACAAGTGTCCTCAATCAAGGAGTTAATTGACTAGAAAAGAAGAAAGAAGTGTTGAGAGTAAACATCGTGTTTTGAGATACCAGTTTGTGAAAAGACCAGGAACATTGGGAGAACAGTGAAAGAAATTTGTTTTATTAGAAAACAAGCGAGATGATACTGACAGTATCAGTGTGAAGAATATACTGAAGAAAAGAAAAGCTATAGGCCAAAATAACAGATCAGAGATAAAAGCAGATGAGATACAATGAGGCTTTGGAATGGGACATTGCCACTATCTTAATAGAAGAGCAGAAATTTTTTAAAAAATTTGTTAAGTATAATTCACCCTGCCTTCACCCCACTTGCAGGATCAGTTTCTGAGCCTGGTCCTGTCCCCAGACTTTTTCCCACTGATGTTAGACCCTCAAAAAACATTCTGACTGATTAGTGCTTAATAAATGCCTGTTAAATGAATGGATTTAAAAATTAATGCATGATGGCAAAAGGCCAAGTTACTACATAGAATACTATGCAGAGATCTAAAATAAGTAGTTCAATTACGAGGGGGTGACTCTCAACAAGTGAAAACAAATGTACTTTCGCCATTTATGCACAGCACAGTGTTAATCATTACAATAAATTGAGGGTGATTGCATAGTCTACCTGGGAAAACAAAGAGGATTCTATGAATTATAATTTCTGGAAGAAAGAAATATGTGTAAGCTCTGTTCAGTGTGTCTAGCAGAAGGGCAAAAAGATATAGGTTGAGGCTAAAAAGATTAGCAAACAAATTAAGGATGTCCTTTATTCTGAACACAATAGAAAAACATTGGATCCTTTTTAAGGATATGGGTAAGATGATAAGATTTATGATTCAAAATTAACGGTCTGTAGTGAGGAGACCTTGATAGGTGAGGACCAGAGTAGATGATAGAGAAACCAGTTAAAATTTTTTTTCAGAGATGTCAGTGGCTTACTTATTTTATAATGGTGGCCTTGGAGATAGAGAATAAAGGATGGACTTAAGAGACTTATAAATTAGACTAGACAGGAATTAACAATGAATTGCAAACAAGGTGTAATGATTGAGGAAAAGGAGATGTCAAGATATCCGATAACCAGCTTGAATGATTAGAGGACGGTGGAGTCTTCCATTCAGGTAGAAGAGCATAGGATATGCCCAAGTAGGTGGAGAATGGAGGCAAGAATATAATTTTGATTTTAGAGATATCCAAGTGGAGATGCTAAGTATAGGACAAAGCCCGGAATGGAGATATCAATTACTTGGCACATATGAAGTAGCCAAGTAAAAATCCCTACGCAAAATGTTTAATATGAGAAGAAAAATAATCTATGAATAAGCCTTGAAAAATACCAAATATTTAAAGAAGAGTTCAAGCACATAACCAAAAAGGCAGGGACCAATGTAAAAGTGTGCTGAGTCATGGAATCCAAGGGAAACAAATTTCTAGAATGAGGGAGTGGTAAACTGTACCAAATGCTGCTAAGTTCATGCTTTACCCAAGTTCGGGCTTTACCCAAAACAGTGTCCATTTTGTTAGGTGACTTGGAGCTCCTTGGTGACCTTATGGAGCATTGTTTTGAAAAAGTAATGGAAGTCAGGGTGGAATGCTTCCAGCAGTAAGTAGTAGGAGGTGAGAAAATGGCCAGTTTAGTATAACTAGGTCTTTCAAAAATGGCTTTGAAGAGGTAGAGAAGGAAGAGGAGAAAGAGAAATGATATGGATTCAAGGGAAGATCCTTTTGTTGTTTCTGGGACTTTGTTTTTTCTTTTATTAGGAGAGAATTGGCCATGTTTCAATACCTGTGCAAAGAATCCAATGGAGAGTGTCAAGAGGTAATAAAGTGAGTTTTCTGAAAAAGTACAAATAGGTGATATTTTGCATCAAATCGAAGCAAAGAGAAGATATGACAGCTGGCATACACACATGAAGCACATTCCCATGAGTACACCCACAGCTTGATGAAACAAGCACAGGATTTTGAAGGAAAATAAAGTACAAACAAAATACATGAATTGCCGTCACTCACTGCTGCCTATAACATAGGTTGTAGGATGTACTCAAGTCCAACCAATTCCATATGATGTGTAGAGTTATTAGGACGTCTCTTCTTGGTCTCTCACTCAAGTAAAGTGCATTAGAATGCAAGGAGAATAAAATTATAGGGATAATTTAAACCTTTTAAAATTATTTTTAAAATACGTACTTTCTCATTAGTAACAAATTACTGGTAATGCACTTGAAAACCAATGCAGATAAAAATGATATCAAAACACTGAAGGTAAGAATTGCCTCTCTAGATGATAGTAACTGCTATATGCAAGTATGCTTTACACCAACTAGTCTTTAAGACAGAATAATTTTTGTTGTAGAATAGGACGATGATAATACCAGAGAAAAAAGATACACAACATATTCAAAAAATCCTCTTGATGACAAATTGCCAGTTGTATAAACAGTCACAGGTATATAAAATACAGCATTGAAAATATAGTCAATAATATTGTAATAATTATGTATGGTGTCAGATGGGTACTTGACTGAGTGGGGTGATTACTTGGTAAGTCAGAATAGCGACATAATTAATGTATTTAAAGAGATAGGGTGGTAGTACAAATTAGGTAAATTTTTATCTCAGTACAAAAGAGACAAAGTCTAATTCAAAAATCTATATTCATTATGAAAAAATTATTTAATTGAATTTACATTTTATTTTAGCTTTATTACCTTTCACATTACTTATCGCTTTTAAATTCTGAATTGGAATAAAGAGTATTTTATAAGGCAATCTCAGATATCTAAAATTTGAACCTTAACTTGATCACATAACAAGTAAAGGATATTGTATATTGTATTACTTTTACTACGGAATAAATTTCAAATTTTCTAATATAAAATTCAATGAATACCAATAAACACCTTCTACAAACTAGCTCCAACCAGTCTTCTTCACTAAACATGGTTATGTATGCAGGCTTTGGATTAGACTATGCTCATTTCAATCTTACCTCTGCCATATTCATCTTGTATGATCTTGGATAAGTTCTATAACCTCTTGTTGTGAGCCAATTATATAGTTAGTCTTTAGTCTCTGCTTTTGCAAAAAGGGGATTGTTATCATTATCAGAAAATATTATTTACTAAATGCTTAGCACTTTATCAGATGTATAGATAGTGCTGAGTAAATATTAGGTATTATGAATATTATTGGAGTATTCCATTTACAAAATTTTCTCTATGTAGCACACACTACCTTCACATTGTTTTACTCACATAATTATATCACATTCTTTTATAACATTCTCTTGGTATCATTATTTATTTCGCACTTCATTTTTATTTGTTTAAATAGCTCTCATTTAGAAGTATAGATTATATCTTTTTTGTGGTGTCTTGGAGGCAGTCAGCTGATTCAAGAAGAAGCTGAACATCTCTTTCCCAGCCACCAGCTGCCAGAAGCCCATTGAAGTATACGATTAACTCAAACTTCGTATCTTTTATGAGAAGCGAATGGCCACAGAAGTTGCTGCTGATGCTGTGGGTGAATAATGGAAGAGTGGTTCAAATCAGTGCTGAGAACAACAAACAAGGTTTCCCCATGAAGCAGCGTGTCTTGACCGATGGCCGTGTCTTCCTTCTACTGAGTAAGGGATATTCCTGTTTAGACCTAGGAGGAGTGGAGAAAGAAAGCTCACATCTGTTTGGGGTTGCACTGTGGATGTTCCTCTGAGTATTCACACCTTGGTCATTGTGAAAAAAAAGAGAGAAAGATATTCCTAGTCTCATTGATACTACTGTGCCTCGTCATCTGGAGCCCAAAAAAAACAAGCAGAACCCGCCAACTTTTCAAATCTCTCTAAAGAAGATGATATTCGCCAATATTTTGTGAGAAAGCTCCTAAACAAAAAAGCTAAGAAACCTAGAACCATAGCACCCAAGATTCAGCAGCCTGTAACACAAAAGTCAATATATTGCTCTGAAGGAACAGTGTACCAAGAAAAATAAGGAAGAGGATGTAGACTATGCTAAACTTTTGGCCAAGAGAATGAAGGAGGCCAAAGAGAAACGCCAGGAACCGATTGCCGAGAGACACAGACTTTCCTCTCTGAGAACTTCTACCTCTAGGTCTGAGTCCGGTCAAAAATGTGTAAGAGTAACAAATAAACAAGATTAGACATCGAGGAGGAGGAGGAGGAGGAGAAGGAGGAGGAGGAGGAGGAAGAGGAAAAGGAGAAGAAGAAAGGAAGAAGAAAAAAAGATTATACCTTTTTTGAGAGTAGAAACCATGCTGTATTCAATTTTGTATCTTCTAAGTTCTAACTTTTAACTTCTAATTTCTAACTTTTGTATTATGCCTAATATATGAAATATGTATATAAACAAAGTCTCTTAAAAAGAAAATAATAGAAAAAATGAGAAATTATGTAGAAATGTTCATTCAAACTTTAGAATGTTGACTTTAGGAATATAGTTGTATTTACAATTTCCACGAGGTTTAAAATTTGCTAATTCCTTTAATCTTCAAAAATTTGGTAAGGAAAGTGGTATTGTTATTGCCATTAAAAAGAAAAGTCAAGTAGGGGCAATAAAGCTTCCACGTTTTTACTGATTAAAAATTAGAATAATGAATAATAATAATAAAATTCCTCCCAAGGTATTGCTTGTTGTAGAGTGCTGTGTCCTATTTGGAAACTGTTAGAGAGTGGCTGAACTAGGATTGAAACACATGTCATAATATCTAACAGTATTCTATCATTAAATTAATCTCTCAGTTCTTTTTCTCTAATAAGAGAGAGGTAAAGGAAAACATTGCTTTATCTGCTCATGATGCCAAAATCCAAAAAAGCACTAGTGTTTTGAAGTTTAAGAATGACCTAGAGCATAGAATCCTGAGAAGTTTAAAAACTTCTAAGGATACAGGATTAAACATATAATTTAGGAAAATTTCATAACATCGATGAAATCAAACGGCTTGAGGAACTTTGAGTATCTTCGTTAGTCACAAAATAGCAGTTTTATTGTTGTTTAAAATCTAGAAATTATTTTAATCATAGGCGTATATATGTTATATCTTTTAAAGACAGAACGCAGCAACACTCAAAAAGAAATTAAGCTCCGCCACTACTTCTCTGTCTGCCCTTGGCTAAATCACTCCAAGTCCCTATGCTTCAGTTTCCTCATTGGCAGCATGATGTTCTCAATTTCCCTTTCCAGTCAAACATGCTATAATTCTATGAACATCACTTTAAAATAAAATGAGCAACTAAATGGCAGAAACAGGGGAGGCAGGAGATTATTAACCACTTTGAGGCAGAGTAATATCTTTATCCGATGTAGTATTTTTTCTGTAATTTCAGGATGATGTGCTGATTTTCACAATTATTAAAACTTTTCAAATGGGTAAAAAAGGAAATTGATATGCTATAATACTGTAGCCATAAAAAATAAAGTTTTTCCGAGCTGAAAAAAAAAATCTCATACTTTCACAATGATTTCCATTTGAAATGACCTTATAGAAAATGGCTTGAACACAACCCTAAATTACAGTGCATTTTCCCATTGCACTAAAAATATATATTTTTAAAGTCGAAACTCTCTTTGGGTGATTGAACTATTTATGCATCTGTAAGTCTCAGATACTGCCAGAAGGAATGTTATCATGTAGAGAGGAAGATTAAAATGGTAAAAGCAATCCAAATTTGACCCTCTGATAATCTGAGATCTCAGTGGAATAGCTCTCAAAATTACTGTTCCAAAAATGTATTTACAGAGAGGAACTGGAAAGTTTCAAACTCTAGCAAAGAAGTCTGGAATTTAAGTTCATTTAATATTCAAAAATGCAGGTATATATCAAACCATGCATCTTTTCATATGAAACACATTTCTAGAAGTAGTAGACTGATTATAGTATTATGGGAACTCCTAAACAGTATAGTATATTATCAGATTTTTATTTTGAGATTCTATAAAAATATATTATAACAGCAGCTTCTAGTAACATGAACAGTGAGAAAAAGCCAAGGAACATCTCTGTTAAAAAAAAAAAAAAAAATTTTTTTTAGGCCTTTTGAATGTACCATATGTTACTGCTGAATCTGCAGCTTTCAGAATGTTCATGGCCAAGGTATAAATAAATATAGCTTATTCATTCCAGCAACAGGAAATTTTATTTGTAGTAAAACATTTTGTGTGGATCCTCAAGCTCCAGATTTGATCCTCAGTTATAGGCATTCGTTATTGACTGCAAAGTCTTCCGCCAAATATCAAACAAGATCCTGCAAAATTTTAGTCAATACATTTTGAGGAAGCAAATAAATGTTCTGCAGCCTGCTGCTACTTTTGGATCTGTCTTGCTTTTCAGAGCATTGTCACTGTAGGACTGAAACATATGGGAAAATTCTAATGATGGTACATAACTCTCATCCCTGTTTATTTGTTACTTTTGTTTCTCAGACTGCCTCAGGATAGCTCACAGCTGAGGGAAGAGGAACACAGAACTGTTAACAGCTTGACTTCAAGGCAACAGACAAAACACTTGTTTCACAATCTCCTCTGACATTTGATAGGATACGGAAGTTAGAGAAGGGTGTGGAAAAGAGGAAAGTTTAGTCTGTCAAGTGTTTTTGGATCACATGCAGAAATGACAAAGAAATGGTGACTCTTTTCGAGGCATTTTCACAATATGATTAAGTATAATGAAGCTATTTATTACTCTAAATTATATGCATAAGCATCTGGTGATTAGAACACACTCTTAAGATATCTTTAAATTATATAAATTGGAAGGCTTAGAACATGCTTTGAATGCTTTATGAAATTTGTGAAGAATATCTGTGGAAAGTAACACCATCATTTCTTATGTGTTGGTAAATAATATAACTATTTTTAATATTTGTTCTGGAGAATAAATGAAATATATAAATAAATAAAACACTAAATTATTTGTATAGAGAGAGGTATTTGGGAAAGTAGCTAGTGGGAACATTTATATAATATATAAACCATAGATTAAATTAGAGCTGGGTCTGGAAATTGAGTGATATTCACCTTTTGCCATTTGGGGTCTCATATTATCTGTTTTGACTATTATACGCCTGTAAAAGCAAGACAGAGTCCCTTTCACCGTAACATTCTAGGGTTCTATAAAAAGTATATTAAAGAAAATTTGTCTCTACTAACTGGCTTATCTATTATTGGCAGCATTTTTTTGTATTTGTGTGGTTTCTCTCTAAGGCCAATTTATTATATACATATAAACGCTATTACCCTAAATACATTTCCAAAGTTATAACGATATGCACAAATATACAAATTTTATGTTCTCTTAGAATCTGGCACTATATTGACATTTTCATAGTAATTATTAGTTTCTTAGCTATAATATTTATACTTTAAATACAATCAAAGAATATATAATGAGAAATTTAAATTTTTAAATAAAATATTAACCAATTATTTGCAATGCTTATAAAAAGATATTAATATAATTTTATTATTAACTTTTATTTCCAAAATTGATTTTAAAATGTAAATCTTAAAATGTCAGATCCAAGCATTTTATTTAAGGTGATCCTCTAAATAGTATCTGTTTAGATATGACCTTCAGAATAATTTGAGGAAATACTTTTCTGAGTCTTCTCCCTCAGGTTTCCCATATATTAAAACATTTATATAGAGTTTGCTGTATATGAATGACACTCATCTCTAAAAAATGCTTTGACACTCAAAGCAGTTAACCAACAATTCCTTATCATCAGGATATTTCATGGAGAAGATAGAAGGTAAAATCTAATAATTTCTATACATACTAAAGCTTTGTCCCAACTTGTATAAACACAGATTATTGGGGAGGAGGATAACGAGCTATGAATAAGATAGCTATTTCAGAGATTGACTTAGAAGAGAAATGCTTATAAAGATAAATATTAGCAAAGCAAAAGAAATTACTGAACCAAGCGTTTTCCAGCAGCATACAAGAAACTGTCCGCCCACCCTCTAATTTCACTTTTTTTGTTTTGCCTCTCTTGCAGTGTTTACAGAAAGGAGCTTGGGAAGACAGGAGATGCTTCTTGCTTCTAAAAGTCTGTCCTGTATAAGCCTTTGTATTTCTCACTTGTATTTGTCTCTTGAGGCGAGCATAGGGAGATTCTACAGATATCATCCTTTAACAAACTTTAGAGTATAGTGATAAAATATATTTTTATCAGGTTGATGATGAAACTAGATAATCAGCATCTTAAGATTTTGATCCTTTTCTCTATATCTATTAGATATAAAATTATTCTTTATTTATACTGTGCCCTGGTGTGGCCTGGGGGGTTCCTGCAAATAGAGTATATGACAGATATACTGAATGGAATAGTCAAGAAATGAGTTAGTCTTTTCAATTTTATTATCAAATGTCTACACGATACACATTTTTCTGAACAATTTGGGTTCACCTAACACTTCATCGATTAACATTATGTTGAGTCTTCTTTAATAACGCATTCTGTTATGTGTTCAATTATTGATGGACTTAAATTGATTCATTTATTCAACATGCAATTATGAATATCTTCTATATAGATATATAACATTCTGTTAAAATGAACAAAATATAATTGCATGCCCCTGAGTTTATAGATCATTTCAGGGAATCTAGATGAAAGCAATCACCTTAAGCCAGTGGTCCCTAACTCCAGGGCCGCAGACCAATGCTGGTCTGTGGCCTGTTAGAAACCAGTACGCACAGCAGGAGATGAGTGGTGGGGAGCAAGAGAGGCTTTATTTGTACTGCAGCTGCTCGACAGCGCTGGCATCACCGCCTCAGCTCCACCTCAGATCATCAAGCATTAGATTCTCATAGGAACACGGGTTCCTGTTGCCAAAAAAGTTGGAGACCACTGCTTAAGATATATAAACAAAGAGGAGAAACAAACTGATTTTATCTGTGGATCAGTGGAGAACGGGCATTTCTTTCATTAAAAACAAGTATATAAAATAGCATAACAGCAAAAAATAACAAGTGTATTTAGAAAATTACACATATTTTTGTATGGTTGGAATATAAAATGATGGTTGGAGTATAAGATGCTAGAGGCACTGGTTGAGCATAAATTGGGAAACTGCTAAAAAAAGTTCAAATGAGAACTATGGTATTTAGAGAAAATTGTCTAAGGCATCTTCTCTTTTCTACACATTCTAATTTTTAACTTGATTCAAATTACATGATAAAATCCTATATATTTACATATTTGGAACATGTTTTTTTTCTTCCCCTCAGTTCATATTTCTTGTAAAAGCTTCCAAAGCCTCCACTGAGATATTTCAACTGTATTTTTTAGCCTTATGGAAACCACTAAAAATTCCTATTTAAATCAGTTTTGTATTTGTTGTAAATTTGTAGTTGAAAATTTTAACTCTCAAAAATCAATTACATAACATAAAATAAAATGTATTTTAGTATTTAGTTCTAATAAATTTTTTATTTTCCCTGAAGCAATAATATTTCCTTTTTTGGAATAAAAATTTGTTTAGTTTGCCATATTCTATTTTTGCATAGAATATCAGGATATTCAGATGATACTTTTAAATTAAGATATTGATTTCTTTCTACTAGCATTGGCTTTATTTTCTATTTCTCTTTTAATATTTTTATTGCTTATGTCCTTAGATAAAACTTTCCCCAAATTACTTATGCCAACATGTAGGGTATAAAATATCAACAACTTAGCCTATAGTAATTTGTTTCGAATATAACTATAACTCTCATTTTCCAATTAAAAATGTTTATGCTCCATAATTTTCCAAATTAAAATGTTCTACATAACATTACCATGTTATTTGAATATTTATAGAATATAGTAAATACATATATTTGAATATGTTAAATATTCTTGCCCATTTGGATAAAGTTGTATTTCAACAAGGTTTAGATAACATGTTCTGACTCTGTTTTCAAGTTATTTTCTGTTCTTTTTAATCTTTTTAGAAATTAACTTTCTAATTATGCTAATACACATTTAATATAAGAAATAAATAGCAATAACGAGGCTTTCCTTTAGCAGCTGTAGGAGACTGAGTGTTCTGTTTATAATCAAATGATTCAGTTAATGAATATTTCCTTTTGTCCCTATTTTCCTTTGAGAGGCAAGAAGAAATTCTAATAGAGTTAAGATTTAGTACAGAGAACATGTAGTATTTATACATAAATTAAAGATACAAATTATTTATATATAAAGAAAAATAAATAAAATACAAGTTCTGATTTAGCACAGAGTCTAGCAGCAGAGATAAAATATACTAATTACAATAATACTCACTATAAGGATGTTAGGAGAACATAATGTTAAGAATTTGGTCTCTAGAGACAGATGGTCCAGGCTTGGATCCCACCTCTGCCAATTTCAAGTTGGGTGCCATTGGACAAGTTATTTGACCTTTCTAATTCTCTATTTTCTCATTATAAATAAGCAGAATATTAGTACCTTCTTTTTAAGGCCAATGCAAGTATTAAATTTAAAAAATCTGTTTAAAGTGCTTAACACTTTATAGTTATTATTGTTATGAGACATAACAAGGGTGATTTAAAGTGCTGCAGATGGAGGACCACAATTATTATCAAATGTTGAGAGATTCAAAGGATAGCAATTGAACTAGGCCATAGGATTTTTAATTTTTGACAGGTGCTGACTGTCATACTAGGCAATATGTTCAGAGGCTTGGAGGCAGGAGAACTGGCAGTCAAGATTGCATTTACTGGGAGCATGGAGTTCACGTAAGGAAATACTGAAAAATGGGGCTGACAACATAAAGATCAGAGTGTGGAAGGCCGTAACTGTCAACCTGTCTCAAAGACTACTTAAGTGACTACTTGTTACATACTAGATTATTTTCTCTATAGATTTTTAAGCAGGTTGCTATATGATTTCCAGTCACATAAACTTTATAATATTAAGTAGACTTAAAGCCATACTAAATATTATGGGTCTCATACACAAACACTCAGAAATTATCACATTACATCCTCCATGCGTGGCTACACACACATACACACACACACATACACACACTTCAAAGCAAACATTTAGTTGCAGTGTTTAGCAAATATTTCAAATGAAAATGATATTATGAAGACAATAGGCTGCATAACCACATTTTTTGAGAAGGATAGGAAGACTCTATTCAATATTCAGAATAATGATCGAGTAAGTAGATCATGACAAGCTTAGGCCTTATTTTGTGTAAATGTCATATTGTTGATTTGCCCTTTTCTCTCTACACAGACAATAAGTAGCAGTAAAACTGGATAATAACATAATGTGGACAATGTTTCTCTATATTATTAAAGTCCATAAAATAAGAGAGACAGCAGAGAAAAGAGCTATCTTCTAACAATTGATTCTGTCAGCTACACTGTAGGAGATAAGAACATCCTAAATTGTGTGTATCTGCCTCGAACATCAAGATTCCAGTGGTTTAAGACTAAACAATTAACGTTAGTAAACCTCTATGGAGCATCTGTTATAAACCAATTACTATGCAAGGCTCTGGTGAAGAGAACAAGGACAAAATGACAAAAGCTATGGTCTTAGTTCTCTATGAACTGATATATTTCATGCAAGGCAGACTATGATAAGTGCTGAGAAAAGGTACCAGTGAATTCAGGAAAAAGGTTTATTCCTCAGTGGCAGGGCAGAGATTAGGTCATGTAATTACAGAGGGAGTGAATCATAAACTGGAGTTTAAAAGATGGTTGGAATTTTGGTCGCTTAAAATGTTTTCCACTTAGGGAATATTCCGAGAAGTGATTTACTTTGAAAGATCTTCCAGGCAGAAAAAAAAAGAGAGTAAGAAAAGAGCTAAAACTGGAGAAGTCCAGGTAGATTCAAGAAGCAGAGCTAACGTGGGCCTTTTAATTAAAAGTTCCTTTTTATGTATTATCTCATTTTAACCTCATAACAACAGGTAAAGTAAAGATCATTTATTTCCATCACTCTCAAAAAGTGAAATAGCGTGCCCTGGGTGAGATAGCAAGGAATGTGGACCCAAGTGTATCTGTCTTCTAAGTCTGTGCTCTTATCTGTACCATAGATTGCGTGGCTGGGATAAAGAGAGAGGTGTGGGAAATGGTGGAAAATCGGAGGAAGGCCGCCAGCATAAATGTGAGAGCCATATGCTGGAGTACAAAAATGGTGAGGACTGGCCTCGGAGAGGAATGGGGATTCAGGAAGCTGACCCTCAAGGCTGTGTTCTTGCCATACCTTTTGTGCTTGTGTAATTTTGGTCAAGTGATTTAAACTCTCTAAACCTCATTTTATCTTCTATCAAGTTGAGGTGATAATATTAATAACTATCACAATGGGCTATTGTGAGAATTTAATGAGACAAGAATTATAAAATGCTCAGCACAGTGCCTATATATTTCTTAGAGATTAGTAAATATTATCCATCATTACCCTTATTTAAATTATAATTATTATTATAACACATTTATTAGATATAGTGACTAAATAATAGAGCTTAGACTAGGTTTGATGCTGCCTCAAAAAACTCAAATGTGGAATAGCCTTATTTAAAGGAGGAATTTTAGGACCATCTCTAATACCAGTGGCCTGCTGCCTAGATATTTAGAAGTCAAGTTAGCTTACATTACTATTTGTGCCTCAAGGAATCAGAAGAGCTTTCTCATTAATCTTGAAGCATAATTTCTATGCCCATTTACACCCACCATGTATTTAATTCTTTCTTTTAGTGCAGTTTTTTTTTTTTTTAAGAGTATGGCTGTAGTTAATTATGTTAATATATTTTGCCTCACCACACCCCCAATAACTGAAAGATTCCTAGTGGTATGGACTCTGCGAGATTACCCTTGTATGAATTTTCATGATTAGTTTGCAGTAGACTCTTATTAGACATTTGCATGATGAGTGCCTGCTTAGGTAGATGGAGCAATTATAAAATTTTAGAATATATTATGGAGAATAATAAAATTTTAGAATATATATATTATGGAGAAATAATAAAATTTTAGTATATATATATATTTTATGGAGAATAAGGAATGTATATATATATACATTCCTTATAAGGAATATATATATATACATTCCTTATTCTCCATAAATAATTATAGAGATCCTTGTAAACAGTAATGTAAATTTTCTGAGCTCTTGCTGGGGCGGATTTTATTATTAAGGATTGAGCACTCAAAGAGCTTTCATTTCAGCCTATAAAAATAACATGATTTTGTCAGTCCCCAACTTATTTAGCTAGATGCTCTCTTTTTTCATTTCCTATTGGATTTTTTGTCATTTCCTTACTGACTTGTAGGAGTTCTTTTATTCTTGATACAAAGCATTTGTTAATTATAGGTATAGTAAATATCTTATTCCAATCTCTGGCTTGCCTTTTTATTCTCGCAATAATGTATATGAGTAGAAGTTTTTCATTTTATTTTAATCAAATTAATCTTTTTTCTCTTTATGATTAGTAATTTTTGTTTATGTAAGATATCTTCTCTACCATAATTTCATGAAGTAATTTTCTATTTTCTTTAAAAATTATTTCATAAATTTTCATGTTTACATCTGTAGTCCATCAGTCCATCTGGAAATGAATTTTTGTGTATAGCGTGAAGTAGGATTGAATATTAATTTTATTCTTTTTTGAGTATCTAACTCGAAATTGTTTAATAAAAATACCAACCTTTCTTTACTGAACTTCAGTGTCACCTCTGTCAGAAATTAGGTCAGAAATCAGGTGACTATATGTGAGTACCTTTTTGCATTATCTGTCTTATTACGTTAGCTTTCTACTGTTCTAATATATAGTTGTGTAAATTCTCCAGCTTCATTCTTCTTCAAAATTGCCTTTACTCCTTTGAGTCCTTTTCATTTCTCTATAAATTCTAGAATCAGCTTATAAATTTCTACAAAAGAAAAATTCTTCTGAGGTTTTATTTGGAATTGTGTTCAATCTGGTATCTTATCAATAATAACACAGTTAAGGGATCAGTTTAACAAGAATTGACATTTTTTATATTTACTTTTTCCATCCACGAATACAGTATATCCTTCCATTTACTGAGGTCATCTTTAATTTTTCCTAATAATGTTTTGAAAGTTTTCTTGTAGAGGTCTTGGGTGGTGTTTGTCACATTTACTCCTAGGTGTTTGATATATTTGATGCCATTTAAATGGTTTTATTTTTTAAATTTCATTTTCTATTGGTGTTTCACTGATGTATAGAAATATATTTAATATTGTGAATAGAACATAAATTTAGCAAGTTTATTTTTATATTCCAATAATGTCCCATTAAATTTCAACATATGTAATCATGTTGTAGCAAATAACGACTTTCATTTTTTTCTTTTAAAACTGTATGCCTTCTAAATTTTTTATTTACATTCTCGTACTGGCTAGGACCTTATTGCAAAGTTTAGTAAACTTGGTTATAGCTATTAGTCTTATTTCATTCTTAACCTTGGAAGAGAGTTTTTAATATTTCAATATTAAATAAGATGTTTGATATAAGCATTTTATAGCTAATCTTTTTTCAGATTGGAAATTTTATTGTTATTTCAAGTTGCTAAGAAATTTTATTTTGAAAAATTTTTGACTATCAAGTACTTTCCAATTAATCAAGATAATCACATGCTTTTTCCTCTTATTTTATTTGATTTTGCTAATTATATTAAACATTTCAGAAGTTTAATCTATCCTTGTTTTTCATAATGAATTACTCTTTTCCTATATCTTTGAATTTTTATACTATTTTATGTGTCATTTTTTCATCTATGTTCATGAGACTAATCAATCCATATTACTCCTTTCTTTTAATGCTTGCTATTGGCATCAAAGCATTGCTAATTTTATAAAATTAATTAAGAAATTCTCCTCTTTTTTTCTGTTCTCTAGAAAAGTTTGTGTAAAGTTAGTGTTTTTTTCCCCCAGGAGTTTGTAAAAATTCACCAGTGAAGCCATCTGAGGTTGGCATTTTCTTTGTGGGAAAATTCTTAATTCTGAATCAATTTATTAGCTCTTTAAGGATATTCAGATTTCTATATTCCCTTTTGTCAGTTTTATTAAAGTGATTTTACACCTAGTTATTTTTAAATATGTTCTTGTCTCTGTCATTAAACTAATGCAATGTCCTATCCTTTCATAAAGTCATTCTCTTTGCTTATCTCCTTCATAGACAAGTTCTTAAAATAATTATGTGTACTTGGTATTTCCAGTTATTGTTTCCATGCAACCCATTCAAGCATTGCTTAGAACACCCTTCATAAATGTCATCAATGATGCCCATAGTGCTAAATCCAGCAGGCACTTTAGTTAGTACTCATGTTATCCAACTTCTTAGAAACTTTCCAATTTTCTTTACCACACATTTTTTTCTTAAATATCTCTCTTCTTCATCTCATATTCCTCCTTCTTGTATGGAAATTTCTCATTCAATTATTTTTTACTTCATTTTCTCAACCAGAAAATTAAAAGATGCAATTTCTCCCAGGATTTTTTATTTTTTTTTTAGCCTCTTCCTAATTAAGTTCATCCACAGCCATAACTTCAATATCATCTATTATTGATTAATCACAAATGTATGTCTCTAGCCCAGAATTTCTCAACTTCAGCAATATTGACATTTTGGGCCGGATAGTTCATTGTTGTTGGGTGTAGTCCTAGGTGTTATAGGAAGCTTGCCACTATCCCAAGCCTCTACCCACTAGATGCCAGTAACATCCCCATTCACACATGCCGATAGGACTCTCCTTCCAAACGTGACAATCATAAATGTTTCTGATTTTATCAAGTATTCCCAGAGGTGGAAGTAATTGTTTCCCATTGAAGTTACTGTTGTAAATGAATTATCTGTTTATATCACACTCAATGCCTACTTAATACCTCATTTTTCAAATCTCAAAGACACTCGAAAATCAATTTATGTAAAATCAACCATAATAATCTGTCCTTTAACTAGAATGTAAACTCCTTGAGGACATACGACAAATATTAACTTGACTTTTTAAAAAACATAATTCCTTTGGAATATGGTAAGTGCTCAATAAGTAGGGATTCAAACATATTTGTTAACTAACTGAAGGAAATATTTTTTAAAGCATTCAGAACCTGTGTCTTTTTCTTGGTTTTATCTCAATAGTGATACATTTTTGTCATTTTAAGGTATAAATTTTATCTTGAAGAAAAGCAAATAACCCAGCATCAAAATTATGTACTAGGTGGTGATCAAACTAAATACGTTTTTTGGAGGAAGAGGGAGGATAACACTGAATATAAAATCTTGATTTTCTTTTTGTGGCTCAGAAATTCTGAAGATAGTTCTCAGAGAGAAATCTAAAAAATTCCTCTAACAATGACAGTATAACTGTAATAATGAACTACTTCCTAGAGAGACTATTTAAAAGACTATGGGGTGTGTGTGTGTGTGTGTGTGTGTGTGTGTGTGTGTTGAGAGAAAGAGAGACAGAGAGAGAGAGAAAATCTATAATAAAAGTAGAGGTAAAGTTTATTTTTATTAGAAGTAATGTTAAATATTTGAAGGAATAAATAATAAAAACCTGTTATGGTTTTGAGAGCAACAGAGCAACAGTTCAAAACATTCAATATACAATGACTTACTAATTTTTCACTTCTAGTATGCTATAAGATTCAGTTCCAGAAATAAAAATTCATTTGATATATTACTTAAATGTTTCTCTTTTAGTAGTTTTATGAGTACCTTTGGAAATATTAGAGAAATGGTAGGTATGTTTCTAGAAACTATCCATGTTCTGTCTTTTTATTAGTTGACATGTTTAATTCAATATATTTAATAACGTGTTTATTGACAAAACAAAATACATTTGTGCAAAATATTAAAAAATAATAAAGGATAGAAATTAAATTAAAATATTTTCTTTTGCTGTTCAATCACACTGCTCTGCCTAGATATTTATTGTTAAGGGACTGTTATGTATTTTTCAGATTGTTTATTATGAAATTTATCTATCTACTCTATTATTTATCTATCATCTATCTGTTATCATCTATCATCTCAGACCATGTTCTTTTAAAATCATGATGCTTTTTAACTTAATATTACTTTTAAAAATTCTAGTATAACTAGATCTACCTCTTCATTTAAAATTTTCACTTGGAGATCATAATGTGTATATATTGTAATTTATGTACTGTAACTTATTTATGCATTTCTTTATGTATGTACATTTTGATGGTTCTAATGTTTCACTGTTGTAGGTATTGTTAAAATGATACTTATATATTTATATGCATCATGATTATTTGTGCAGCAGATATTTCTGTAGTGCATTTCTCAAAATTTCAAACATTTTAAGTGTTAACACAGACTCAAATTTGAGTTTAGGGGTCTGGTATTTTTCTTCTAATATAAGACTTAAGCTGATCTATTTGTATTTTTCATGGTCCTTTATTTTGCATTCCGTGTCTGAGGCTTCTGTCTCTTGCCAGCAAACCTGATGTTTTTCCCATCTTTTCATCTCTCAGCTTAACTCTTTTCGGTTTGATCTCTGCCTCTGAAATACGCCAGGTTCTTGAAGTCATTTTCACGTTATGGATCTAAGCTCTAACAATACCCTTATGATTTTTTTAAGTACTTATATTAAATAGAACTATTTTGTTTGCAAATTATTAGAGTGAATAATTTGATGTGAAAGATAATGGCCCTGCTAATAGAATGTCAGTATTATGCAAGAAATCACCATTTAATTATGGCAAGGATATTTGACTTTGTCTTTAAGAATTTTGGACTTTGATTTCTCTGCTCTTATAATCACCAAGTCAAGTTATTTAAAATTTGTGTTACTTTAAATTCTCCTTGGGAAACTGACAATGAGAATAGCAAACTGGACATGTGAGATATAAACTTACCATAAAGAAACAAAGAGGAGTTTGCCTTTCTTGTGTCAGGCTGACTTTTAGAGAGGAAAAAAGGTGGAACAGAGTCAAACATGCCCTATTTTTCTCATGTTTACCAATTATGTAAGTCACTCTACTTTCCCTGAGTAAATGTAAAGAAAAAGGTCAGAAATGATGCTATTTGAGTTGTCACTAAGTAGAAAGAAATGTGTTTTCTCTGGGTCAACTAGCAGGCAATTTCTTTTTCAAGATTTTTCACATGTGTGGCAGTTGGTGCTGGCTGTCATCTGGGTTTTGTGTCTCCAACATTCTGGGCTGGACTTCTTCACCAAGTGACCTAGGTCTCAAAAGCAGAGAGAGAAAAAGAGGGCTAGCCCCAGTGTGCAAGTACTTTTTAAGCCTCTGATTATGTCACATTCATAAATATCTCATGGACAAGTCACATACCCAGGTCCAGTCAATGTGAGAGCGAATGATAAAAGGATGTATCAATTTACCATGGTGGGGATGCCTCGATTATAAATAAACTATTCCCATTGTCAATTTCCCAAGGAGAATTTAAAGTAACACAAATTTTAAACAACTTTGACTTGGTGATCATAAGATCAGAAAAATCAAAGTCCAAAATTCTTAAAGGCAAAGCTATATATGCTTGCTTTAGTAAATTAAAATCTGAGGAAAATAAACTCCTTTCAAACCTTTTTTCCACTCACTTTCAATCAGAATCATAGCTCTCTGATGGCTAGTTAAGTTAAAGTTTGGTCTTTTTTTATCACTAAAAACTGGCCATCTTCCACCATAATTATTTTTAATTACACAGGCTCTCAAATTGATTTAGTCTCTGCATCTTACTTTTAAGGAGTTCAAAAGTTAAGGAAACACATAAAATTTTAACACTATTAGCCCCAAACTCATAGAATTTCAGAAACAAATCAATGTCTAGCCTGTGGAGTGATAGTCCAAAGTAAATTATTCCCAGAAGCTAGAGCACAGTGCCATTTAAGTCCTTGTTATTTAGAGCAGAGACTTGGTAGTAATTGTGGAAAGAGCAATTGATGAAGCAAATCTTGGTTTCAACCTTACCAATCTTTGCCAATCATACCAGGCATCTATGAACTGTGGGAGAAATTTCCCTTAAACAGTTTCATGTTGGTGTTTTGTGTGTACTATAGAAGAAATCCGCCTGTCTGCTTTTTCCCTTTCTCTGAAACTAGTTGTGTGGCTATGGATTATAAGAGCTTTGATTCTTCACTGATTGTGGGCTTATAATTGAGATTCTACTCTCTTGTGAATACACACTTTGCTTTATACCCCTCAGGATGATGTTAATGCCTCTGGTATCCAAAGTGAGTAAGAAGTGATTTTCCTGCAAATTGATTAATTAAAAACAAAACAAAACAAAACAAAACAAAACAAAACAAAACAAAACAAAACAATGCCTTCTGAAGGGGATGCTATATTGCTATATACTGGTCTCAAAATCTAAATCACTTAGATAAATCTTATGTAACTTAAAAAAAAAAAAAAACCTAAAAACAGAACCAACACGTAGCCATATTGGAAGGGGGATATAATTACTCTGCCTAAATAACTATTCTATCTCCTGTTTCTTCCTTAGTCCTTGGCCATGAATGCAAATAAAAACAGCATAAAGAGAAATATAATTTGAGGCTGCTGATCAAGCACTATACATTGATACTTATACCCAATTAACACACTGGTGCTCTGCAGTATCAGAGAACTTCACTGTGTCTGAAATTTAAAGCTGCAACTTTTAGATGTGCCTGAGAAACACAATAAAACCAGCCAAATTATGCCACTCATCAGTGTCTTAAAACTTGTTATATGCCACTCCTGTTTTAAGGTGTCTTAAGAAAAAATAATTTCAATCAACGTAAGCCAAGTCATCTGAGTTAAAAGTCAGTTTAAGTCAAGCCTTATTCAGGTCGTGTAAGATGAGGAGTCTTGGGTGCAAATCTACAGTACATTTTTGTTGTGTCTTCACATGACATTCAATAGCTATTAGACAACCCTAAACTGTAAAGAGCATCAGCAAGTTGTAGATGTTATTAACCACTTAATTTGTGAAACTAAAGTATATGGGTACCTTAATAAGGCTTAATATATACTCAATACATGCATTGAGGTCATACTAGGATTCTTAAGCACTGTTCAATTGGCTCACAAAGGCTGGTCCTATTTCTTACATTTTTAACATTTGCATAGATTTTGGGTTTAGAGTTTTAGGAAGCTATTATATGACACTCTTCTGTCCTTTTTGAATTAATTGAGCAAGATGGCATAGTAATTAAGCAGAAACAAATAAAATGATTAGATTTACTACTGGAGAACTGAGTTTTCTCTCAGTCTAATATTGCTAAACTCAGAACATGAAGAAACAGAGAATGCATTTACTCAGTTAACACACTGGCTCCTCAGAAAAAGTATCAGAACAAAGCTAAACTTGCTCAATTATTTGCCCATCCATGGAATTTAAATTTGAGCAGAATGACACAGGAAAAAGGGAGAATGGAGTGTAATTTTGCTGCAGTGTTCCAATGAGATCATTTGAGAGTTCTTGACAGATATTTGCAGCTCTTCCAGTACCAGACATACCCAAGATTTTGGTGATCTATTTTTCCTACAAATTTGATAATATCTAATAAACATTTTTATGTTACTCAAAGTTGATTTAGTTACTTGCAACAAAATAAGCCTATTCATATATTTTGTTTGTTTGTTTTAGTTTTGGTTATGTTTATCTCTGTAATCTACTTGGAATATCTTTAGTGAATGCTGCGAATTGAGGCTCTAGATTCATATTTTTCAAGTAGCTAAGCAATTTTCTTAGCACTACTGACTAAATTTTTTTTCTCAATGCCACATCTTGATCAAAGATTTTAAATGAATAGTACTGATTAGAATTTTATCCTTAAAATTTGTTATTATGATGATATACTCCTGAAAATTCAAGGATGTTGAAAGTGAGTTTGGTCTCTGAGAATTAAACGGAAACTATAATATCTAATAAATCTGACTATAGGTCCATAAAAATGTAAAGCCATTAGGAAGAGACAATATTTTTCTCAGTCCAGCAAAATGGATATAATCTTCTTTAAGGCATTAAGTATATCTAAATAAGAATCGTGAATCAGAGGGAGTCTTTCTTAGCCACAGACACTAGAAAAGCGGTCACTAAAGCAAACATAAGCAGAGACTATTCAAATACGGTTCAGAGACCAGGTTACTGGACTAATCACACATCTGCTCCTGAAGATGAGGCAGTCTTTTGGGTGGGAGATACATCCTTGGCTGTAGTCAACAGATTTTAGGCAAAAACTTTCAAATATTTCTAATACCTTGCAACAACAAACTAATAATGAAATATTTCAACTTCAGGTGACCAAACTGACACTGTTCTGATTCCCTGCTCATCAATATAACTTCTGAATAGAATATGCTCCCTGTATGTCTAACCTCAAAGAAAATTTATTGATCAGAAAGATTTTTGACTACTCTCATTTTCTGATATAGTTGTTTCTGCTTATAAATAAAATGGTTTCTCACTGGGATTTGTCTTTCCATACAGCTTGACTATACACAGCTTAAAAATAATATTTTCTTTGCTAAGGAATGACAACCAACCAACAAATCAATCAACCAGCAAACTCAACTTACTAGGGATAAAAAAAATCCAAGTGGTAATTCAACAATTTGAAATAAATAGGATACAATAGAAGCTCTCTATAACATTGTAAACTAATGATTCAACTACAAAGATGATAATTCAACCAAGAAGAAAAAAGTATATTAACCTCAATAGCCAAAGACAAAAGTAGGAAGGAGAAATAGACTAGTCAAATCTCAGAATATAGTAGACCTTACCTTACTTTTAATATCTTAATGATTGACTAGAGTTCAAGAGCCACAAGTTAGAAAAACTATTTCTATCCAATCTTCAGTATGAAAATTCAATACATTTATTTAATTTAGATATAAGCAGAAAACAGCAGTTACCATGTACAGGGAAAACAGACAGGAGCTAAACTGGGGAATTTGCTAGCATGTTAATATTTTTCCCTGATATAGTCACCTACTGATTGTTGTGGGCATATATAATGAAATTCTAGATCTATTATTATAATGAAAAATTAAGTGATTGTAGAGGTCAGTGCTAACATTTTCTGTTACTGAGCTAAGTGTGTGTGTGTGTGTTTGTGTGTATTTATCTTAAACAATCCCAGTATAGCCTTTCAATATGGATGTACCTGAATTAGAAAGTGGAATCCATATTAATAGTATTTGAAGTTAGACTTTATTTTTTTCTTTTAAAAATATAACCAAATTTATAGCATATTTTGACGGTAACTATAGAGTTTGATGTGCCCTGAATGCCTTTCTTACAGGCTGGTCATTTTGTTTATCTTCTACTAGAACATCTAAATTCATCATTTTAAGACCATTTCACAGCTAATGAAAGAGCCGAGACGTATTTTTGAAAATCATTGTCTGTCCTCCTAATTTCTCTAACTAGCCTCGTTGAATAGCCTCTTCTGCATGATCATTATGAAATCTCAATAGGATATAAGACCCAGATCTCTGGATTGATTGAAGCTTGATTGACTCCGTTCTGCTTCCCACTGTGGCAGGTAATCTGGCTCTGCTTATCCACTGTTGGAAGGTTAGCATAGCAGCTCTCTTCCATGCTTTTAAGTTGACCAACAGATTAACTGGACATGTTTCTCTCACAGCAAAGGCAGAAGCAGAAGAGATCAAGCAAAACCAAGTACATCTTTAAGGCCTATGCTCATAAATAGCATGCTTTTACTTCTACCAATATTCTCTTGGCTAACGCAACAGTCAAGGCAACAGTGAGGCAGAGCACGAGTGTGGATGCAGGAAGGAATAAGAAATAGGGTCAATAATTTATTCTGGAAAAATGAAAAAATCACTTTTCCAGTAGCACACAGATCATAGAGACTAGAGTATTGTTTTTTTTTTTAAATGGTCTATTTAAAACATATGTCTCCAGAAGTGCCTCATGAAGAAGTGTCATTTAAAGAGCACAAGCTCAGGTGGCACATGACGGCATATTTTTACTTTATCAGTTTAAATATTCTGGCCTTCAATGTCTAGGTTCAAGTTCTAACTCTGTCACTAGTTTTACTTCTATGATTTAGGACAGTGGTTCTCAAACTGTAATGTGCATCTAAGTCAGTTGGTGGGCTTGTTAAGACAGAAGCAGTGTCTGATTCATTAGGTTTGGGGTGGAGCTTATGCTGCTGGACAAGGTACCACAATTTGAAAATTATTGATTTAAGCAATCTAAAAAGTGAATCATTAATAACTATAATAGTTGGTTTCTGTTTTAGAAGGCCCCAAGATTTCTTTTTCTTTATTTTCATTGTTTTCAGTTTTGAAGAGAAATGATTTTCCTCATTCTGTACTACTTGCATCATCTTCTATTCACAGACTTCAATAAATCTGGGGGGATTTTGTACTTCAGCTGACTTTTGGTGATTTACAATCAGTGGATTTCAAGCCTTTGTGAATATCAAACATGCTTATTTGCCTCATCAGCTAACTGAGCAAATTTAAGAAAAAGAATTTGTCTCTGTATTAATTAAAACCTTTTGGTACTTAAATCATCATCTAAATGTGATTCAATTCAGCAAACAAGTACCGAGTTCCCATTCTAAGATCGTCAGCTAAATGTTCTTGAAAAAACAGAGAAGGTTAAAAAAGAATTCAACTCGTCTATGGCCTTGCTACCCAGAACAAGACTGATCCCATCTGATCTCAGTTAAGCAGGGTTGGTTCTGGTTAGTACTTGGATGGGAGACCATCTAGAAAGACCAGGTACTGTAGGCGTAAAAAAAATAAAAAAGTAAGAGATTGTAAGCTGACAAGTTCTTTGCAATCTGTAAGGTCTACCAAGGATTGCCTAGCCTAAAAATAAATAAATAAAGAGAAAAATATTTTAAAAATTAAAAAATAGAAAACAATACAGATGATAATCTCCTCTGGATTTGATCTATTCGACATTTATTCTGCAATAGTCAGATTTGTATTCCAGAAAGAAAACTCAGGTACCTATGTGGAGACTGAATAGTTTTTGAAAGTATAGGTAAGTAATAGGTATTTCTATAGGAAATATTTCAAGCTTTACACAGTGTCAGAATCTGGATATTTTTGTCAAGGGGGTTGTGTACATTGCTTACCAAGTCAAAGCATTACAGGCTGGTGTCTCTGGCTATCATTAGCCTCATGCAATCCTATGAGTGTACTAAAAAATCCTGCATAAATTGCTATGGGGCAATTGTGCCACAGCTAATTTAGTGCATTACAAAATTAAATTGCTGTAAAACCCATCAACATTTACTGTAAATGTGACTTTATACTAAAGCTTTTTATACATTTTTGGCTTTTCTTCCTCCCCCCCCCCAGCTTTATTGTGGTATAACTGCCAAATAAAATTGTAAGATATTTAAAGTGTCCTCAATGATGATTTGATATAGATATATAGGGAAAGGATTCCCCCATCAAGTTAATTAACACATCCATCACCTCACATATTTATATTTTGTGTGTATGAGAACATTTAGGTTCTATTTTCAATTATACAATATACTGTTATCAACTATAGTCACCATGTTACATATTATATGCTCAGACTTTATTCATTTTACGACTGAAAGTTTATATCCTGTGATCAATCTCTCCTTAGTTCCCTACCCCTGAGGCTCTGGAAACCAATTTTTCACTGTTTCTATGAGTTCAGTTTTTTTTGAGTCTACATGAAAGTGATACCATGTAGTATTTGTCTTTCTTATTTCACTTAGCATATTGCTAAATGTACTTAACATAATGCTTTTTGTTATTGAGTTCATCCATATTACAAATGGCAGAGTTCCTTTTTTCTTAAGGCTAATAGATGACATAGATAGAGATAGAGATAAAGATAGAGATAGAGATAAAGATAGAGATAGAGATAGAGATAATATAGATAGATATAGATATAGATATATAGATACACATATACATATACAAGTTCACATTTTTTAAAATCCATTCTTCCATCCACAGATACTTAGGTTATTTACATAACCTTGGCTATGGTGAATAATGAATGCTACAAAGAACATAAAAGTACAGGTATCTTCTTGAGATAATAGTTTTGTTTCCTATGTGGAATTGTTGGGTCATATGGTAATTCTATTTTTAATTATTTGTGAAATCTTCATAATGTTTTCTATAGTGGCTGCACCGATTTCCATTCCCAGCAACAGGACACAGGGTTTCCTTTTCTCCATGCCAACACTTGTCATCTCTTATCTTTTTGAAAATGGGCATTCTGACAGATGTGAGGTGATATCCCATTGAGGTTTTAATTTGCATTTCTCTGAATATTAGTGATGTTGAGCACTTTTTCATGTACCTGTTGGCCATTGTACGTCTTTTTTTAGAAAAATGTCTATTCAGGTGTTTTGCCCTTTTTTAATTGAATTATTTTTGAGTTGTATGAGTTCCTTGTATATTTTGAATATTCACCCATTATTTGGCACGTGGTTTGCAAAAAATCTTCTGCTGTTTCATAGGTTGCTTAAGTTCTAGAAGTTATCTTTTTTAGATTTTAATAGTTTTCTTTTCTGTTCAGAAGTTTAATGCAGTCCCATTTGCTTTTGCATGGTGTTTTTTGTTTGTTTGTTTTTTGCTATTTATGTCAAATTCAAAAAAATATTGCCAAGACCTATGTCAAGAAGCTTACCATTTATGTTTTCTTCTAGGACTTTTATAATTTCAGGCTTTTTATTCAACTCTTTAATCTATTTTAAGTTGATTTTTGTGTGTGGTGCAGGATAAGAATTCAGTTTTATTCTTCTACATGTGAATGTCCTGTGTTTCCAACATCATTTATTAAAGAGATTGTTCTTTTCTCATTATGTATTCTTGGTTCTTTTGTTATAAGTTAATTGACTATATATGTTTAGGATTATTTCTTGGCTCTCTGTTTTGTTCCACTGATCTATGTGTCTGTTTTTATGCCAATACTGTAATGGTTTAATTGCTATAGTTTTATAATACAGTTTGAAAGCAGGGAACGAGATGCCTCCAGCTTTGTTCTTCTTTCTCAAGATTATTTTGCCTACTTGGGGTTTTCTGTGTTTTCATATAAATTTTAGGATTGTTTCTCTGGTTTTGTAAAAAATACCATTGGAATTTTGATAGGGATTATATTGAAACTGTAGATTTCGTTGAGTAGTATGGGCTTTTTAACATATAATTTTCCATTCGATAAGCACTAAATATCTTGCCATATATTTGTGTCTCTTTTAATTTATTTCATCAATATTTTATAGCTTTTTGTGTACAGATCTCTCAACTCCTTGGTTAAATTAATTTGTAAGTATTTTTTGATGCAATCATGAATGATAGATAGGATCATTTTCTTAATTTCTCTTTCTGATTGTTCAGTATTATACTATAGAAGTACAACTGATTTTTGTATATAGATTTTGCATCTTGCACATTTACTAAGTTTGTTTATTAGTTCTAACAGTTCTTTTGCGGGGGGCAGATATTAGAATTTTCTATATATAATATCGTCATTTATGAACAGAGACAATTTTACTTCTTTTCTGATTTGGATGCCTTTTATTTCTTTTTCTTGCCTGTGGAATAAAAGTTGTGAAAGTTGGCATCCCTGTATTTTCCTAATGTTAAAAAAATAGCTTTCATCTTTCATCTTTGAGTTTGATGTTGGCTGTGGGCTTGTCATATATAACTTTTATTATGTTAAGGTACATTTTCTCTGTACTCAGTTTGTTGAGTTTGTTTGTTTGTTTGTTTGTTTTGTTTGTTTTTTTATCATGAGTGGACGTTGAATTTTCTCAAATACTTTTTCTGCACCTATTAAGTTGATCATCTAATTTTTATCCTTCATTTTGTTAATATTATATCATTGTGATCGCTTTGTGGATGTTTAACCATTCTTGCATTCTTAGCATAAATCACACTCATTTGTGGTGTACGATCTTTTTAATACGTTGTTGAATTCAGTTTGCCTATATTTACTGAAGATTTTTACATCTATGTTCTTCAGGGATATTGTCCTACAATTTTCTTTTCCTGAAGTGTCCTTGTTTGGTTTTAGTATCAAAGTAATGCTGGCCTCATAAAATGTTTGGAAGTGTTTCCTCCTCTTCTACTTTCTGAAAGAGTTTGAGAAGGAGTTACATTAATCTTTTTTTGAGTATTTAGTAGAATTCACCAGTGTTGCTATCTGTTTCTAGATTTTTGTTTGTAGGGATGTTTTTGATTACTAATTTAATCTCCTTAGTAGTAATTGATCAGTTCAGATTTTCTGTTTCTTCATGATTCAGTCTTGTCTACCTGTGTCAATATGGGTATTTTCTCATTCTTCCATTGTGTAGAAGTTGCTCAGCTAGTGTTTTTTATTTCTTTCAGAGGGAATTGCTCCATGTGCAGTTGTACATTTAGTGTGTCCTTGGGAGGAGGGAAAGTCAGAAGTCTCCTATGTTGCCATCTTGGTTGACTCCATTGAGAGCCTTAAAAATTTAATTGGCCATAATGTGATTTGTTCTTACTACTTGGTTGAATGTTCTCAGTTTGAGTGAGTTTGAAAATTAAAATAAACATCGACTGCTTAGTTGGTCTCAGTGAAAACTAAATCCACTGCAAATGTTTTTCAACTTATGATGGGGTTACATCCCTATAAACTCATTGTAAGTTGAACATATCATTAACTCAAAATACATTTAATACACCTAATCTACCGAACATCATAGCTTAACCTAGCCTACCTTAAACACATACAAAACACTTACATTAGCCTACCTTTGGGCAAAATTATCTCACTGTTGCTGCCCAGCATCATAAGAGAGTGTTATACAGATATTGCTAGCCCAGGAAAAGATCAAAATTCTGCTGGTTTCTACTGATTGCATATCACTTTCACGTCATCATAAAGTCAAAAAATTATAAGTTGAACCATCATAAGTTGGACACCATTCGTATTTATTTTTCAGAGATTCAAAATATAATAAACATTTAATATAAAAGATTAACAGAGTTTATTCCTAGGGCCAATTTTATTTTAGTTAATTGGGAATTGTTGTAAGCTGAAGGAGAATTGTACATTTACTTCTTATTCAAAAGAAACTTGTGATAAATCTTCTCAATTATAAGGTTTGCTTACCATTTCTGCTTTTGTTCCAAGCAACTTCTAATCTCCTTTTTGTATCTATGGATTTGCCTATTCTGAATGTTTCATATAAATATGATAGTAGAATATGTGGCCGTTGTGTCTGGCTTCTTTAACTTAGCCTCATGTTTTCAAGGTTCTTCCATGTTATAGCATGTAGCAGTACTTTATTCCTTTTTGTGCCTTTCTATTTTATGAATATGAAGCTCATTTTGTTTATCCATTTATCGATTACTGGGCATTTTGGCTGTTTCCACTTTTGAGCTATATGAATAATGATTCTATAAACATTTGTGTACCAGTTTATATGTGGACGTATGTTTTAAATTCTTTGGCATATATACTTAGAAGTGAAATTGTTGGGTCACATAGTAACTCTGTGTTTAACTTTTTAAAGAACTTCCTTAGTGTTTTTCATAGTGGTTGCACCATTTTCCAATACCACAAGCAAGGTTTTATGGTTCCAATTTCTCCATATTTTCACTAATACTTGCTAATATCCATCTTTTTTTATTATAATCATCCTAGTGAGTGTAATGTGACATCTCATTGCAGTTTTTCCCAATGGGTAATGATGTTGAGCATGTTTTCATATGCTTATTGGCCATTTGTCTATCTTTGGAAAAATGTCAGTTCAAATCATTTGCTTATTTTATAATTAGGTTATCTGTATTTTTGTGTTGAATTCATTATATATTCTGTGTATTAGACCATATTAGATACATGATTTGAAAATATTTTCTCCTCCGATTTATTTTTTATGACCAGATTTATTGTGAAGTTTCCTTTCAAGTTTAACAGTACCTCTTAGCTTCTAATATTTCTTGATAATATTGTCATTATTCATGACAATATTACTATTGCAAACAATGTTTCTCACTATAGTTATTATATGTGTATATATAAACATTTTTCTTTTATTAAGCCACAAGGTTAGTGGAAAGAGTATGCATTGAACAGTTGAGAAATTGGCACCTTAGTCACATTATTCATTAGCCTTTCATTGGCCAAGATTTAATTTTATTTATATAAAATCAGTTATAAGATCATCTCAAGAGAGAGAATGTTAATGATCAATTAATTAGAGTCAGTGAAGAAATTGTTTTAAAACTATCCTAAATAAATGAGAAGAAATTTTAGCAAGTATCTAAATATCACATCAATCAGCAAATAATTATTATTTCCAGAAATATTCTAAAAGAATTATTAACTGGCTTTACTATACCCTTATCTTCATGCCTTCCTCTAAAAATAAAACTTTTCATGTACTATGATGTACTGCAGATAGTCTAAAAGGTAATACTACACAGATATAGAATATCAAGTCCTGAGGTTCAGAAAACACACAATGACCAAAGTAATATAATGTAATAACTTCTGATTATACCCTTTGAAAATTAATTAGAAATAACTAACCTCAGGTATATTATTTAATTAAATGTACATAATATTGCTTGGATATCTGAAGATAAGAAGTCAAGTTTAGTCTATGTGTTATAATTGTGAATTTGGACTCCGTATAACTTTGATGGTTAATTATACTGAGAAACGTTCATCTTTTGATACTTGACTATGAGCTTATAAACATGGCTTCTGTAAGAGGATAGTCTAATCAGTGCTCAAATTAGAGTAACTCATAACAAAGTGAGCAAGGGCAGGATGGAAGAAACTTATAAGAATAGTTTGGTCGTGTGAGACTTGCTTTGGAATGTTTCTGCAATTGTAATCAGTATTGTATAATGCAGGCTCCTGTTTCATGCTGGAGACTACTTCAGTAAGAAAATGCTTTCAGTGCTAAGGCAGATAACTGTTGCTCCTTAATGGAGAGTAAGAGCAGAAAGATTCCTACTGAAATGTTTCATTGTAGTATGTAATAAAGTATTCAAATAATTATTAATGTTGGATCTGCTGATTACCTTATGTTCCATCAAATCTCATTCTTCTCCACAAAATCCACTGCTTTGATCCTAAATAATTAAAATTTCATTGTTTTCCCCAAATAACTTAGGACAGTACCTTTGAAGTCTGCATAAGTAAAAAGCAGGCTATCACAGAGTAAATATTCTTCTGTTAGTAAAGAGATGTATAAGTATTTGTAAAAGCCAATTATGAGAAGATAAAGTAGGGAGATACTTTGGTAATTATGTCTTGAATTAAAATAGAATAGAAATAAGGCTTAGATGTTTAGATACTGTAATTTATTTCAATATGTTTAAAACCTATTCTTTCTTTTTACATTTCCTTTTCCCCTCTGTCTCCCTCTACCATATAATTTTAACTGATTTTATGTACATATGTACTCACATATATTATGCATTGCTTCAGGAGCAGCAATAGCCACAGTTCAAATCCTAAGTCTGGGACTGTAATAAACATTCACACTGTTATTTATCTGGAAACACCAAAATTCTCAGGTTTTGCCATTTAAAGCCAAAAAATCCTCCTCACCTTACTATAGTATGGAATTTTGGAAAACTAATCTCAGTGCTATCAATTTGTTAAGTTAAATGAAGATTGTTACAAGTTTTGTGACCTTGCAGAGATCACTTGGTCTCTCTGGTACTTTGTTACTTCAGCTATAAAAATTATAAAACATAAAGAAATCCAGACAAGATAAAGATCTAGTCTTTAGATAGATAAAGATCTATCAACAAATGATTCAACTAGATCTTCTATCTAAAGATCTAGTCTTTAGATAGATAAAGATCTATCAACAAATGGTTCTTTTTAACTTTAGTGTTGCCAAGCAGGAAATTCTGTCAATGATAAATACTTTTAGGCTGGCCAGAGGCCAAGGTAATTTTGAAAATCACCAAAGTAAGGTCACAGCAAATTGGAATTTCATTGAAATTCAAGTCATTTGCTTTGAATGATAGATTATAAAGTGCGCAACAAAGAACAAATATATGCTGGTGAATTCTAAATTTTAAATTACTTTAAAGAAAAGAATTCTAAATCTCATGGCGCTAATTAAATTAGATTATATCTGTGACACAAAACTTATCTATTTAAATCAATTTAAAAACCGCTCATAATACAAAAGTTTTGTTTCCATGACTTCAAAAAGTTTGACAATGTCTTGCATGGGTACATCTTCCTTCATGTTCTTTAAGTAGATTTATTACACTTACAGGAAAAATTAATTTTGCTATTTTATTCTATGGAAAACAGCCAGAAGCCTCATTTTAATGCTGATAAAATTAAAACACATTGAAAAATATACTTAAATTCTTTCAGTAATAAGAATTATAAAAATTATGAATAAGATAATTTTCTGGCACAATTAAAGTTATTTAAACAATCTCCTCTACAGGAATAAATAAGAACATTTATTTTCTAGACTGCTAAGATATTGATGATAAAGTATAAGAAAAAGTCTTACCTTTATGAGGTCTTAAATTTATATATTTTAGTTAGTTTTTTTTTGTTTCTTTTTTACACACCTGGAAACTTGCTAAAGGAGAGTTAAACTACATATTGCATTCTCAAAAGTCCTGTAAGTATTAGTAGAAGGTAACTTCATGTAATCATGATAAATAATTTTAGTAAATTAAAATTAAAAGACAATTATATTTATCTAATAAAGAGAATCTTAAAAATATCATAGAGCATGCATCATATTAATAATGAATTGTTGAAAGCTCTTCCCAAAAGACAATAACGCCTGCTCTAAGCACACTACTTTTCAACACTTTACTGGAGATTCTAGTAATTATAATTAGAAAAAATAAAAAGCATAAGCATAGAAAAGTAGAAAAAAATTATCCTTATTTACAGATTACATTATTTTGTATGTAGGAAATCTAAAAATTCTGTAAACTAAGTACAAAAATTGATAAGTGAATGTAGTAAGATTGCGGGACCAAAGTCGATAAAATTTAATCATGTTGAAACACAATGTCAACATTTAAAAAAATTTTAAATGGATACTATTTCCAATAGCATAAAAATGCTTAGGAATACATATAACAAAGGATATGCAATTTTACCAGAAAACTACAAAATATTATAGGCAAAATTAAAGAAAACCTAAAGAAATGTAATGAAATACCATGTTCATGATTGAAAGACATAATGTATTAAAATGCCAATTTCCTACAAATTGATATATAGATTAAAAATGCAATGTCAATCAGAAACCCCAAATTCTAAAAGTTGTTTTTAATGGTGGTGATTAAATGTAGATTTTTTTCTTGGAAACACAAACAGCAAAAAATCACAAGGCAATTTTGAAGACAAACAAATCTGTAAGATTTGCATTAATGAATATTAATACTTATTATAAAGCTATAATAATAGTATTGTACTAATACAAGTATAAAAAAATAGAGAAAAAAAATAGAGTCCAGACCATACATAT
>NW_011888795.1:3534162-3536232 GCF_000151845.1 Pteropus vampyrus
AAGGAGAGTTAAACTACATATTGCATTCTCAAAAGTCCTGTAAGTATTAGTAGAAGGTAACTTCATGTAATCATGATAAATAATTTTAGTAAATTAAAATTAAAAGACAATTATATTTATCTAATAAAGAGAATCTTAAAAATATCATAGAGCATGCATCATATTAATAATGAATTGTTGAAAGCTCTTCCCAAAAGACAATAACGCCTGCTCTAAGCACACTACTTTTCAACACTTTACTGGAGATTCTAGTAATTATAATTAGAAAAAATAAAAAGCATAAGCATAGAAAAGTAGAAAAAAATTATCCTTATTTACAGATTACATTATTTTGTATGTAGGAAATCTAAAAATTCTGTAAACTAAGTACAAAAATTGATAAGTGAATGTAGTAAGATTGCGGGACCAAAGTCGATAAAATTTAATCATGTTGAAACACAATGTCAACATTTAAAAAAATTTTAAATGGATACTATTTCCAATAGCATAAAAATGCTTAGGAATACATATAACAAAGGATATGCAATTTTACCAGAAAACTACAAAATATTATAGGCAAAATTAAAGAAAACCTAAAGAAATGTAATGAAATACCATGTTCATGATTGAAAGACATAATGTATTAAAATGCCAATTTCCTACAAATTGATATATAGATTAAAAATGCAATGTCAATCAGAAACCCCAATTCTAAAAGTTGTTTTTAATGGTGGTGATTAAATGTAGATTTTTTTCTTGGAAACACAAACAGCAAAAAATCACAAGGCAATTTTGAAGACAAACAAATCTGTAAGATTTGCATTAATGAATATTAATACTTATTATAAAGCTATAATAATAGTATTGTACTAATACAAGTATAAAAAAATAGAGAAAAAAAATAGAGTCCAGACCATACATATTTGGCCAACAAATTTATGACAAAGTTTACACTGCAGTGTAGTGAGGGAAAAAAGTGATTCTTCTTAGTAAATAGTACTGGAGAAACTGGATACTTTGTGCCATAAACAAATATTAACTTATAATGGATCCATAATATGAAAAATAAAACTTTTAGCAGAAAATACAAGAGAATTTATTAGTGAATTGAGATAGGGTTTTTTAAAGAGGATACACAAAAATTGGTAGAAAAAATAAATGAATTAAACAAATTAAAATCAAGGCCATACATTCATTAAAAGACAGCTTTAAGAGAATAAGAATGCAAGACATTTAGTAGGAGAAATATGAAACAAAACAGTGGTAAAATGATAAACAAGCTGATAAGAAAATGAGCTGACTTGAAAAGTATTTTACAAGAGAATGTAGCAAATGGAAAGATCTTTTGTGACATTTAGTCACAATATCACTACATAACTGCCTAAATGGATTAATTTTAAAGAGAAAATAATACTAAATTTTAGTCAGGTTATGAACAACTGGAATTTTTTCACACTGATGGTTAGAAGTATAAATTTACATCAACACTTTGGAAAATTGGTATCATATAATCCAGGAATTCCATGCTTAGGTCATATCCAAAAGAAATGTATATTTATGCTTATTTTTTAAATGTACATGAATACTTATAGCAGCAGTCTAATTGGAATGACTATCAACATTACTGTGTATTCATTCAATGGAATACTACACAGCCATAAAAATGACAACTCTCAAGTAGGTACAACACAGAGGGTTCTTATAAACAAAATGTGGAGCAAAAGAGAGCAAAATGTGGAGTATAAGAGAGTACATGATTCAATTTACAGAAAATTGAAAACAGACAAAACTTATCTGTGTTGGAAGCCAAGATAATTGTTAATTTTCTGCAGTGTAGGCACTAGGAGGAGAAATGATGGAAGCTTCTCAGGTGCTGGTAATCTGTGTGTCTTAATATTAAGGCTGATTATATATGTGTGCTCCATTTGTGAAAAAATAATTCTATTTCAAACTCTCTTTTTTTGTCTACTTCTCTCTATTACACGTCAACAGAAGGTTGGGATAGAAAGTGATCTGGCTGCATTAGAAAGATATAACCAAAATGTCACCACAATGCATATATTTATCATTTCATACTTTTTTTTGAATTAT
>NW_011888795.1:3540252-3542973 GCF_000151845.1 Pteropus vampyrus
GGATGTGATACTGAGCTAGTTATTATAGAAGGTACAAAGATAATTCAATCAATGTGGTAGAGGGAAAGACAGACTCAAATAATAATAAACATTGTCTTATACAGAAAATATGTGTAAGGTAGGAGTATAGAGCAGAGAATGACTCACAGCAGGGGCAATATGAAAGTGCTTCAAGAGAGAGATAGTGACTTCAGTGAATCTTAGATGCAGGATGGCATTTAAAATGCAGAGAGAGAATCTTAGCCAGAGAAATTAGAATAAAAATAGTCAGTGGGCTGTAAACGTGTATAAGTCCAATGCCCCAAAAGGGCCATCTTGATTTTAGAGTTGTTGCCTTGCCCTGCAGGGCTATATGCACTAGTAAAAACAGAATAATATTTGCTACCAACTAATTTTGCAGCATTTGAAGACTGATAAAGTGGAAAAGCACCTGACAAAAAAGGTTGAAATTCAAAAGGGTTCATCCATAATGTCTGTCAAACAAATCTTAAGATATTAAATAGTCAGCTTATTTAAAAAGAAAGAGAAAGAAACAGTTGCTGTGAACTTGTTTAGAGCAGCATGTAAACCGTTCCCTGCCAGTGGCAATGAGACATAAATTATGTACATTTACCTTAATAATAATAAATGAGGACAGTATTTCAACAGAGCAGGAGCTTCTTTCATAACTCGTTGCATCAGCATCATTAGAGTTCCAGAGAAGCCATCCATGGGTATGCCTTGTTTAGGATGTTATTTATTTATGGCCAAGCTTCCTTAGATTTGGAAGCACTGAGGCAATATTCTGACAGGTCAGATCAACACAACACACTGAGTGAGCTGGCCTTTGCTTTTCATTGGAGTGAGAAATGTTTATGAGGCTAAATTTTCTCTTAGAGTGCAAAGCCTTGAGGAGAGCTGTTACTCAGGCCCTGTCACTCAACAGAAAGAACAAGGGGATGGAATTTGGAGACAGAAGGTCTGATATTAAGTTGTAGTTCCATCACTTGCAAGCCATTTGATTTTGACCAATGCACTCATACTCTCTGAGGCTCCGTTTCTCCCTTTAAATACAGGGATAACCAATATCTACATTGTCTACAGGTTCACTGTGAAGATGATGAAAATAGTGTAGTATATAATGTATATAATTGTCCAGTTCATATTATTACTTTTATAGCAGAAACTTAAGTAAAATGAAGTTCACCTTAACTAGGTTGGAATAAACCAGAGATCTCATCTTTCTTTTTCTACTACTACATGTTAAGATAATCTGCCCAGAGATCTTATGAGATTTCGTTTGCTTATATTCACATTTCCTTTTTTGTTCCTCTTAAGATTTCTCTTTTAAAAAGGCCATTTAATGGAACAGCTTCTAACTCTTAAGACTTTTGCCATTTTCTCAAACTGCAAGGCTTCTCACATTACCCCATCTGGTATTTGAAATAAAATATAACCCCCCGTAATGTGCTAATTGCCTCCAGAATAAAGCCTCACAATTGTAATTATTTCTTTTTTTATACAGTTTCTTCCTGCCATGGATAGTATTTTTCTGAATAAATGATAATATGGGATTGTCCATATCAGATCAACAACCCATTATTTCTAAGAACTTGGGCTCTTAGAAGCCAAGAGTTTTATCTTCTGTAAAGGGTGGCAGCTCACCTGTCACTTGATTGCTATCACTTTCATAGAAGCAACGTCAAAATGCAGGGAGATCTGCTTCTGAAGAAGAAAGAAATTAAGATTCTGAACCATTCTTTTATTATACCTTAAAAATCACAACTCTAGATGAATATAAATAAATTATCTGAATAATAATGCAGAGATAATTAGAATTGTGAATTTAGCTCATCTGACTAATATTTTTAAAAATCTAGTAATCACATATAATATTTATATGCTGTAGGTCTTCGTGTAAGACTTAAAATGTATTTCAAATTACAATTCGTTATTTATATCATAAAAATGACAAGATTCTGGCAATGAGCACCATGAGAACTCAGCAATATTTGGGATGGGAAAGATGATCTGGGAGACAGTTTTCTGGGGATGGTTAGAAACTTGCCATCAATGATAGCTCAACAGGGCAAGGTTAAGGCAAGAAAGGCATTTAAATACAAAAAAAAAAAAGCAATGTGTTAAAATAAATGGTAATGGAGATTCAGACACATTTTTGGAGAGGCTAAATTGACAAGTATGAGTGAATGTTTTGATATAGAGGCTTAAAGAGTAAATAGAGTTTAAAAGAGTAAATAGTAAAGAATAATTTCCAGATTTTGAACTTTGAATACTAGGTGGTATCAGTAATTCATATTTGAATTGTAGTGAAAAAATAGTTTTAAAAAAGGACAAGAAATATATCAATAATTTGAACGTTCGAAAATGGGATATGTCTTTGGGCTGCTGAAGTAGAAATATCCATCAGGCAGCTAAGATATATGTATATAGAGCTTAAAGGAGTGTCAGGGTTGAATTTACAGATTTGGAAATCACTTATACCTAGATCCTAATCAAAACTATGATGTGGAAGAGATGTGAGAAGAGCATCAAAAATGGAAAGTCCTCCGAAGGGTACCAAGGGCAAACAGAGGAAGAAAATTCACTGACAGAGGCTTAGAGGGAATAATTACAAAAACAAAAACAAAAAACAAACAAACAAAAAACACCAGAATGAAGAGTATTATTGAACTAAATGAAGAAATAGATTTCAGGAGAGAAAAACTGACCTATAGTTTCCAT
>NW_011888795.1:3543023-3545893 GCF_000151845.1 Pteropus vampyrus
TAAATTTCTAGATGAAATATATAAAAATATTTTTCAGCTTCCATTGCAAGTTTCTAATAAGTTGCCAAAGTATTCCCTACAAATAAAGTCAAATTTCTATCAAAATTTACATAGGAAAAAATAAAAGATATGGTGATATCTCTATAACCTTAACTGCATTTGATTTTATCACATTTTTCTGTTATTAAAAAGCATTTATTGTTATTTTATATATATATATTTTTTTACTTTAAATTTTGATTCTTCACTTTGGAGGAATTATTTCTTCATATCCTTTGACCATAAATAGGTTAGAAATTTAGCCTCATATTTAAATTTAAGTCTGCAAAAATATCCCTGCCCTAATCTTCAAACAGAAGGTATAACTGTGTCACACAGTTACCAGATAGTCATAAACTGAGAAAGCAATCTAGTACAGATTCTGTGTTAGGTAATTATTAGTCTCTACCTACTGAGTCTGAGTTCATTAACAAAAACATTAGGGGGCTGCATATCTCTCATTGATTACATATGCAATATCTATGAACTTTAATGGGATTTACATGCACACAATCAGGAGAGTTTCAATAGGCAGATTTAAAAATAACCATTTTCTAACTGCAGTGATACACTACAGGTTTTCTGGTTATATGGAACTCTTGGGGACCTGATTCATTTAGCCTTTGACTTTATTTAGCACAGTATACCCACAGAAAAGCTTTATGGAATTTTAAGTGTGTTTGCTATCACTTATTACTGCTTACACAAACACAGTTGTGCTTGCATACTCAGTTTTTTAGGCCATAGTATTTTTCAGTTTTCATCGTCAGACTTTGGGCTTTATGTGATTGCTTGAAGAGGGGTAAAACACAATTGAAGTAAGTCTGTTTGCCTGAGACTTTTTTATTAATCAGAAGTGTTTTTTTTTTAATGTTTAATTGGAAGTTTTACATTAAAAACAAACAAACAAACAAACAAACAAACAAAAAACATAACCTTCTTTTCTTAGTTGTATCTTTCTCTTGCATCTAAGTCCCAAATATCTGGAGTTGGCAAAGGAGCTAACCCATAAAATCTGGGCCTCTAATGCCATTAGGCTTGTTAATTGCCAATTGTCTTTCTAGTTTTCTGTGTAATAGTTGTCCGAAAAAATCATAATTACTATGTCCTTCCTTTTGTATTCTGGTGCCTCACTTCAGCAAAGAAAAGTGCGGTGGACTTCCACCATTTACAAAAAAAGAGAATGGCGTCTACGTGGGTTTAATCAGAGTTTTCAATAAGCAAGAGTCAATTTTTCAGAGAAATAAAATTAATAGTGGCGTTTAAATTTTTGGTAGGAATTCATAAATGCACTTTGTAAGCTCATCAATGTTAGAAGTACATCCACATTAAGCAATCATTATGTAGATCAATGGTTCACTGGTGAATCAGGATACTCTGGAGGGTTTATTGGAACATAGATTGCTGGCACCCACCCTAAAGTTTCTGATTTATATGTCTGTCTGCTCGATATTGCATTTCTAACAAGTTCTCAGGTGAGAGTAATGCCGCTGTTCTAGAAAGCTCACTGTGAGAACTACTAATACATAATGAAAAAAGCAATATTCCAGGCACAACTCCACAGCCTCTCTTCCATTCTAAAAACCCTATTGGAAGGCAAATTTTGAATGCAGTATTATTTTAGGGGTAATCTTATATCTATGCTATTTAAAAAATAAATCATTTAAAAAATATTGTATTTTATTGGTAACAAATTTTGACACACCTCAAGTATACTTGAACACAGCAGTTGAGACTGGCTTCTCGAAAGGCTCACCAAGGAACAGTTTCTAGTTGCTGCTTCTTCACTAGCCCTTCTGCTGTCTTCATCCAACTTCTCAATTTTTTTCTAGTTCCAGCATTCATTTCAATCACACTCTGACTCTTGCTCTTCTACCTCACATATTCTCTGTAGACAAGATGTTTTAAAGTTCCTCTGTGCCATTCTGCATAATCCAGGACCTTCTCTGCAGTTTCTCCACTGGGTCATTGCTGAACAGTGTGCCAATCATTTATGAGAAATTCACGCGTCAGTAACCAACATCTTCTGATGCTTCCTGGCTATAGCATGGTTTTATGCTTCTCCAGCAAACCAGAAAGTTGATCATTATCCCATTTTGAAGGATCTCAATTCAACTTAAATAGTAGAGTAACAGGGGAGCTCCAGCTTGCCTTTCACAGAGGTGCCTACTCTAGATAGAGTTTAAAATATTAAGTCATGCATGCATCATAGTTCTCAGTGCAGATAGCCAATTTAAGCTCTAATCATGACTCTGAATTATGGGTATAATTAATAACATTTATTCATACTAAAGGGTGATTACATGCCTACCTATTTGCTGTTTTAAATAAGAGAAGCTAAAGCATGCTATCCTAATGCTATTCTGTTCTTCTTGACAACTTATTTGAATTTTTGCACATTAAGTTAATTTCAAACTACACTAAATACATGTGGGTTCCCAAGGGTCTGTCTCTAGTTTTAATCTATTTTAATCCATTAAGCATTGTTTGTTTTAAAGTCATGCAGTTTTATTTACATTTAACAGAGTTTACCTTTAATTCATTTCACAAAAACTTTCTATGATAGTTTTTTCTGCTCTTCTCTCAGCCTGGAATGGCCTTGTCAATCCCACCCCTCTGTCCCCTGCTCTGTCCATAGAAATTTGCATATTTTGAGGTACAACTCAGGCTCCTGCTCCAGGTATTCTTTCTATCCTAATATCCCTAATCCCCCTAATGGAAGCATTCACAGCACTTGGCCTTGTTTGAGTCATTTTTTTTATTCTCTATCAGAGCCCAGGAAGGTACTTTGAATACAGAAGTGATAAATATTTTCTGTTATTAAAAATCAC
>NW_011888795.1:3548923-3562594 GCF_000151845.1 Pteropus vampyrus
CGAAGGGTACCAAGGGCAAACAGAGGAAGAAAATTCACTGACAGAGGCTTAGAGGGAATAATTACAAAAACAAAAACAAAAAACAAACAAACAAAAAACACCAGAATGAAGAGTATTATTGAACTAAATGAAGAAATAGATTTCAGGAGAGAAAAACTGACCTATAGTTTCCATTTCTGCCAATGTAAAGAAGGATTATAGAGATTATAGAGTATACATTGAATTTAGCACCTGAGATGGCTTTGTGGACATATTGAAAGCCAATTATTTCAATATAATAGTTCTTATAAAGTTAACAGTGGGATGTGAAACACCGGAAGAAAAAAATATTGGAAATACAAAGTGTAGGCATGGATGGCATAAGAAACAGAGAAAAGATGGTGATTATATGGGTAGAAAGACGTGGATTTTAAAAAGTTAGCTTTTTTTTTTTTTTGGCTGAGGATTGGTGTAGTCAAAGGAAAACATACCAATGGAGAAAGGGCTTGGAGGTAAATGAGAGGAGAGAAACAGTAGGTGAAAGAAGAATCCGGAAATATGAAAAGAAGTTGGCATTCAGGAAATCAATGTTTCAAATTTACCTTTAATTTGAAGAGAGACACTGCCTCCTTCAAGAATGGAGTGAAGGAAATGAAGTTAGAGTCCAGTAAAGGTAAATTCAGGGAAGTTGGATGGGAAACCAACACAGTTCAAATATGTCTATTCATGTTTATGCATGTTTACAAGAGCTTTTGTTTATGCTTGCCTGTACATGTACACAAGATTGACTTTGGGGGAGAAATATATGCAAACTATGATTGAGCACATTAAAAATGGATTTACTCATGATATCTCTTAACGCTACCTGTGAACTCTAAGATATTTTCCTGTCCCTACATCTGATTCTGAACTTGAATTGAGCAATTCACAAAGTCATTACTTATCTTCTACTTTTCTCGCTAAGTCTTTATGGAATTACTTTCCTTAACAGACAAAACACATGGTTTCTGATTTAGAAGGCTTCTCTAGCACATTAAAATAATATTGGCAGATAACTTTCTAGAGATAAATCTTAACATTTTAAAGAGGAGTAAAGAAGCATTTGTTTTCATATTAAGAAGAATGGCCCTTCAGAGATGTCTATTGATTTCATAGAGATTTCAAAAAAGAGTAATGGCTGACTGAAAATAGCAATGGGTGTGAGAAATGATACTGCTGTAACTCTTAGTAAATATAAGAAATTAGATTAAGCAATGGGCCAAATAAGCCTGATTCTTGCTTTCCTACAGGAGAAACACCTCTAGCAGTACGTTCAGGAGTGAGATTGCACTTTGGTCCAGCACGGTGTTCAGCATAGGAATAGAAGAAGAAAAGTGTGGAAAACAGAATGAAATAAATAATTTGCATTGAAGTTAGAAAACATAAAATAAGTAATAATAAAAGAAAAAATTTATAAAGGGAAAGAAAAAAAAAGAACTCTTGTCTCGTTAGATGTAGATTAAGCAGATGAGAAGGGTACTGCTAGCCAAACCACACTTGGAAATTCTATACAGTTCTGGATGTGAAAGTACAAAGGAGATGCTGAAAAGTTGTATCAGCAGAGGAAGACTTTCCAGAAGAGTAGAGTCTAGAGGTAATAATGAGACTTGAAACAATCATAATTGTGTAAACAAAAGAAGAGAAGAGAAAACATTGCCAGGATAATCATGTAGAAGAATTAGACATTTTCCTCCGATTTCAAAGAGGCAGACATAATACTTTTATTTTACTTATTTATTTTTCTTTTTGGGAGATTTCTGCTATGGGGGATGAATCATTTACATTTTCAGTTTACGGTACCATTTCATCATTCTTCTTTAAAATAATTTATCTAATATTTATTCTCTTTATCCCCATAACATGACCCACTCTTACTCTACTCTATAGGCAATGATTTTTAATATAAATCTTTTTGTTTGTTTGTTTTGTTCTCAAAAAACATGTTTAGTGGTATAATATATAATTCTGTTCTTAACTTTTTTTCAAGCTTTATATTCCTTATAATTATTTGCTATACCATGTTTATATCTAACCTTTTGCTCATAACTGCTGCTTAATACTTCATGGTGAATATCTACCATGCTTCACCTCTTTGGTCCCTGAATGATAGACACAAAGATTGCCTCAAATATCCACACCCTGTACCACCATCATGGATAAAGCCATGACAAACATTTTTGTACATGTCACTTTATGGACCTGTGTGATAATTTATTTGGACTATATACCCCAAGACAGAATTGCAGTGTCATTGGGTATCTCCATGCCTAATTTGCCTAATTAGTACAGGATTCCTCACCAGAATGGCTACCCTATTTTCAATTCCTCTTAGTAGATGAAAGCTTTTATACTCTCAACAATTCTGATATTATTTATAGTCCCAATTTTTATCAGTCAATATTAAGGGGGGATGGTTTTCCATTGTAGATTTAATTTGTGTTTTTCTTGTTATTATGAATTTTGAGCATTTTTTCTCATGCTTTGTATTTTTTATAATTCTTTATCTATAAACTAACTTCCAGTCTATATCCTTTGAAGTTTCTCCATTGGAGTTGCATTGCTTTTTTGATTTTCGCAGCAGTTCCTAGTCGCATTTGGACAACAAAAATATTTCCACTCGTTCTGTCATATCTATACTAATTTTGTCCATGGTGTCCTTAGCTGAACTATAAATCTTTATTTATTATGTAAACAATTGAATTCTATTTTTACTTTATGGCTTTGAAATATGAAATTTCAAATTACTTTGAAATTTTAAGAAAATTTCAGTCATTATATCCCAAAGATCATCTGTCCCCCCACCCCCCACCTTTTTTTTCCTTGTAGAAGTTATAGGATAATAAAGTTTGGCTTAACATAAAGAAAAAATTTTCTATGCATTTGAATTAACATAAAAAAAATTATTTACCTTAGAGTATGGCAATATTCAACCTTTGAAGCATTCAAGGTCTCTGTGAAGGGTTGCTGTCTTGACAAAATGGTACACTTGAGTCTCAATAAGAGCAGGTAGGACTACTTAGTAATGACTATCTGAAATAGCAAAAAAGAAAAGTGGAAGCAGACCTACTGTCCCTAATTATGGGACTAGATTCCCAAATTTCAATTTATTTATATCATAGACTATTATATAGCACTTAAGATGAATGAAGCACATCAATATATTCAAACATGAATAAATTCCAATATCATGTGAAGTAAAAATATCAAGTTCCTTACATATAATACAGTATAATTAATATAAATTACTGAAATTCATAAAGTACAGTGTTTAAAACTATGTGTTTTAAAAAAATAAATGTAGAAAAATTTCTACAAATAAGAGAATTTAAAAATAGATTTATTTTTAAATTAAATAAAAAAAAGAGATTTAAAAATAAAAAGGATGGGAGAGGACTGACATCATGAAGATGGTAAGTAGGAGACCCAAGCTTCCTCCTTCCCACATAGATTAACAATTAGCTATCCATAAACAAAAACTCAGGAGTAATGAATACAGAATATTTTTTAAAAATGTAAATTGTGACATCAAAAATATAAAATGTGTGGGGAGAAGCCAAATGGTACAGTTTATATCAAATTAAATTTAATTTGTTGTCAGCTTAAAATAAACTGTTATATCAATAAGATGTTTCAAATAAGCCTCGAGGTAACCACAACACAAAATCTATAGTAGATACATAAAAAATAAAGAGAAGGGGATCAAAATATACACTATGAAAATTATCAATTCAAAAGGAAGACAGCAAGAGAGTAAGAAAGGAGCAAAGGACCTACAAGAAAAGCAGAAAATATTAACAAGATGGCTATAGTAAGTCCTTAGCGATTAATAATTACTTTAAATGTAAATGGATTAAATTCTCCAATTGAAAGGCATAGTGTGGCTGAATGGATAGAAAATAAAACCTAACTTTATCATACCTACAAGAGATTTCACTGTACCTTCAAGTACATACATAAGATCAAAGTGAAGGGACGGTAAAAAAGATATTCCATGCAAATGGAAGACAACAGAGGACAAGGATAGCTATATTTTAATCAGAGAAAATAGACATTAAGTCATAATCTGTAACAAGAGACAAAAGAAAGTCATTATGAAATGATAAAAGGGTAAATCATCAAGAGAATATAACAATTATAAATTACATGTAACCAACACAGAAGCATCTAAATATGAAAAAATGTATCTAAATACAAGATCTGAAGGGAGTAATAGACAACATTACAAGAACAGCAGGATACTTTAGTACTCTTTCAACAATAGATAGATCAACCAGACAGAAAATCAATAACTAAACATTCGACTTGCACAAATTTTAGACTAAATAGACATAACAGACATTATAGAACATTCCATCTAACAGCAGTAGAATACATATACTTCTCAAGTACACATAGAACATTCTCCAGGATAGATTATATGTTCGTTCACAACACAAGTCTTAATAAATTTAGAAAGACAGAAATCATAACAAGTGTCTTTTCTAATCACGATGGAATAAAACTAGAAATCAAAAACTGGAAAATTCACAAATATGTGGAAATTAGACAACACACTTCTAAACAACCAGTGAGTCAAACAGGAAATCAAAAGCAAATTAAAAAATATATTGAAACAAACAAAATGGAAACACAACACAGCAAAATTTATGGGATGCATTAAAGCAATGCTGAGAGAGTAGTTTAGCAATAAATACCCAAATTAAAAAAGATCTCAAATAAGCAGCCTAACTCTATACTTCAAGAAACTATAAAAACAAAATAAACAAAGCCCAAAGTTAGCAGGAAGAAGATAAAAAATATCAGAGTGGAAATAAATAAAGATGAGAAACACAATAGGAAAGATCAACAGCTAACATATCAACAGTGAAAGGTTGAAAGCTTTCTATTTAAAATCAGGAACAAAATAAGGGTACCCACTCTCACCACCCCTATTCAGTAAATCCTAGCCAGAACAATTAAGTAAGAGAAATAAATCAAAGGCATCCAAATCGAAAAGGAAGATGATTGTCTTTGATTGCTGACAACGTGATCTTGTATATAGAAAATTCTAAGAATCCACTATAAACTGTTAAAAGTAAAAAACAAATTCAGTACAGTTTTAGTATACAAAATCAACATACAAAATTTGATTCCATTTCTACACCTCAACAAAGAACTATCTGAAAAAGAAATTTTTAAAAATCTCATTTATAATACCATTAAAAACAATACAATACTTAAAAATAAATTTAACCAAAGAAATAAAAAAATCTATATATCAAAAATATAAGTTTTGATGAAAGAAATCGAAGAAGACACAAATAAATGGGAAGATATCCTATGATTATGGGTCAGAAGAATTAGTATTGTTAAAATGTTCATGTTACCAAAAGCTATCTATAGATTGAATGCAATCCTTATCGAAATTCCAATATTATTTTTCACAAAAATAGAAAAAAAAATTATTATAAAATTTGTATGACACTACAAAAGATCCCAAATAACCAAAGCAATTTTGAGTTAGAATAAAGCTGGAGACACCACATTTCCTGATTTCAAATTATATTACAAAGAATTGAGAATCCATAAATAAATAAATATAAAAATAAACACATATAACATTTTGTTACATTGACAAGACAGCCAAGAATACTCAATGGGGATAAGATAGTCTCTTCAATAAATAGTATTGGCAAAACTGGATATTCACAGGCAAAAGAGTGATATTGCATCCCTATTGTGCACCACTCACAAAAATTAACTTGAAATGGATTAAGAACTTAAAAATGATATCTGAAACCATAAAATTCCTAGAAAAAACATAGGAATAATGTTCATTGACATTAGTCTTGGCAATGATTTTTTGGATATGTGCGACACCAAAAGCATAAGCAACAAAAGCAAAAATCAACAGGAGAAACTACATCAAACTAAAAAAACTTCTGCATAGCTTAAGAAAAACAATAAAATGAAATGACAGCCTACAGAACAAAATTAAATATCTGCAAAATTATATATCTGACAAGAGATTAATATTCAAAACATATGAGGACCTTAAATAATTCAATAGCAAAACCACAAACAACTAAATAATAAAATGGGCAGAGGACTTCAATAGACACTTCTCCAAAGAAGAAATAAAAATGGCCAATAGGCACATGCAAATGTGCTCAGCATCACTAATCATCAGGAAATGTATATCAGCACCACAATGAGTTCCTTACTCCTGTTAGAATGGCTATTATAAAAAAGACAAGAGATAACAAATGTTAGTGATGATGAGGAGAAAAGGGAATACTTGTGCACTGTTGTTGGGAATGGAAATTGGTTCAACCACTATGATAAACAGCACAGAGCTTCCTCAAAAAACTAAAAATAGAACTACCATATGATCCAGCAATTTCACTTCTAGGTATATAGTCAAAGGAAATGAAACCATTATCACAAGGAGATATCCATACTTGTATGTTCATTGCAGCATTATTCACTATAGCCAAGACATGGAAACAACCTAAGTATCCACTGGCAGATGAATGAATAAAAAATATTTCAGTATATAAATACAATGAAATATTATTTGGCCATAAAAAGAAGAAAATCCTGCAATTTGTGACAATACCAATAGACCTAGAAGGCCTCATAATAAGACAGAGAAAAACAAATACTGTCTGATCTCACTTATACGTGGAATCTAAAAATATCAAACTCATAGAAATAGAGAAAACAATGGTTACCAGAAACTGAGAGTTAGGGTAATGGGGGGATATTTTTCAAAGAGTACAAACTTTCAGTCATAAGGCCAATAAATTTTGAGGATCTAAAGTACAGCATGGTGACTGTAGTTAACAATATTTCATTATGTACCTGAAAGTTACCATGAGACTAGAGTTGTAATATTCTTACCATAACAACAACAATATTGGCCTTCGCTAGACACTGAATCTGCTGGCACCATAATCTTGGACTTCCCAGACCCCAGAACTTTGAAATATAAATGATTGTTGTTTATAAGCCACCCAGTTTATGGCATTTTTCTTATAGCAGCCTGAATGGACTAAGATGCTTCACTCTTGTCAACCTCTTTAATCCCTTCTCTCCCTTCTTAAACTATGCAATACAGAGTCATAAATATTGCTCTGCAAATACTTCTATCTCTCTCACCTTCCCCTTCCTTTCTTGTGCAAGTCTGAAAAAGCAAAACTAATTAAATGTAACTATCCATCAGGTCCAAGGAAACTGGACATTGATGGATGAAAAACACAAAACCAAGTTGACTTGTTTCACTGTAAATTCTTGACGACAAATCTCAAACGAATTTTCAAACACTGCCTGGTGATTTTGGTACACTTCCCTAAACTTTCTTTTTCTTACTCCCCCACATAAGTAGTTTGTCTTCTCTTCCTTCAAATTCCTATTTTGACTAACACTCAGTTCTTAACCTTGCCACATACTTCGTAAAGAAAGTATAAGCAACTGACAAGAGAAATCTCCCATGTCACCACAACCAATATATACCATCTTCCCTCTTTATTAAGGTGAACCATTCCTGCCCTTATCAATTCCTACCCTTCCTTGGGTGCTCTAGATAGAAGATGTACTGCCACCACATCAGCAGGAGCCACAATCATATCCTGCTTGGACTGCTGCAGTAGCTTCCTGCTTCATGTCTTCCTCTTGTCCTATGATAATACATTCACTACCCAGCAGCAAATATTGTTTCAAAAACATTATCACATTTATCATGCTTTTAAAAAACTATTCGATGACTTTCCATCACTTTTAGTATAAAATATAAAATACTTTTCTGATTTAAAAAGAGAGAGAGAGGAGAGAGAAAGAGAGGGAAGGAGACGGAGGGAGGGAGAGAGGGAGAGAGAGAAGGAGAGAGAGAATCTTGATTATTTGAGAGAGAACTTCATCTTCTCTTATTCTTTTCATTCCTCTTCTCTCCAGTGATGCATTCCAGGCTGATTTCTGTCTTATGGCCCTTGTATTTGTTATTACTTAGATCTGGAATGTTTTTCTCCTCCATATTTATAAAGATGGTTTCTCCTTGTTCATAAGATATTGGCTTTAAAAATCACCTATTCGGAAAGATCTTCAATGACTACCCCCCTTTTTAAAGTAACTCAACTCTAATTTTCTGTTACTAGACCTATTTTCAATCTCTTCATGAAAAACCACTATCTAAAATCCAAAGGAATTAGACAAGGGAAGTAGGTCTGCAAGAGACTGCTGCCTGGTACAGTTTCGAAAAATTCACAGCTCTCACAAAATATAAACAAGAAATAGATTTAAAAAAAAATAAGAACGAGGTATTGGGTTGTTTTCACAGCAAACTTGACTAATAACAGATGGAATTAGTATAACTATTATGAAAATCACAGAAGTTACCCTCCATCAGAATGTCAGAAGGCACTTAACTATGAAGGAGAAAATATTTGTGTAAGCTTTAAATGAAAGGTAATTCCTTGGATGGAAAAGTGGAGTATAGTATTCTAATCAGAGGAATGTCATATGCAATAGCTTGGGAACTAGAAGGTATGTAATATGTTTGAGGAATTGTAAGTAGTTCAGTGGGACTGGAATGTGAAGTGATTGAAAATAGTGAATGATGAAGAAAAGGTAAGCTGTACCAGACTGTGAAGGGCCTTAAAAACAATCTGAGATTTATCTGTAGGTCAATAAAACAAACTTTAAATTAGATCTGGTTTGTGCAGAACTAGGTAGTATAAAGCCTACTTAGGAGGCAGTTTGGAGGACCCAATAAATAATGAAAAAATTACGAGCAGGAAGAAGTTTACTGGGATAATATTGGTGAAATATTTTGAGGATCTGGAATAAGATAATTAAATATTTGGTCATTTTTAAAGGAAGCATGTGTAAAATTGACAGTTTTCTTTTTCACTTTTCTTCTCTTTGTTTAATTTTAGTATCTCAACAGCTCTTACACTTTCCTTATCTTAGTTCATCAATAACATTAAAAACAAGAAAAAAATATTTCCCATCAGGTGGTAAAAGACATATGTCACTACATTTATTTTATATATGATCTAATTCCTTGCTCACTCCCCTGCATCTTTTATCTGACCATCCCTTTTAGGGATGTGATATTGATTCAGAATGGTAATAGCTATCACAGAAAATCAAAAGTAATTCCAGTGCAATCTTTTATTTATTGTTTCTCTACCATCTGCCTATTTACTACAGTATTAGTTTTGCCTTCTGTGGTTTCAGTTACCCATGGTCAACCATGGTCTGGAAATATTAAATGGAAAATTCCAGAAACGAACTATTCATAAGTTTTAAATTGCTTGCTGTTCTGAGTAGCATGATGACATCTTGCACCACCCCACTTCATTCTGCCTAGGATGTAAACAACTGCTTTGTCCAGCATACTCACTATGTATACACTGCCTGCCCTTTGTTAGTCACTTAGTAGCTTCCTCAATTATCAAATTGACTGTCAAGATATTGCAGTGCTTGTGTTTCAGTAATCCTTATTTTACTTAATAATGGTCCAAAGCACAAGAGTAGTGATGCTGGTAATTCAGATAGGCCAAAGAGAAGTTGTAAAGTGCTCCCTTTAAGCAAAAGGTGAGTACAGTACAATAGGATATTTTGAGATAGAGAGCACATTCATATAACTTTTATTATAATATATGGTTATAATTGTTCTGTTTTATTATTAGTTATTGTTGTTAATCTTTGACTGTGCCTAATTTATAAATTAAATTTTGTCACAAGTGTGTATGTATAAAAAAAAACAAATAGTACATACAAGATTCAGTACTATACACAGTTTCAGGCATCCACCGGAGATGTTGGAACATTCCCTCAGGAATGATAGAGGACTACTGTATTAGCCACCTTAAGTGCTTTTGAAATGAGTTGTTCATCAACCAGTTTGTCACGCACTCACTCAATCACTCACTCACTCACTCATTTACCCCTTAATGATCTCACTTAATATTTCCTATAACATGAGTTTTCATTCAATCTCTCAAATCTATACCTAGCGCACATCTTCCTTTAGATCTACACATACACATACAAACACAAATTGTCCTAATACATTTCCAAATATATGAAACTTTCAAGAAAAATTTATTACAGAATTTATGGTGATTATTTTTAGTCAACTTTCATGGGACTGAGATCTAGAGGAATGCAAAATAATCTTATATACACAGGTGAGAAAACATGCTCTTATTCGATTACCTAGGTAAATTGAAGAGTAAACCTTGTCAACTTTTTGTATTAGTATTGTTCTTAATTAACAAAATATATCAACATCTAATTTGAGCTTCATAATAGTTCCAAAGCTCAGGCTAAGTATGTAAAGTCACAGCGATTTTATAAATGAAGACCATATGTTTTAAGAAGGACCAGCTTCATGGGCATACAATCAATGCAGTGTACAGGGCCCTGTGCTTAGAAGGGTCCTGAGTTAGATTCAACACTCTACTGTTGCCATCTTAAAATCATCAAAAATTTTTGAATATAGAATCCTACATTTTTATTTTGTACTGGACCCGTAAATTATGTAGACAGTCTTGGGTTTGAGAAAGTAGATTTATACAAGGATACACAAAACATCATTGGCAGATTTAGGAAAAAGAAGAAGGTACTTTATTTGCATTCCAATCCCCTTTTCATAACTCAGTGCTACTTAGAATCACAGAGTAGATCTGTATCTTCTGAGCTAACTTTTCCAAGTTTTACAGCTCATGAAGGCTCATCAACTATAAGTCTTTCAACATGATATGCAACATGATGTAAGGAAGTTTTATCAAAAAGCAGACAACACATGGACATGTAGAACAGTGACTAGGTTGCTTATCTGTATAAATAAAAATTATAAAATCCATTAAGAGCTCATATCCTGATACTTTGCCCCTCTAAAATTCTATCATAGATTAACTGAAAATGTCTATACTGAGAAGGTAGAAAGGAAATGATGTTAGTTTGCCTCTAGCATCTTATAACATTCATTTCAGCAAATGGCATGTCTTATCATCCATATATGCATTATTTCCCTACAGTTAGAGAAATTCTCTTCAGGCAATGTGTATAAAAATATTTGAGAAGATCTGTGTACTTCTCAACAATATGTAGACGATATGTACAAGGTTTAGCTAATGCATATTTTAGCCATATACATGTGCTTTCAGAATGTAGGCAGAAATTAAGCAAAACAGGGCAAAATTAAGGTCACAAAATATTTTCAATTTTCCACTTTACTCTAGAGCTTCATCAGAAACTCTTCTGTTTATTTTCAATATGTGTAACATCAGTGACTTTTTATATTTTTTATGTCGAAAAAAAGTCTCAAGAGTAAAAAGCTATTTTAATTATGTAGCATATGTAAATGTGTATTTTAATAATTAAATTCACATATAAATATTATTAAAGACCTGTCTCTTTTGTTTATAATGTATCCTGATCACTGTAGACTAGTGCTTGCACACAGATTTTACTCAATAAATATCTATGAAATGAGTGAATAGGATTAAGTTAAAAATATGAAGGTCCAAGAAGTTATATTAGTTATAATACAAAAATTTACAATCAACACACAAAAGAACCTCATTCAGAATTATAAGAATTTGGAATCTTGGAAAGTAAAATTCTGATTAATTATAAAGATACATACTATAAAACATTTTCAATTGTACCATATCTGCTTGTTCTGATAAACAAAGTCCAAGTTAATAAAGCTAACTGTTTTAAACCAGAAGAATCCAGCTGGTTCCCCATGGGTCATATCATACCAGCAGATTGTGTGTGTGTGTGTGTGTGTGTGTTAATTGAGCCCAACTCATGAAATAATCAGGAGATATCATACAAAAATATGTCTTCTCTAGAAATTTCTCAAGATCTTTAATAACATGTCTACATTTCTAGACAGACACATTTTACTGAAACTCAAATGATGTTGCCCTAAGTAAAAAAGATCACAAATGCAAGAGTTTTCTATGATTTCTCAACTATCATTGCTGCTTCTCTGACATTTTATCTAGCCCTTTTATTAATTTAAAATCTCTAGCTAGCCTCATATTAACTTTAGCGGGTGATCCTGCTTCAAATGATCTGAAAATTAATTGACATGCATGTTAATCAACCTTTAACACTAAGTTTCAGTTCTACCTACCAAAATTCTTTGTAGGCAAAATCAAAATTATATCCCTTGATAATATGGCAAAATTTAAGTTTATTAAAATTAATTTTTTTCTGACACTCCAATGACTTCAATTTCTAAAAAAATCACTGTCAATCAATACTGATTATCCCATTTATGAAATAATTCCAATGAGAATACTGAACATACAAAAGCACTCTTATCTAAACATATAAAATGATAGAAAAGATAAACTTAAGGAAATTCAATAACTTGACTCTAATAGCTTTAATAAATTTTCCTTTGAGACAAAAAGTCATATAAAACTTCCAGTCAAATGTCAGAGTAGGGAAATGCTATGTTTGCCTCATTTTATGACCAAATCAAAATTACAACTAAACTACAGTACAACTATCATTGAGAATCACCTAAAGTCTAGCTGAACAGAAGTCCTACAAATAAGAATATATAGAAGAAGCCATTTCAAGACTAGTAGGAGGATCAGAGACTTCAGAATAAGCTGGTCTCATGTCCATACATGGCAGTTAAATATCATGAGGAATATCTCGGCTGCAGAGGTCTTCTCTGAAGAGTGAGAGGTTTCAGCCCCACATTAGGCTCCCAGCCCAGGGTTCCAGTGCTGGGAAGAGAAGTCCTCATACCTTATGGCTGTGAAAACCAGTGGAGATTGGGGCTGAGTGAGATGGAGAATGGCTGGAGACCCAGGCTTCCTTTTAAAGGGCCCACACTTGGACTTGCTCACTAACGGGCTCACTCTGAGTTCTGGTGCTGGGGCATCAGCTCAAAAGGTGCCAGGGACATACAGGGAAGAACTGAATTGTCTAGCTTCAGGGAAAGGACTGGAGGGGTAGCTTCCTCCCAGGCAGAAGTGCTGGCAGAGGCCAGTGTTCTTTTGTTGAGCCCTCCCCTCCACTCAGCATGGAGACACAGGCAGGTACTATAGCTGAGTCTCCATCTACCCGGCTAACACAAGTCACCCTGCTCAGGTGATTCCCTGAGACTCCATACTACCTAACCTGCAAGTCCACCCAACATGCTTCTAATGTCTTTTCCATGCCTTGGCTCATTCTGCATACATTCTTAAAATTACTCAAAGTTTCACAAACCCCTAACAAGCAGCATCTGGCTTTGGCATGCCCTGTTACCTCTTGCTAAGCATCCCTAAGCTTGGTACTAGTGGAAGCTAGCTTTTGTCCACAGCTTAGCTTCTTCCAGCCACCTCCAAACCCAGAACAAGTGACAACCATCTGCAGATTATATTGTCATACCAAGTAGCCCAGGGCAGGACACCGGCAGCAGCTAACCATGGCCTGCAACAAAACCCCTCCCAAAAGGCCCCAAAACCAACACACATGATGGCCAGCTTCAGGTGATACCAGAGTACCACCTAACCATCTCCACAAATGACACACGTAAAAGGCAGATTGGGCAGGCACCAGAGATCTGCTAAAGTGAATCCTGCTCTATAGGGTCAGCCACTGTACAATAGCTTCTCCACTGTAGCCATAGCCAGTCCTCACAACCAATCAACA
>NW_011888795.1:3562644-3565139 GCF_000151845.1 Pteropus vampyrus
TAACACAAGTCACCCTGCTCAGGTGATTCCCTGAGACTCCATACTACCTAACCTGCAAGTCCACCCAACATGCTTCTAATGTCTTTTCCATGCCTTGGCTCATTCTGCATACATTCTTAAAATTACTCAAAGTTTCACAAACCCCTAACAAGCAGCATCTGGCTTTGGCATGCCCTGTTACCTCTTGCTAAGCATCCCTAAGCTTGGTACTAGTGGAAGCTAGCTTTTGTCCACAGCTTAGCTTCTTCCAGCCACCTCCAAACCCAGAACAAGTGACAACCATCTGCAGATTATATTGTCATACCAAGTAGCCCAGGGCAGGACACCGGCAGCAGCTAACCATGGCCTGCAACAAAACCCCTCCCAAAAGGCCCCAAAACCAACACACATGATGGCCAGCTTCAGGTGATACCAGAGTACCACCTAACCATCTCCACAAATGACACACGTAAAAGGCAGATTGGGCAGGCACCAGAGATCTGCTAAAGTGAATCCTGCTCTATAGGGTCAGCCACTGTACAATAGCTTCTCCACTGTAGCCATAGCCAGTCCTCACAACCAATCAACACGAGAGTCAGTCCCTCCAACTGATATGCAAACAGCAACCAAAGCTCAGCTACAACAGAAGGGCACACACGACCCACATAAGGGACACACCTGGGGCCCTGGCTCAAATTACCAGGGAGATTGTACCACTGGGTCCCACAGGACACCTACTACATAAGGCCATTCAACTAAGACCAGATAACAGAGCAGTCCTACTTAATACATAGAAACAAAAACGAGAAGGCCGTCAAAATAGGGAGACAAAGAAACATTTCCCAAATGAAAGAACAGAAAAAATCTCCAGAAAAATAACTAAACAAAATGGAGACAAGCCATCTTCCAGATGCAGAGTTCAAAATATCAGTTATAAGGATGCTCAATGATCTCAGTGAGAATTTTAACAAAGCGAGAAAATATAAAAATGGAGATAGAAAATATAAAAAAGAACCAGTCAGAAATGAAGAATACAATAACTGAAATAAAGAATATATTAGAGAGAATCAACAGTAAATTAGATGAAGCAGAGGAGTAAATCAGTGGTTTGGAAGATAAGATAGCAGAAAACACCCAATCAGAACAGCAACAAAAACAAAGAATCCAAAAAAATGAGGATTGTTTAAGGGGCCTCTGGGACAACATTAAGGTACCCACATTTACATCAGAGGGGTACCAGAAAGAGAATAAAAAGAACAAGTAATTGAAAACCTATTTGAAAAAAAAAAAAAAAAAGACAGAAAATTTTTCTACCGTGGTGAAGGAAATAGACATACAAGTCCAGAGAGTCTCAAACAAGATGAACCCAAAGAGGCCCACACCAAGACACACCATAATTGGCATGAAATATTCAAAGTGATGAAAACAAGGGCCTACTATCAAGATTACTCTATAGCAAAGCTATCATTTGGAATCGAAGGACAGATAAAGAGTTTTCAAGACAAAAAAAAAGCTAGAGTTCATCACCACCAAACTAGTATTACAAGAAATGTTAAAGGAACTTTTTTAAGAAGGGGAAAAAAAGATAAAAAATATAAATAACAAAATGACAAGAACTGCATATCTATCAACAATTACTTTAAATGAAAAGTAATTACTTTAAATTACTTTAAATGCTTCAATTAAAAGACTTAAGGTGGATAAATGGATAAGAAAACAAGACCTAGTGGTTACTGGAGGACTATAAACTAGTGGTTACTAGTGGGGTAGGAGAGGAGGGAAGAGGTAGTCGAGGTAAAGGGGGTCCAATATAGGGTTAGGGGGAGGGTAAAGTAGATAAAGGGGAGTAAATATATGGTAACTGAAGGAAACTGGACTTGGGGTGGTAAACACACACTAGAATATACAGATGTCAAATTATAATGTACACCTGAAAATTATATAATTGTGTTAACCAATGTTACCTCAATAAACTTAATTTAAAAAAAAAAAGAAAACAAGACCCTTACATATGTTACCTACAAGAGTTACTTCAGATTGAAAGACACATACAGACTGAAGGTAAGGGGATGGAAAAGATATTTCATGAAAATGGAAATAAAAAAATGTAAACTGGGATTACCAGAAGGGAAGGGGGTTGAGGGGATGGGGGGAAAAGAGAAAAGATTAAGAAGTGCAAATTGGTAGTTACAAAATAGTCATGGGGATGTAAAGTATAGTAGAAGGAATATAGTCAATAATATTGTAGAAACTATGTAAAGTATCAGATGGGTACTAGATTTATTAGGGTGATCGCTACATAAGTTATATATGTCTAATCACTATGTTGTACACCTGAAACTAAAATAATATTGTATGTCAACTATAACTGAAAAATTTAAAAAATGTTTAAAAAATGTCATATAAATACACTTAAGCCTGAAAGGCAATAAATTTTGTAAGATGTGAAATAAATCAAATAAATAAAAAGACTGAAAATTTTTTAGTACATCAAAGCAGCTGACAAGTCTTCAAAT
>NW_011888795.1:3565189-3582815 GCF_000151845.1 Pteropus vampyrus
AAAGGCAATAAATTTTGTAAGATGTGAAATAAATCAAATAAATAAAAAGACTGAAAATTTTTTAGTACATCAAAGCAGCTGACAAGTCTTCAAATTAGAAAAGATAATGAAAATATATCAAAATATTAAATATACATGTACAAAAAGCGAATTATATGCAATCTACATAAACAATGTAATAGATGTGGCCCCAAAAATATGTGCTAGGAAAGAAATTCTACTGACAGCCTCATATAAACTTATAAAAATATCCTTATAGGCATTTAAGTGGAAACCTACTTGAGGATAGGATCTGCTTTCAGGAGCTACCAGTCACCTAATTCAGTGCTATATTAGCACTTGTTGCCTAACTATTATGTGAAGTTTTCTTTTAAAAAACAATGCTTCCAAAGACCTTAGATTTATGTATATGCAAAGGCCAGCACAGGAAGAATGACGAACTTACAGAAAGTATATAGAGAGACGTCCTTTTCTACCTAGGAGCTTGTAGGTCATGACATTTTATACTCTCACTTGTAAATCACAAGAATTACAGTTTTAGAGCATTGGAAAGTTTAGGATCAAGGGCTAGATGTACCAGAATTTCTCACACAAAAAAAGAACTCTTTTGAGATGAGTAACTCCGGGTGTTTTCTTCCCTGGGTTCATTTTCTGATTCTAGCTAAAGGCTAAGGATTGCACATGTCCTTGGCAAAAGAACTTGATTGTGTGAAAATGAAACTAGTCATGCTTTCAGTGGTCGTGCTGGGCTGCTGTGTCACACTGGGACCTGGGGAAGTCCTGCATGTGTAGCACGTTCTGATCATGACACATTCAGTGAATTTTCTGGGGCTCTGTGCAAGAGACTGGAGAAAGAAGAAATTCTAAACAGCCTTTCTGTAGTTTTCATTACTTAGGTGACGAAGATTGTTAGAGGAAGGATAAACTTGGCTGATCTTCCCCTCAAGAAATTTGAGAAAACGTAAACTATGTGGGGTAAGAGACCAAAGAAATAAACTCAAAACCTCTGAATGGAAGAAAGAAAGCTCCTGCACTCCTTCAGTGATTAGGAAAAGAGACCTTCTATTTTCTGGATTGAAAATTTAACAGGGCCATCTGTAAAGAATACATTTGAATGATAGTTAGACTAAGTCTTATTAAAATTACAACCTTGGCCATACCCAGAACAATGCTGATTGGATGAAGATGATTAGCCCAATCAGATACCATTCCTCATAGCCTAATAAAGGCTTCCGAGACTCTTCTGTTTTCTAGAATTTTAACTGAAGAATTGTGTAGGGTTGAACCTACAGGTTGAGGACTTCAGTGACTGTAGCAAAGGGACTTCAGAAAGGCAGTAGCCAAAATAACTATCCTTCAAGAATCTGCTCAAAACCCTTAGATAAGAACGAATGTCACTGTTATTTATGTTCCTGGAGTTCTTTTCAAACAATCTTATATAGCGTGTATCACATTTCATCAAAGTAATGTTTGTTTGTCAAACCTGGTAAGATTTAAAGGTAAGACTTATCTCTTGACTCCCAGCAACCAAACAGTTCTTACAACGTATTCATGAATCAAATGCAAAGGACCAAAATACTTGGGTATGACAGTTTTTAGGTATTTATTTTCATTAACTTCTAATTGAATTATAAAGTTTTCCTCAATCAGGAATATAGGCAACTCATCATGGTAAATTAGCATATCCATAACTTTGTCACCAATAGAAATCACATATAGTTTCATACCATATTATGATTGTTACAGATATTTGGAAATATCATTTGTGCTTATCAATACTTCAAAATAAGGGTAGTTATTAAACCCACTACTAGATGCTATTTAGTAGAATTTGTAACTGTTTTCCATATAGCCACATAGTTGGTTTCCTATTAAAGTCTTTGTATTTTAAGTCATATATTTTAAAATGCTATAAGATGGTGCCCAAAAGCTTCATCTTACTACCAAAAAAGTCTATATTAATTTGCTATAGATGTTATAACAAATTATCACAATTTAGTGGCAAAAAGAACCCACATAAATTTATTCTCCTACAGTTCTATAGGTCAGGAGTTCGACAGGGGTCTCACAGGGCTAGATATAGGCAGGTGTATTTTCTTCTGGAGGTTCTAGGGGAGAATCCTTTTTCTTGCCTCTTTCTTCCAGCTTCTAGAGGCCACCTATGTTCCTTGGCTCATGGTCCCCTTCATCCATCTTCAAAGTTAACAATGTCATATCTTTCTGACTATCCTTCCAGAGTCACATTTTTCTCTGACTGAACTCGGCCGGAAAAGGTTCTATATTTAAAGGACCTATGTGATTAAATCGAACCCCTTGGATGATCCAGAATAATCTCCCTATCTCATGGTATTTAATTAAATCACATCTGCAAATTCCCTTTCCTATGTAAGCTAATATATCCACAAGTTAAAGATCTTAGGATATGGGCATCTTGGGAAGAAATGGGGGAGTGTCATTTATTATTCTGCCCACCAAAATGTCCTTGGCACAGAAAGAACAGGAACATCTGAACATTTAGCAGACTAAACTAAGGACACAGACTAATTTAATGAATAATCAATAATTAATAATTCTTATCTGAAGAGATGCATTTATCTAATATCAGAAGCTTAAAGAGGCAAGGAAGGGGATTTCTCTCTAATTCAGCCTTCTGATAGCTACATATTACTTTGCCTGCCAAGGTCCTATCAAGAAGCAGTTACACTGATTAGAGGATTTGTTTATGTTCATTATAAGTTAGCAGTAAGTAAAGAGATCAAATTTTAGATATATCCTCTTCTGCCCCACTTACAATTCTAGTTGAGGCTCATCTCACATTCTATCACAGTCATAACCTTACTCTCTAATCAATTAAAGCAAACAAAACAAAACCCCAAACTATTGCTACTACAAGTTTTAATTTCCCTAGTTTTATCAAGAAATAATTGACATATATAACTGTAAAAGTTTAAGACATACAGCATGATGCCTTTTAGGTTTGATTTACATGTATTGTAAGACAATTGCCACAATAGGTTTAGCTAAAATTCATCTTCTCATGTTGATACAATAAAAAGAAAAGAAAAAAAAAGGAAAAAAATATTCTCATGATGAGAACTTTTCAGATTTACTCTCTTAACTTTCTTATATATCATACAGCAGTATTAGCTGTAGTCATGTTGTATATCACATTCCTGGCACCTATTTATCATATAACTGAAAGTTTGCACCTTTTGACCCCCTTCCTCCCACTCCTCCTCCCCCACCCTCCTCCTCTGGTAACAGTGTGATCTTTGTGTGTATGTGTGTGATTTTTCTTTTCTTTTTTTTTTTTTTTGATTACACATATAAGAAAGATTATACAGTATTTATCTTCCTCTGTCTAACTTATTTCACTAGCATAATGCATTCAAGGTCCATCCATGTTGTTACAAATGATAGAATTTCATTGTTTTATGTAGCTGTATATTTACAATGGAACATCTTTATCCATTTATCTATCAATACAGACTCAGGTTGTTTTCATGTATGGACTATTGTAAATAATGCTGCTATGAACATGGGGGTGCAGATTGGTTTTTGAGTTAGTGTTGTTGTTTCCTTTGGATATATTCCCAGAAGTGGAATTGCTCGGTCATATGGTAGTTCTATTTTTATTTTTTTGATTTTGAGGATATTTTATACTGTTTTCCATAGCAGCGGTATCAGTTTGCTATCCCACCAACAGTGCACAAGGGTTCCCTTTTCTCTACATCCTCTCCAACTTTTGTTACTGTTGCCTTTTTGGTGATGGCCATTCTAACAGGTGTGAGGTGATAACTCATTGTGGTTTTAATTTACATTTCTCTAATGAGGAGTGATGCTGAGCATCTTTTCAAATACTTGTTGGCCTGTCATACATCTTCTTTGGAGAAATGTCTACTCAGGTTTTTTGACCATTTTTTAAATTGGATTATTTGTGCTTTTGCTATTGAGTTGTATGTGTACAATATACATTTTGGATTTTAACCTTTTAGCAGATATATGATTTGCAAATATTTTTTCCATTCCATAGGTTGTCTTTTCACTTTGTTAATGGTGTATTTTGCTGTTCAGAAGCTTTTTAGTTTGATGTAGTTCTAATAGTTTATTTTTTATTTTGCTGCTTGTGCTTTAGGGGGTCATACCTAAAATATTTCCGAGACTCACATCAAGGAGCTTTATTCCTGTTTTCTTCTAGGAGTTTCATGGTTTTATGTATCACATTTAAGTCTTTAAACCATTTTCAGTTAATTTTTGTGAGTGGTGTAAGATATGGGTCCAGTTTTATTCTTTTACATGTGAGTATCCAATTATTCCAGCCCTATTTATTGATGAGAATGTCTTTTCTCTAGTGAGTATTATTGGTTCCCTTGTTAAATATTAGTTGATTGTAGATGCTTGGGTTTGTTCCTGGGCTCTCAATTCTGTTCAGTTGGTCCCTTTGTCTGTTTTTATGCCAATATCATACATACTGCTTTTGATGACTATAGCTTTATAGTATATCTTGAAATCAGAAAGTGTGATGCCACATGCTTCATTTTTCCCCCTCAGGACTTCTTTGACTACTTAGAGTCTTTTGTGTTTTCATATAAATTTTAGAAGTGTTTTTTATACTGCTGTAAAAAAAAAATGCCATTGTATTCTTGACAAGAATTGCATTGAATCTATATATGGCTTTTGGTAGTATTGACATTTTAACAGTATTAATTCTTCCAATCTATGAACAAAGAATACCTTTTCATTGAGTAATCAGGCTTCTCTTCTAGATTTTACAGGTTTCAGAGACCATTCTTCACTAGTCAGTTCAGTTTGGGTTTCTCAGATGTCTACTGGTAATGTCCTTACTGGTGGGACCTGCTATTACTCTCTATTTATAAGAGAAGCAACTGTTTAAGTTCTGAGGATGGTCGTGGGGGAAGGTGTACCTCTAACTGAGAAAAATAGGATAGAATTGCTGTCTTGTCCCTACCTTAGTGAGGCTGTAGTATGGGCACCACAGTTGCCTGGTGTCTCTGGTCAGTGTTACTAGATGGTCAAGACTGGTTACTATATTCCATTGTACATAGGGCTATGAATTAGCTTCCCTACCTTGACAGAGCAGCAGGATGGGACCCAGGACTTGTACACATTGTTATTTGGGGACTTGAATCAGGCCATTGTATGCACTGAATTCTCTGGTCAAGTGAGGCCAAAAATTTTCTCTGCAGAAGCCACAGCTGTGTTCTTTGTTCAAAGACCCCAGTACCTAGGAATGTTGAATGAGCTATGCTGTTTCCTGTGAACTCGTTAGTTTCCCTAGTTGAACAGGTTGAAGGTTATATTCAGTGATGAATGGAGCTACAGATTAGATTCCTTGCCCAGATGCAGTGGAAAAAAACAGTTCTAAATCCAGTAAAGCTCTTTGTTGTCTTAACTCAAGCTGACCCGCATCCCAAGTTCCCTGGCTGAACAAGTCCACGGGCTTTGCTCTGCAAACTATCAGCTCTGCCAGTCCTTCTCTCATCTCAAATACCTCTGGGCTGCACAGTTTGCAGGAGTTATCTACAGCCCTCCTGGTCAGATGGGACTGGAAGACACTACAGTGTGTCGATCTGTGGCTCAGCTCCTTGCTTGGGTGTGGGCAAACTGGGCTCTCAGGCTGGTAGAATCCTTGGTTTCAGGATCTTAATCAGACAGATCTGTACCCCACTGAATTTCCTGGTCAGAGTGTGCCCCCAAATCGATTCTGCAGGCAAGTGAGACTGCTGTTTGGGATTATTATTTGGGTAATGAAGGTATGAACTCTGCCTGCCAAGACCCAAACACTAATTGCTGCAAGCCCCTCTTCCATTCTCCACCACAATCGGCTGCTTGCCCACAGATTCCTCTGCAACATTTGTGGTGTGAGATCATAGTTGGGACTCCCACAAAGTGATCTCAGTGCTGGGGCATATCGCTTGCCCCACTAGGTTCTCTTTTCTCATTGGAGGAATCAGAGGTTCCATGGAGACCCCTCTGCATGGCACTGCACTGGCCTGGGGAAGGGCAACACACTCATGTAACCACTTCTCTTGCCCTTCTAATGCAGTCTTCCCTGTTCTCTGTGATTCAGGGGGGTGTGCTTTAGTCTCACTCCCAAGTTCTAGAATTCTCTCAGTGGTGTCTTATTCTTGAATGGTTGTTAGTTTTTCTTTTTATGAGAGCAGCTAAGTCGGGAGCTACCTATGCTGTCATTTTGGTGATGTCACTTCTGCTATCACAAGTTTTAAGCAGTGAAGAAATCAATTAGTTAAAAAACGTTTAAAAGGTTTTTTTTGGAATAAATAAAAAAGTTATATATTTGTGTTATTTAATTTCAAAGACAACCTTGTTAACATAGATAAGGGATAGGCTGATTTTTCGACAAAGTTCTAAAAATTCAACTTGAAAATTCGTATTTGACAATTCTTTGGATTCAAATAGTACATGAATGTACTATTTCACAACTGTCATAATATTTAACTCTTAACAGAGACCAGCAAAAAATTGCTTTTACTTTTTTTTCTTAAATTTCAGAGTCGTTTTGCATGTTTTCATCTATTTAGATCTTATTTAATTTCTTACAACAATATTTAGGTTTTCAAAGTGTAAGTTTTGAACTACTTTTGTTAAATTTATTCCTGTTTTATTCTTTTTGATGCTATTGTAAAGGGAATTTTATTAATTTCATTTTGCTTTTTCTTTTGTTTTATCAATGATGAGCAAGAGAAAAAAAAAGAGCCTGTTCAAAGTAACAATGCTAAAAATGAAAAAGGCCAGGATTTGAATTTAAGATCAGAAAAATTTTGTGAGCATTTAAGACTAACATAGTACCCAAGGGGTTCCACAATCTGCTCTTAAGATTTGAGAAATATCTTGGCATAAAGTCCTATTTATAGGCTTTAGTGTTCGAAGATATGACATCGATTCTGGTTCTGGTTATTGATGTATAAATTATTTCATCACTCAGAAATACTTTTTTTTCCCCCTCTCAAGTAGAATTTCTCCTTATTCCCTTTCATTCTTCTCTGCCTAGCTTCACCATTTTTGAAGAAGAATTTGAGATAATATGTTATGTTAAGTTCATAAGTATGTTGCAAGGATTTAATTTAGGTAATATTTGGGAAAGAATTATGAAACGTAAAGAACTATTCAGTGTAAAACATGATAATTGAGTTTTATCAGCAAGATATTACACATTTGTGATTTCCTTCTCTCTAATATTTATTTTTCGATTATGTTATATGACATATATAGTAAAATGCAAATATCTTAAACAAATCATGATAAAAGTTTGCCCGCACCTCTGAAATCTCCCTCAAGCTTAATACTGGTTTATATCCAAAGATAATCACTATGGTGACCTCTGTTACCATATGTTAATTTTGCCTGTGTTTAAGTTTTATGTGAATGGCATCATATATACTATTATATTAATACTTTGTATCTGGCTTCTTTTGCTTAATGCTATGTCCAGGACATTTATCCATGTTATTGCATACAGGAGTAGCTCATTATTTTCCATTGTTCTATAGACTTCCTTTGTATGAGTATACCACAGTTCATTTGTCTATTCTACTATTGATGCACATTTGTGTTTATTTAATTTGGGGCTATTGGGAATAATATTCCTGTCTGTGCATATGTCTTTTATTGAACAGAAACACTAACTTCTCTTCAATTTGATGTGTCTTGGGGTATATATATTTTTAATATTTGTAAATACTGTCAAACAGCTTTCTTGAGTAGCTTTAAAAATTAAACTCAAACCAGTAAACTAATAGAGTCCCTTTTGTACTAGAACTTTATATATTTTCTGTCTTTTTCATCAGAGTTATTCTCATGGTCCCTCAATATGGTTTTAATTTTCATTTTCTTGAAGACTTCAGAGTTGACCTATTTAAATCCTCTTGTGAAGTGTCTGTTCAAACATTTTGCTCTGTTTTTTTATGCCTCTTTTTATTTTTATTCTTCCAGTCACTGTTTTGTCTTTCACTCTATTAATGCAAATTTTATGAAATTCAATTTATTAATTTTTTGTATATGTTTAATTAATTTTGTGTCTTATTTAGAAAATTTTTGTACATCCCAAGATCACGAGGGTATTCTTCTTATCTTCTTTTAGATTTATTTGATGGCCCAGGTTATGGTTTGACTTGACAAATACTCTATGCACATTTGCAAACAATTATATTCTGTAGCTGGTGGATGAATTTTAATACATATGTCAAATAGATCAAATTAGTTCATTGTATTTGTCAGATATTTTTATATCCTCACTGAATTTTGTCTTCTTGATCTGTAAATTATGCAAAGTTGTGTTAAATTCTCCAATTATTCTGAGACATATGTCAAAAATCTCTAATGAAAGTTGTTGATTTGTCCATCTCTCCTTTTAGTCCTGCCAAAATTTCCTTTTTATATTTTTAAGCTATTTTTTAGTGCACACAAATTTAGAATTATTGTATTTCCTTTTGAATTGACACTTTATCTTCATGAAACATACCTCTTTATGTTTTATATTATTTATTTCCTTAAATTTTCTCTGCTTTTAATATAAATCTGTCAGTTTTTTTTTTCAGTTAGTATATCTTTTCATTTTTTAGTCACAACTTTTCTTGTTCTATTCAAAGTATGTCTCTTAAAAACAACAGTGTTTTCTTTTTAAATATTTGTAGGTTGGCCAAGAAAAAAATAGATAAACATGAAAAACTAATATCAGAAAGAATGAGTGGCTATCACTACTGATCCTATAGATATTAAAAGAAAAAAATAAAATATAACCAAGTTTATTATCATAAATTCTAAAACTTACATGAAATTAATCAATTCCTTGAAAGTCACAATCAATATTTACACACAAAGAAATCTGGATTATCTTATATTTATTAAAGGAATTGAACACATAGTTTGAAATATTCTATAAAAGAAAACACAAATCCAAGATGGTTTCACTGGTAAATTATACAAATTACTTAATGAAAAAATAATTATGATTCTACACAAGATTCTTAGTTGCTATGTCAAAGCTTACAGATATAATTTTTCCCTTAGAATTATGTCAGAAAGAGGTGATTTTTGAATAGTAGTTGAAGGTAGTGGTGCTTATTTTGAGAAAACATAAAAAACAAAAAGAAGAATGTACGATGTATGAGTTATGAAAGAAAGAGTATGAAATAAAATTAAAGAGATTATTTGGAATCATGATATAAATAGTCATTAATATTTATGGCTTGGAATGTTTTCAGTTCACACTTTAGTGATTTTGTTCACAATTATGTTTGAGAAAAATTTGACAATATTAGGACAAGTAAGAGGGGTGAGAAAATGACTGTATTCAGAGAATAAAGTTAGAGATCCTGATCTAGGATAATAGCAGTAAAACTGAAAAAAAAAAATGGATGTAACAAAATAATTAACAAAACTTGTTAACAAAAGGTAGGGAAACATATAGGACATAGAGATTTTTCAAAGTGTAATAACCTGAACGACTGAGAGAATAGAGCCTGAATTTGAATTTGAGGAAGATGTTTAAATTGATTTTAGATTTGACTTAAATGAATGTGAGATATCTAAAAAAATCTATTTAAGGAAAGTGGAGAGGGTTGAGATAATGCACAGTCAGAATATTTCAAAAGAATACAAAGCAAAACTAAACTAAATTTAATTTAAAAGCTTCATAGGATAGGTGTTTCATATATAAGGCTAGAACTAATTTTTTATTAACTGATGTTAGAACTGGGGTACATGATATTGATTTTAAAAAGATCCCTGGGCTAGCTTATATATGAGAGAAAGAGGCAGGGTAGGTCTAGATAAAATAATATACAGGGGCTATATTTGTCAAAAGACTGCCCTGGTCCTACTACAATTTACGTAAAACCCATGCATCATCTTATCTCCCCAAAATCTAACCCATTCTTAAGGGGGAAAATCTGGCATAGTATCAGTATAAGACACCATAAGAAAATAAGACGGAAAGAGAATATGAAGGCTTACTAAAGAAAAACATATGCCAGAAAACTGAAATTACAGAAAGAAGTTTTTAAAATCATAAACAAATACTTCATCATGAATCTAAGTAAAAATAACTAAATAATTAAATAAATAAATAAATCTTAATGAATTAGTTACCATAACTGAAACAAGTAAAAATAGAATATCTGGTTTGTCATCAATTATTTATTTAAAAATCTTTCTCAAAAAGAAAACCTCAACCTCACATGAATTAATTGAAGAATTCTTCTATATAGTTAAGGAAGTAATAGTACAAATAATAAAAAATTACTTCTAGAGAATAAAAAAAGACTGAACATACTTTCCAGTTCATTTCATGAAGCCAGCATAAGCTTGATACTAAAACCTGACAAGGTTTTTGCTGGAAAACAAAGCAAAATAAAACTCAAGCTAATTACTCTTGAATATAAATACAAAAAGTTATTTGCAAAAATAAAATCAAATAGTATTCAGCAGTGTATATAAAAGTATACATAACTTCCAAATTATATTTACTCTAAAGAATGCTAATTATCAATATAAATCATCATACTTTCTTTCAATAGGAAGAAAATTAAATGACTATTTAATAGAGGAAGAAAAAGCATATAATAAGATTTCAAACCATCATGATAAAAAAACTCATTGTTAGTCAAGTAGGGATATAGGGAATTCTCTTTGATACAGAGAATCTTGAACAATAAAACTATAGTAAATATCCCATTTAATTATACCATATTAAAAGTCGTACACATGATTGGGACAAAGCAGGTGTACCTGCCACCACTGCTCTTACACAACATCATCAGAAGATCCCATACAATGTAACTATAAAACATTGAGAGAAATTAAGTCCTAAATAAATGTAGACATAAACCATGTTAATAGAATTGAAGATTCTGTATTCTAATATGTTCAATTTTCCTACGTCAATAGACGCCTAATCAAAACCTCAACATCTTTTTTTAAGGGGAAGTAGGAGCATTAAATCTGATCATGAAAAATTGTATGGAAATTAAAAAGATTCAAAATAAATGAAACAATTTTGATAAAAAATAATTTAAAAATATCAAACTATTAAAATTTTAAAAACAATAGTAATTAAGACAGTGTGGTTTCAGTGAAAAAATCATAAAATAGATAGTGACTCCAAACAGAATTTCTAAGAGCCAACCCATATATGTGTACATCTCTGATTTATGACAAAATTGGTCCTGTAGAACAGTCTCATGAAAAACCTAGATCCAGGAACACACAGCCAAATTGTTCTTGTACTTCAAATTAATTGAAATTGTACGAGATAATAAACATTTAGTTTGTTTTGTGTATATATGTGCACAAAGAGGCAAGAAAAACGTTTAAAACAGCATTGTTTGTTATAGTCTGTAATGGAAACAAATCAATGATTCTTTTTCAATATTAGAATACAATATGAGAATTTAAAAAAATGAATTTCTTCTAAAAGCAACAACACAGATTAATCTTGCAGGCATTGTATTGAGTAAAGGAAGGCAGATACGTAAGAGTACAAATTGTAAGATTCCATTTATATACTTTTCAATAGCAGGTAGAAAGAATCTATGAAGAAAGAAATCAGAAGGCAGTTCCTCTTTGAGAAGAACATAACTGGGAGGAAACATGAGGTGGCTACTAGGTTTCAAGCAACATTTTGTTTACTGGTCTGTTTTGTGGTCACATAGGTATGTTAATCACATGAAAACTCATCAAATAATTTAGGTCTTTTTCTGCATTTATGTTATGCTCCAATAAAATATTTTCTTTATGAATGATTTCTATGAAATTCATCTTTTTATCTCTCATTGCATTTCATAAAAAGTAAGTACTATTAATATATATTGAATAGATAAGTTAATGAATATTTTAGATTATAGAACAAATAACTGACACTACCTATTTAATTTTTTTTTTAATTTCAAATTTAAAAAATTTGGTTCTCGACAAACAAAATGATAAGCTAAATACATATGTAGATATCTATGCATGTTACAAAACATATGTATATATGTAGGTACATATACACATATAATTTTAAATGTTAATTTAAAAAAATTAGTCAAGCTTTAACCAACCAAAAACTTAGCAATGTTAGTTTATAGTATTTTTCTACTTTAGTAATTTTTAAAATTATATAGGTTATTTTTAAAGCAGATAAAATAAGTCCATTTGTAATTTAAAGATGAAAACTTCACATTATCTGGTTTTTAAAGGTACTAACAGCTCCTTAGGGACAATTCAATAATTGAAACTCAAATTAAAATGGAATTTTCTATTGATTTTCTCATGCATCTGGCTCATATCTTAAGATGAAAGTGATTTACAAAGATTAGTGACTTCTTAGATGTGACTCCAACTGTCTCAGCTTCCACTTACTACTAATTGGCATCCAACTCTGCCATATGTTACTTAAACCAGTAAAATTAATCCCATTCTTTCCTTTATTACCAGTTATATTTCTGGTAATAAAAAGAAAAAAAAACACCTCAGATTAGAATAAGTCTGAGGCTTAGGGAATACTTTTTCTCCCACATTCTCTGTCATTTCCCCTCCTTTTAAAAGAAAACCTATTAATCTTATAAACTTGAAATTAATGTGCCCACATTATTCTACACATGAACAACATCTCTATGATGAAAAAAATTCAAATAATAAATGAATATTGCATCAGTGTTATAAATCAGTAAAATTTTAATTATGTTTACTCTATTGCTAAAGTCTGTTCCCTTAAGAGAGCACTCCACTTGCCTGTATTCAGTAAGCATTGTAGCAAATTCATAGAGCACTTATACACTGGCGTGCACAATTATCATTTAATTATATAAACAGTGAAACTCTACTTATCCAAGAATTATGTAGCTATAATCTATAATCACTTAGAATGACTGCAATCTCAGGAGTAACTGAAGGAGACGCCTGCCCAGAGGTCCATTCAGAAAGTTTGTAAATGGGACTAGTCACATCTACACAAAATGGTACATTGATTCACTAAATAGGAGACTGAGTAAAATTCATCGATTAACCATTATTTGATTGTATAATAAATGTTTATGATTACCTATTATAAATCAGACACTGCAGAGTGTATGAGAATTAAAAATGGAATGAAGTATCAGTCTAATAGAATTAAGCAAAAAGTAGAAGAAACAAGCACATACACAAGTGCGCTAACTGAACAGCACTTGCAACAGAATTTTCTGCATATACAAAGAAGTAAGTTAGGTATTGTGTTTAAAGGGGAAGGGGAAGCTGAGAAAAGGAAGGTGTATAGGAGGTTTTCAGTGCACAGAAGGGAAATAGTTTAAGAGTGGTCAAAAACAATTGCAATGGGTTTGAAAACTCATGGCATAATGAGACATCTGCTGGCCATACTCCATGTAGTAGTGTTTGAGGATCAGTTGCGACAGAGGAAAGACAGGAACATTAGGAAAAGTTTATACCATCAAAGACTTTATATGCCTCACAGTAGCGAGCCTGGACTATATCCCATAGGAAATTATGCGCCATTAAGTGCTTTATGGAAGATTTAAATCACAATTATAGTTTCCAAAGATCTGTTAGCTTGATTTTCCACCAAAGCAGACCCTGAGAGAAGGACTTGTGATAGATATTTTATTTTCAAGACGGTCCCGAGAGCTAGACAGTGTGGCATTCTTTGGACACTGAGGCAGAGAATGAGGAATAAAGAACATATTTAGTATTGAGGTCATCATGGTGAGCAATGGGAACTGTTTCTGCCTAGACCTTATGAAAAATGTAATGTTTCCCAGATTTATTTGCCTTATTAACGATAATGGTAGAAACATTTATTCACTGGTTCATTTATGTCCACAACGAGTCAAGGGTCGCCCTTGGAAGTTTTAAGTCTCTCTCACTTCTGAGTACTCCCAGTCTAAGTTCCCAGGGATAGCCATAGGGTAGAAAGAAAAGACACTTGTGAAACTCTGTCAGGAGAGAACAGCTTTCCAGAGGATGAGAATGAGAACACTGAAGGCATCTAATACAGATCTTGGAGCACAGTTTATTTGATGGCTGAGTAGCAGTAAGTATACTACCTCATGAAGGAAATGTGAGAGAAAAATGGCAGGTGCTAGGAAGGAGAGCAGCCTTCCTGACTGTGTTTGTAACATGTTAAAAGCTCGACAATTTTTTAGAAAACTTCCCCAAACATTGCTTTTGGTTGGGTGTCTGGCTTGGATACTATACATTGCAAATCTCTATAGATAATATTATTGCCCTTGACTAATATCTTAAATATTTTTTTTAATAGAAGGAATTCAGGCACAGAGGTTGGCTACTGTCCAGTAGGTATTTTACTTAGTTGTAATTCAAAAGTTTTGATTTAATTTACGTTATAACTCAGGGCACATAATTCTATATGTGCTGAAATATTAGCAGCTTTAGAAATTCTGTGTTTGGTGCTCTTGTTCATTTGTCATTACCATTGTCCAAAAGCAACAGTATTTTCCTGTGGTTGAATGTTTACATCAGCATTTCTCACTACTCCTTGAAAGGTTTTTATATGGCACTTCGATTTATTTATTTTTATGGCTCATTTCCTTTATTTCAAAACACCAATATGGACAATCCTTCAGAACTTGCCAGAAAGACATTCAAACACAGAAAGACATGTTTGTCTTTTGATGGTAGATATGTATTTATTTGAGATAGAGTTTTGATAAGAATTTTCACTGTGCAGATATTAAAAATGAAACACAGCCAAGGTAATCAGGAAGTCTCAAAAACAAATGCTTCCATGAAGACAGAGACTCAGGTCTCTAATATTATAAATATTGGATATTGGTAGTGCTTGATTCTCCTACCCTGAAAGTAAATCATAAGAACATAAAAATACTTGTCAAAACAATGAACAGATATTTTAACACTCAGTGCATTGTTCCAGTTCCTTCTGTCTTCTTATTTCTTTACTATTCATTTTTTAATTTAGAATCAGTGTTCTGTATACTACGTATACGGAATAATTTTATGAAAATGAGACAGAATATCGGGCTGTCATAATCAAGCCAATTATCCATATAGTCTCCTCTTTATCCAATTGAGCCTGTTGAATAATTCTCACTATATCCTACTTTGGATCAAATATCACAAGGGGCCCTCTAATACCTATAATTTAAAGATTTCTTTAGTGAAATATCAAGACTCTCCATGACACAGCTTTCTTGAATTATTTTATACTATTTGTATGAGTTCTTTATCACATGTACTATCTACTTACTATTCTTTATAGATCACATGCATTATCACTACTTTCATGCTTAGCATATACTATTACTAAAATTTAACTGCCCTTATTTAGGTTTTAATATTATTTATCCTTGAGAGAGCAAGACTAGACTCATTCTATCCTTCTTCATCCCTCTTAACACATGACATCATGTCCAGAACATAAAAATTGAGTCTCCTTCTTCTAATACCTTTTCTTTCTTTCTGACATATGTAATATCTTCTGATATATACATGTCTTCTGACATACTTCTTACATATATGACATATACATATCTTCTATATGTAAGGAAAAATACCCAAATAGTTTTAGCAATTGTGGGCTATGTCTGATTATTTCTACACTCCAAACTACAGCATTTTCTATACCAATTATAAATTTGCTTGATAAATACTCACTGAACAAATAAATGGATAAAGGACTATACTATAACTTCCCAGCATACATTTCAACTTTGAAAGAAAATCACTATTGACACTGGCTGGACAAATGCAACTGTAAGTCCAATGAAATATTTTTTTGTTCCTGCTCATCAGCATGATCCAAACTCCCTACATTTATTGAACTTTTGTGCTTGCTACTCTATAAACATTAAGAATTTAAAATAAATAAATCAGATAAGATCCTACTTTCCATTTGCTCACAGTCCAGTAGAATAAACAGGTTAATTACAGAACATAATGACAGCCCAATAAAGACCAACTTGATGGGGAATTAATGGAACCGACAATAATCACTACTACAGTTTAAAGTTTAGAACTGTGTGTGAGCTCTAACATGGACTGTAGATAGACTCTGCTTCTCAAATTAAGCCCAAAGAATACACTCGGCAATTGAAGTTCTAATGCAACTATACATAATAATAGTTTTTTATAGAGAATTTCAGTTTTAGTGATTAAAGTGTTAACTAAATACTTTTTAAAATGAGAAAATGAAACCTTAAAATGTTTGCTTAATTTGCCAAAGCTCATACTCACATTAGATAAATTTTTAGGTCTGTTGACTCTTACTACCAGTAACGTTTGTTACAACATCTCTGCCATATGATTTTTTTGATATACTTTTAAGTAATCTGTTCTTTTTTTCTGAATGTTTTATTTTTTTATATAAAAGTTATCACTAATTTTTCTCATAAATAATAAATGGTTAGTTAATATTGTTTGAGGTATGCAGACAGATATAATCATTTATCCTTTAAAATGTGGGAACATTAAAAAAGAGACCTACACTCACTGCACATGGGGGTATGTAGCTGATCTGGAACTCCAAGGTGGCTATTTGCTTTCAGGTCCAGTGTTCCTTCCACTACACCACAGTTGCAATGTTTCATCAGCCTGTATGTAGATGGTTCCCCTGTAATTCCCTGAATAATAGGACTCTGACTCAAACTGTTGTTGAGTTTCTAATTAATTATAAAGACTGTAGGCATTTGAGAAAAGATGAAGTGGCCCCATCACACTTACTAATCCTAATAAAGGTATTTTCCAATGATGCCTTGCTGATTATTAACGATAAGAGACCCTAAATTCTCTGTGGAAGATATGATATTTATTTCTACAAATATCATTTATTTTCTTGGATTTTTGCAAAGATGGTAACGCCAGGGCATGTTGTTAATGATAGTCTTGGTTTACTGAGTCTAACTCTGAGTTGAAGTTTTATCTTCCAAAAACATGAAAAGCAGATTGAATGATTTTTAAGACACATTTTCATTCTAATTTCTTCAATTTACATTTTTTACTACTCCCTTCTCCCCACCCACTCTCACTCCATTAACAATCTTACTTTTGCCCTTACAATTCCTTACTTTCTTTTAATGAGATTTGGAACGTTAAAGAAAAAAATATTCAGTGACATTTGTTAAAGACCATGGAGTGGACTTTCTTCAGAACCATCATGATCCTTATAGGGACTACTGCAATGGGATTTTACAGTGGTGGGTAGAGATTGGGCTCAACTTTGAATATAGCATAAGCAAGGCAGAATTTATAACCAAGGGGCAGTTTGGGGGTCGATGGATAGAAAATGACAGAGGAAACATTAGGTGGAAGGGAGATTCTGTCTAAATCAACTTAACAGAGTTCTTTGCTAAAGATAGACCACTGTGATCAGATAGCACTGGGGGATGGTAGAGGATAAGTTTGATCTGATATCAAGGGTGATCAGATATTGAGGAAGGAAGGGTGGTGGTAGTGGTGGGGTGTTGGTTCTGGGTAAGCTGACTTAGCAGTGTTCTTCCTAATACTGGATTTTACCAGTAAGTGCACAGATGGGCCTAGGATAAGGTTCAGGAGCCTGATGAAAGTTTGGTCAGGAAAAGAATTTTTCTCCAGAGAAAATAGTATCTTTCTTCTTGTCAAATGCCAATTTCCT
>NW_011888795.1:3582865-3588365 GCF_000151845.1 Pteropus vampyrus
CCAGGGCATGTTGTTAATGATAGTCTTGGTTTACTGAGTCTAACTCTGAGTTGAAGTTTTATCTTCCAAAAACATGAAAAGCAGATTGAATGATTTTTAAGACACATTTTCATTCTAATTTCTTCAATTTACATTTTTTACTACTCCCTTCTCCCCACCCACTCTCACTCCATTAACAATCTTACTTTTGCCCTTACAATTCCTTACTTTCTTTTAATGAGATTTGGAACGTTAAAGAAAAAAATATTCAGTGACATTTGTTAAAGACCATGGAGTGGACTTTCTTCAGAACCATCATGATCCTTATAGGGACTACTGCAATGGGATTTTACAGTGGTGGGTAGAGATTGGGCTCAACTTTGAATATAGCATAAGCAAGGCAGAATTTATAACCAAGGGGCAGTTTGGGGGTCGATGGATAGAAAATGACAGAGGAAACATTAGGTGGAAGGGAGATTCTGTCTAAATCAACTTAACAGAGTTCTTTGCTAAAGATAGACCACTGTGATCAGATAGCACTGGGGGATGGTAGAGGATGAGTTTGATCTGATATCAAGGGTGATCAGATATTGAGGAAGGAAGGGTGGTGGTAGTTGTGGGGTGTTGGTTCTGGGTAAGCTGACTTAGCAGTGTTCTTCCTAATACTGGATTTTACCAGTAAGTGCACAGATGGGCCTAGGATAAGGTTCAGGAGCCTGATGAAAGTTTGGTCAGGAAAAGAATTTTTCTCCAGAGAAAATAGTATCTTTCTTCTTGTCAAATGCCAATTTCCTGTTGCCTCTTAAGTATCCAAGTCTCACCACTTCCTTTTCTTTTGTCAATAGTTTCAAACCTTATAGCTTTTAATTCAGCAAACAAATAAGATCACATTTCAACCACTCTTGAAAAATTCCTGCAAGGAAACTCTTTCATGTTATCTGCTGCTACTAGATGGATCTAGATTTTGTGAGGTTTGAAACTTATTACAGTTTGTGGGCCTCTTTAAAGGAAAAAAAACGGAAAATTATAAATACAAGATTAGGTGCAAGTAAATGTTTATTATGCAAAACACAAATTTCCACAAATTAGGAAGGGCTAGAATATTCAGGTGCTTTCTTCTGAGATCTCTTTGGGAATGAATGAGAGTTGTTTACATGAAAATACTTCCATTGCAACTGGGCATAGAATATTCCAGACCTCTCAGCAATGCCCTGTTCTCACAAGACTCATGCAAATTATGGTTTCTGAAGCTTACGCTCATTGTCTTCATGAAAAATCATCGTTTGCTATTGCTTAGATTTTCTTTCTCCATTCAGAGCTAGGCTCTAAAAGGAATAAGTGATGCTTTATTTCCATTTTTACCTCTCCTGTTCATTCTTCTACTCACTGCAAAATGCAGTCTACCTCTGCGGCTCCATTGTAATTTTAACTGAAAGTCACCTATAATTTCTTGCCAAATCAAGTTGATGCTTTTCATTATTGGTTGTTTAGCATTTATATTTGTGCTTGACCATCAATTCTTTTTTCCTTGACATCTAACACTTTCTGCTAGTTAGCCATCAGATTTTTATACATCTTTTTCTTAGCTTCCTTAACTGACTCCTTTTGATTTTATTCTTGTAATCTTTAAGTATAATTTTACCTTAGAGTCTCTCCACAGCCTTATTTTAATACTATATAGTATATATTTATTTCTCTATATAATATCTTATTTACTCAAATATCTTCCCCTTCTGCCAAATCCCTATCACCAGACTATACTTTCCTAAATGCCAAGTGTTTACATCCAAATGCTTGTGTGTAATCCCTGAGATGATAGCATGCTTGATTTGTTGAAGGACAAGCATAGAAGCTAGCATGTCAGAACTAAGAAGTCAGTTGAACAGGGGTAGGAGATGAATTAGGAGAGTTAGTATAGTATTTATCTATGGAGTACTTATATGTAGCAAAGTAGTGAACAAATTGTTTTCAGTTTTTTTATTATTTATATGACTTCATCTCTAGACTGAGTTCCTTGAAAGAAGAAACTACTTGCCTCTGGCTTCCCAGTACCTTTTTATTTAAAAACATTTTATTGAATGAATGAGTGAATGAGTATATGACTGAATAGAAAGATTTTCATGAAAATTGATCTAAGTGCTTTGATTTGAAAATAAGTGACTCCTGGAAAAATAGGTGTAACATTCACCTTATAAGAACACAATAGAGAATACTTATGAAATTTCAAATGGAACTGCATATTTTTTAATTTAAAATAAGTCAATGACAGAGTGAAGTGAGATATTGACATTTAGAAAGTACTCTTTCTATTTGCTTTCTGAATTTTATTTAACAAGCAATTGCTTTGCAAAATATTAGAAACATATAAACTTTCTAAAAGTATCTATACTATAAATTTGATAAACTGAAATTTTCAGCAATGAATTGCTTTATTGTCTAGAGTACTAAATAAAGAATTTTCTTTCAATAGTCATTTATATTTGATCACTTAAGTGGATAGAAATACTAGGTACTGTCTACATGTTATACATTTTCAATAGAGAAATAGAGACACTAAATCTCCATAATAATTCATAGAAGATAAAATTTTTTTTCTAAAATGGTTCTTGCCTTATAAAACCATCACTTTTGCTACAAGTACCTTCAATATAATTATAAATCAATTGTGCACCAGTCATTTCCACCTTTTTTAATGGATTCTAGCAAAATAAAATAAAATAGCAATGTGATTATACTATCACTACAGTATTTACATTTGCTAAATACCTCCTGAAAACCAAGTACAGAGTGTATAGTAAAAGTGAAAAAATTCATGAATTCAATCTTTAACAATCTAGGGGACAGAATATCCCACAAAGACCTAGAATAAATGTTAAGTATGGCCAAATCATAAATATCAGCAGGACTTGCACAGAATCAGTAGCTCTGTGGTAAGAGCAATTGAAAGAAGAGGGAAGCACTTGAACTCCAGATGGAGGTCAGTTCAGTACATAGATACAAGCCAAAAAAGAATGGTGGCTCCCAAGGGACAGAGCTGCAAGCAATGTACTTAGATATTGACTTTGTGTAGAAGAAAAAAACAACTTGAACTGAGAATATACATAGGTTCATGGGAAATGGCCAATGAAAAGGACTGGATAATTAGTAATAAGGAAGTTAGGGATATAAGCATGTGGATAGGCTCAAGAGAGTGAGCATAAAGAGTAAAAATGTTCACGCCACCTTTTAACACTCATCATAAAAGAGTCACTGAACAATCGAGTGGATAAAATGACCTGCCTCGTTGATGTTATCAAACATTTGTCATCAGTCACTCCAGAAATGTCATGATTGATGGTCAAATGAATGGCATGTCATCAGTGGCAGAGACAGAAGTTACACATGGGTCCAACAAAATAGACTCCTATTTAAAAGGCATACCTAGCTCCATCTGCCTTTGAATATTCAACTTGTCAGCAACCAGACTGATATTGAGCCCCTAATATGATACAATTACTCCAGGAGATAATTGGCCACTTGGAAATAAATTCCCCCAAATTTAGGGGACTTATATGTAGGTAAAATTTATAGGGACCCAGTGATCTGGAGGCATGTCCAAATATCTCTTCCAAAGTAAAATACAAGTTCCTAAATCTGGCCACTAAGGAAAAGGTACATTACCTGATGACCGTCTTTGAAATTTGGAGTCAAAGTATATGTCACTTGGGCATGCTACTTACATTCTGATAAAATGACTAATCCAAAAAGCTGCCATTTTTGTGTATGGTTCAGAACAGGAGAAAAATTTAGAATTAGTCCACGCTGCCATACAAGCTGCTCTGCCACTTGGACCATGTGACCCTGCAAATCTACTGGTTCTTTAACTGTCTGTGGCAGATATAAATAAGATATGGATTATTTTACAGGCATGTATAAGTGAATCACAATACAGACTTCAGGATTTTGGAGAAAAACTATACAATCCTCTATAGACAACTTAAAACAACAACAACAACAACAATAACAAAACAGCTTTTGGCTTACTATAGAGTTTGCTGGAGACAGAACACTTGACCATAGGCTGACATGTTACCATGTGACCTGGACTGATCATTATGAATTTGTTTTTTTTTATCACCTACCAAGTCATAATGTTGAGTAATAGTATAAACTTGAGCTTCATTTTATCATCAGATGGAAGTAGTATATGTGAAACAGGCTTGAAAAAGTTCTAAAAGCATAAATAAGTTTTGTGAAGAAATGGCAGAGATGCAAATGGCCCACTCTCATGCTCCGAGCCCCTGCCTCTTAACCTGCATCTACAGTCTCAAGGGGCATTTCCTACAACCAATGATTCAGGAAGAAGATTTGGAGGCCTGGCAGCATATCTGGCACTACAATTCCACCTGAAGTATACTTCTAAAGAAAAAATCTCCAAGTAGCCATATTTTTTTAATTAATATTTTTTCGAGCAGTTTTAAGTTTATAGAAAATTGAGGAGGTAGTAAAGACAGTTATCCTATAACTATCTCCTTAAAACTCTTACCTCCCTCACAGTTTTAACCCTTTCATTAACATATTACATTTGTGTGGCACTTTTGTTACAACCGATGAACCAATATCGACATATAATTTTTAACTGAAGTCCACAGTTTATATTAAGATTCGCTCTTTGTGTTATATCCTTCTATGGTTTGACAGATGAATAATGCCATGTATCCATCATTACAGCATTATATAGAACAGTTTTACTTCCCTAAAAATCACCTGAACTCTACCTATTCACCCCAGCACTCCTGAATCCCTGGAAAACACTGAAATTTTACTGTCTCTATAGTTTTGCCTTTTCCAGAATGTAATATTGTTGGAATTGTACAGTAGGTACATAACCTTTTTAGACAGACTTCTTTTACTAAGCAATGTGTCAAGAGCTGAACTGGAGAAAGCTGAGCTGCCAGGTGTTGAAGTGGTCACAATTAAGGCTATGAGTCAAAATGAAAATAATAGTCGTGCCCTTAAGCACTGACTGCAATGAATAAGCAAGAGGCCAAAAAGGAAAAAGCACCAGTTTCCTCAATGTTCCATTCTTCCCCATAGAATGGTGCCAGAGGAAAGCTGAATATATCAATGCAGATGGGAGTTTCTACCAAGGGAGCCCTGAACAAAAATCTGCTGTTTCATGGCCCTCTTGGGGAGGAGAGAGGAATGGAAAAGTACTGAATATGGAGTCAGAGCAAAAAAAAAAAAAAAAAAAGCCCTCTAATAAGGTGGCTATGACAGAAGCACCCGAGAAAGCCCTCAGATGAGGATTCCCCATAAGCAGGTCTACAGATTTAGGAATTGGGGCTAGAAATGTAGATATGCATAAGAGCATGGCCAGCTTGGGTTGGGGGTGGGGAGACGCTGAGTACTTGACTCCCTTCAGATTATATTACATACATATGAAGTGAGAAAGGCAGTTTTCCCTCATGAGGCCCGCCAAATAAAGGCTTTATAATTGCTTATAGTTAAGAATAAATGATAACACATAGGCTTTTGGTCC
>NW_011888795.1:3589705-3590120 GCF_000151845.1 Pteropus vampyrus
TGAGAAAGGCAGTTTTCCCTCATGAGGCCCGCCAAATAAAGGCTTTATAATTGCTTATAGTTAAGAATAAATGATAACACATAGGCTTTTGGTCCAGAGATGGACTTTTCAATATGTTTTTAAACTTCCCCCATTTTTTTTCTTGGCTTGAAACTCTGTTTTGTTGTTGTTGTTGTTGTTTAATCATTGAATAAAATTCCATTGTGTCGGTGTATCAGTTTGTGTATCCATTGACCTTTTTTTTAACATTTTATTTATTTATTTGTTTGTTTGTTTGTTTGTTTGTTTAACATTTTATTTATTTTCCCCCTTCTCCTTCCCCCTCCCCTCTGGTAACTACTAGTCTATTGTCCATGTCCTCGAGTCTTTGTTTATCTTGTTCATTTGTTGCATTTAGGTTTATATCCCACATATA
>NW_011888795.1:3590170-3591453 GCF_000151845.1 Pteropus vampyrus
CCCTCCCCTCTGGTAACTACTAGTCTATTGTCCATGTCCTCGAGTCTTTGTTTATCTTGTTCATTTGTTGCATTTAGGTTTATATCCCACATATAAGTGATATCATATGATTTTCAACTTTTTCTGTCTGGCTTTTTCACTTAGTATGATTATTTCAAGGACCATCTATGTTGTCGCAAATGGCAGTATTTCATCTCTTCTTATGGCTGAGTAATATTCCATTGTATATATGTACCACAGCTTCTTTAGCCAATCATCTATTGTAGGACACTTCGGTTGCTTCCATGTCCTGGCCATTGTGAATAATGCTGCTATGAACATTGGTGTGCAAATATCTTTTCAGATACGAGTTTTCAAGTCTCTGGGGTAAATAGCCAGGGGAGGGATTGCTGGATCTTATGGTAGATAAATTCTTAGTTTTTTGAGGAACCTCCATACTGTTTTCCATAGTGACTATACCCATTAGCAGTCCCACCAGCAGTGTATAAGGGTTTCAATTTCTCCACATCCTCTCCAACATCTGTTATCACTTCTCCTGTTGATTATAGCCATTCTAACAGGTGCGAGATGGTATCTTATTGTGGTTTTGATTTGCATTTGCCTAATAGCTAGCGATGTTGAGCATCTTTTCATGTATTTGTTAGCCATTTGTATGTCCTCTGGGGAGAAGTGTCTGTTTAGGTCCTCTGCCCATTTTTTTGATTGGATCATTTGTTTTTGTGTTGTTATTAAGTTATATGAGTTCTTTGTATATTTTTACAAATATATTTTCCCATTTGGCTGATTGTCTCTTTACCTTGTTGACGGTTTCTTTTTCTGAGAAGAGTCTTTTAAGTTTGATGTAGTCTCATTCATTTATTTTTACTTTTACTTTCCTTGCCTTTGAGGTCAAAATCTTAAAATTCTCTTTAAGTCTAAGGTCCTTGAGTTTAAGGTCCTATGTTTTCTCCTACACATTTTACTGTTTCAGGTTTCTATTCAGGTCCTTAATCCATTTTGAGTTAATTTTGGTATGTGGTGATGGACAATAGTCTAGTGTCATTCTTTTGCAGGTGGCTTCCCAGACTTCCCAGCACTATTTATTGAAGAGGCTTTCCTTTCTCCAATGTATGTGTTTAGCTTTTTCGTCAAAACTTTTTTGCCCACATAAATACAGATTTACTTCTGGAATGAAAGGCTCTGTAAATGTCTATTATGTCCAGTTGGTCTAATGTATCATTTAAGGATGTTATTTTCTTATTGATTTTCTGATTGGATGATCTGTCTGTATCAGACAGTGTGGT
>NW_011888795.1:3591503-3592227 GCF_000151845.1 Pteropus vampyrus
TCTATTATGTCCAGTTGGTCTAATGTATCATTTAAGGATGTTATTTTCTTATTGATTTTCTGATTGGATGATCTGTCTGTATCAGACAGTGTGGTATTTAGGTCCCCTACTATGATAGTATTTTGGTCTGTTTCTCCCTTTAGTTCTGTTAGTAATTGCTTTACATATTTCGAGGCTCCCTAATTAGGAGCATAGATATTGATAAGTGTTATGTCTTCTTGGTGCATGATTCCCTTTAACATTACGAAGTGTCCCTCAGTATCTTTATATTTTTTATTTTGAAATCTTTTTCATCTGATATCAGTACCGCTACTCCTGCTCTTTCTGAATGCCATTTGCTTAAAATATTGTTTTCCATTCTTTCACTTTGAGTCTGTATTTGTCTTTGGAGCTGAGTTGTGTCTCCTGGAGGCAGTATATGATTGAGTTTTGTTTTTTGATCCATTCTGCAACTCTGTGCCTTTTTATTTGTGAGTTCAGTCCATTTACATTTAGGATGATTATTGAAACATGAGGTCTTCTTATAGCCATTTTATCTTTTGCTTTCTGGGAGCTCAGTGTTTCCATTTCTTCCTTGTCCTTGTGTTTCTGTTTTCTTTATTTTGGTTGGCTTTTGTGGGTTTTTCCTCTGGTCCTTCTTGTTTTATGTTATATACTTCAGTTCTGAATCTTTGTTGTGTGGTTACCATTACAAATATGTAGAGGATAGTTTTATATATATATA
>NW_011888795.1:3593307-3600181 GCF_000151845.1 Pteropus vampyrus
AAGATTTATTATATAATGGTCCTTAGCCTGTTGCAAAGAAAGTGTTTTTCTTTTGGTTTCCAATAGGTGGCATCTAAGCCTATTGGATCTCTGCTTTACATAAAGTCTTAATAATGTCTTTTTTTCCTTATAGACGTTTAATCACACTTCCTACCCTCAGTCTCAGTTCCTGTCAATGTTAGTGACAGTTTCGGTAGCTTTTGCTCAGATTCTCCTGCAGCTTGGTGGTGATCTGTCTCAGAGAGTATGGGGGGAGGGGCCCTCTGGGTTGGGCATGGGCTGCAGCTCAGCCTGGGTTTTGCAGCCACAGCTGGTAAAAATCAACTGTTTTTTCTCTGCCATCCCTGCTTTTCTGCTATTCCCGTTTCTCTGCCTTCTGCCCTTACGACTGGGCATTGCTGCTGGCAGCATGGAGCTCACAGCACTCCTATACAGATCTGTTCAGGGAACTCTCCACGCCTTCTCTCCTCCCCTTCCTCCTACAGGGAGCTCTGGCTACAAGAGGCAGTTTCTTTGTTTCTCCCAGTCCACCACCTGACACCTAGTGTTCTGTCCTGTGGTAGCTCTTATGTGCAGATCCCATGTTCAGACGTGCTGGTGTGCAGTTTGTGTGTTTTTTGTTGAGTTTTAGATGTTCAAATTATTGTTATTTCAAGAAGAGAGATCTAGGGACGTCTTTCACTCTGCCATCTTTAATCCAATCTTTCCATTCGCCTTTTGAAGACCATCTTGGTTACTTCTAGTTTTTGGAAATTATGAATAAAATTGTTATAAACATTCATATTCAGGCTTTTGTGTGGACATAAGTTGTCAACTCACTTGAGTAAATACCCGGGAGGGCATTTGCTGGATCATTTGCTGAGAATATATATGTTTAGCTTGGAAGAAACTGCCAGTGGTCTTCTACAGTTGTTGTGCTTATTACATTTCTACCAGCAATGAGTTCTTGCTTCAAATCCTCTCCAGTGTTTGATATTGTCACCGTTTTGGATTTTAGACATCGTTAAAAGTGTGTGATGGTCATGGTTTAAAGTTTCAATTCCCTAATTATCTTCTGTTATAAGCTAAATGATTCATCCCCATAAAATTTATATGTTAAAGCTCTATCCCCCAATGTGATGGTATTAGGAGAAAAGGACTTTTGGAGATAATTAGGATTAGATGAGTTCCTAAGGGTAGTGCCCTCATAAAACAGATTACCACCCTTCTTAGATTCAAAAGAGCTTGCTTCCTCTTTCTGCTCTCTGCTTATGAGGTTACAAGGAGAAGTTAGTTCTCTGCAACTTGGAAGAGGGTTCTCATGAGGACTCAACCTTAATCTCAGATTTCTAACTCCAGAATTGTGAGAAATAAGTTTCTGTTGTTTATAAGACACTCAGTTTGTGATAATTTATTTTAGCAGCTTGAACTAGGAAACACATGATCCTGAGCACCTTTTCATATGCCTATTTGCCACCTCTATATCTTCCTTGGGGAGGTGTCTGTTCAAATCTTTAGCCCATTTTTAAAAAAATTATTGTTTTGTTTTAAGAGTTATTTGTACATTTTAGATATCAGTCCTTTATTAGATATGAGTTTTCATAAAGATTTTCTCCCAATCTATAGTTTGTCTTCTTTTCTCTTAACTGTCTTATGTAGAGCTGAAAATTTTAATTTAATGAAATCCAAATTATTGATTTTTTCAAGAGTTATGCTTTTGGTGTACATATTACCAGATCCAAGATTATCTAGATTTTCTCTTATGTTATCTTCCATAAATTTTATCATTTTACATTTAGGTCTATGATCTAAATGTAAATTTTTGTGAAAAGTGTAAGGTCAGGGTCAAAATTCAATTTTTTACATGTTATTCTAGCATCATTTGTTGAAAAGACTATACTTTCTCCATTGTAATGCTTTTGTTTCTTTATTAATATCAGTTGACTATATGTGTGTGGTTTATTTCTGGACTCTCAATTCTGTTGCATTGATCTATTTGTCTAGTCTTTCACCAATACCACACTGTCCTGATTAATATAGATTCATAATAAGTCTTTAAGCCTGGTAGCATTAATTCTCTGACATTTTTCTCTTTCAGTAATGTGTCATCTACTCCGTTTTTTTTTTGTTTGTTTTTTGTTTTTTTGTCTTTAGAAATAAACTTTAGAATCAGTATGTTGATATTCACAAAATAATTTGCTGGGATTTTTTTTGTGAATATCACAAAATAATTTGCTGGGATTTTGTTGTGATAGGTCAAATTGAGCATAGTAGGCATAATTTTGAGCAATGTACAGGATTTTGCATTTTGCTTGAAAGTCTAGAGACATGGGTTTACACTGAATAGTAGGCAGTAGCTAATAATTTGACTGATGGTTGGGAACTTGGAAGAAATATAATGGGGAATTAATCAAAAGATCTGAGAAAGAAATATACAAGAGAAGCTTTCAAATGGGCACAATGTTTGAAGATATTTGTGCCTATGTGAATTCTCATCAAAAAGCAACTTCAGCAAAGAAGGATCTTAATAATAATATGGACCTGTGGAGAAGCTGTGGATCAACTTCTATACTGTCCTCGTCCCCAGCTCCTGGATCAGATGCACATTTAGCATCATCAAAGTTAGAGGTTTCGAGGTAATGTGAGACTACCGCATTTTAGAGTTTGCTCTATTTTGTGGGTATTTGTTAATTATCTAGCCTCTTCTTGCTCAAGGACTCATGATAAAGTGGTTATGTTGGCAAGATAGAGGTTTTGCATGGGCTCAGCAATATAGACCTTCACTCATCAAGAGTGATCTAGCTCCAACCACTATTATGTGTCCAATATACCAATAGAATCAACCACTTGTGTGCCCCTGATATGGCACCGTTTCCCAGGAGATCAGCCAGCCAGCTGGTGTCAGATTAATTACAGAGGAGTACTACTACCAAGAAAGTTGCAATCTTTTGTCTTATCTAGAATAGACACTTACTCTGAATATGGGTTTGCTTTTCTTGCCTACAATGCTTCTGCCAAAACCATTATCTGTGGACTATTGAGATGCTATATTCATGTTTTTCACATAGCATTGATAATAACAACAAACCCAAAGCAAAGCCAAATGAAACTCATCTAATAGCAAGTAAAGTGAGACAATGAATTCACGCTCATGGAATTGGTCAGTGTTATCATATTAACCACATTCTCATCTTCCTGAAGTTGCTGGCCTGATAGAACATTGAAGTGGCCTTTTGAAGACTCAGTTATGGTACCAGATAGGGGATATAGGGGATATTATCTTGAAGCACAGGATAATGTCCTCTAAGATGCAGTATATGGTTTAAATTAGAAATCAACATATATGTTGTTTTTCCCATATCCAGGATTCATGGGTCTGAGAATCATGGGGTAGAAATGGTAGTGGATGTGCTCGCTAATACCCTTGTGAGGCACAAGCAAAATTTGGACTTCTAGTCATTAAAAGTTTGGACTCAGGCAAGAGCTAGGAAGGAGAGAGACTGACTGAGAGAGAGGGAAAAAGAGGGTGGAGGGAGAGGAAAAGAGAGAGAGAGAAGGCGAGGGTAGGGGATGGTGCAGAAGGGGAGAGATGATTCTATATCTCAGGAGAACTTTAACTAAAACATTTATCAATAACTAGTTCCACCTCTCTCTATTCTCTTCAACAGGCAAGTATCCTAACTTGCTCTCACTTCTCTTTGGTTTCCGCAGCCAGACAGCTTTCTAACCACCTCAGCCTTTCTACCAACCACAACTGCAGCACTGACTGAGAACCAACTTTCTTTCAAGGATTTCCCTATTGTGTTAAACATTAGTTTATTAGATTAATTTATAAACAACTCTTTTTAAACATTTAGTATTTCCGAAGTTGGGTTTTGAGAAGAGACCTTGTAGTTTTTATTTTAAAGAGGCAATGATCCTGATTTCTTTTCTGATGTAGATATCCATTGTGATGTTTAAAATTTAATATCATCGAAATTTTAAAACTTTTTCTGCATTGCTTTATTCAGTTAAGTATGTGAATAGTGCTACTGCTTATGGCCAATCAGATCAATGATATCAGAGAAAAAATTTTGGTAAAATAATGCTATATAAATGCAAAATACAAGTTAAATTTTATTTAAATTATGTATATTTGACAAATTTGTTCTTATGTTCTTGAATTTGAGCAAAAAAAAATGCAAGTAGCAAGTACAAAAGTAAAACAAAACATGAAACTCATTTTTAAAAAGTTTAAAATGCGACAGAAATTTAAAATAATGCATATCACAGATTGTTTAATTTATGAACAGAAGAATTAATAGCATGATTCAAAGAGCAACTGAGGAACATAGATGTATATAGTCTGTTGGCAAAATTATACAAGTCACATTAGATGAAAAAAAATAGAATAATGTTGCTAAGTTAGAGTCCTATAGGGCAATAAAATTATGTATAAAGTTATCTTTTCTATAGGACAGGATTCATTTGTATTTTATTTTATTTTATTTATTTTATTTAGGTGAGGCAACCCTTGGCTGACCTCACAGATTGCAAGGACCTTGTCGGTTTACAATCCCTTATTTTTTTTATTTTTTACGCCTAAAGCACCTGGTCTTCCTAGATGGTCTCCCATCAAGTACTAACCAGGCCCGACCCTGCTTAGTTTCCGAGATCAGACGGGATTGGGCTTGTTCAGGGTGGCATAGCCATAGACTCTACTTGATTTAAAAAAAATACAAGTTAGTAGGTAACTTCTCAGAATCAGGGCCCTAATCAAAGGAACAAATTCCTAATTGGTTAAATAATTCCTAGGAAGTCCTGTTAGACAATACTCTAGTATTACAGTGCAAAGACATGCATTCATATTTTGCCTTCTTTCCAAATTTTGGCTTTCCCCGCCCCCTGACAATATAAAATTCTTTCATAATCTTATAAATCAACCATATTTCACTCCTCTTTATTCTTTCCCAGTCCCTAACATTTTTTATTTTAAATTTTTAATTCAAGATCAGATAATAAGAATCTCTAAATAATAAACAAGTTTACTAATTTTATACCTCACAAATCTTGACACCTAGAGATAAGGCTTTTCCCAAATCTTATTCTCTGATCTCTCCAAGAGATATTTGTGTATTAAAAATTATTTCTTCACTCTCTAGTTTTCTCTATTACTTTCCTTGCAACTCAGGGCCTTGATTCCTGTATAATTTTTGCACTCTTATGGTAAGTTTTTATGTTTCCCGCATTGAACTCATTTATTTTTTTCAAGACACTAATGTTACCAAATTATTAATCTTTTCCTTAATATTGCCTCTCTAAAATAAAATTCATAAAAAATTTAGTTGCATGCTTAATATTTACTTATCATAAGATAAATATGTAATACTTTTTTTAACTTTCATCTTTATTAATGAGAAATTATAGTCCATCATCCTTTAAGAGATGATGATGATTCTGATGAGGTTTAATCTCAGTAGAGCACTCAGAGTTTACCAATACTTTCACTTTCCATGTCTCATTTAATTCCAATCAGTTTTCCCTATAATGCTGATAGGTGGACTACACAAAGATAATCCTCTTTATAAGGCAATAACTCTGAAACTTAGAGAGTAAATGATCTTATTACTTTACTAGTAAACCCTAGATTCACTAATCTCATACAGATTTTTTTCTGAATTCAGATTCTATACTTTTTCCAGTATGTCACACTCTGTGAAAGTACTTTGTAAACTGCAAACTGCTATACGAATGTACTGGGTTATCATTACCACATTTATTATTTCTCTTCTTTTGTCTATCTCTCTATTACAGTATATCTTCATTTGCCCAGCAGAAAGAAGATAAGACATGTTTGCATGGGTGGAGTCTATGTGAAGCTACAAGTACAGAATCCCCCCTAAGTTGCTAATCAAGTGAATTGGACTTTACAATTTATGAAACCATTAATGAAAATGCAAGGCCTAATGCTGCTGATACCTATCTAAAGTTTATACACAGAAAATAACGAATGAGTCTACCAGATAACTCAGCAGACCATTCCCTGGAGAGGCCCTTATATGAAAGAAGTTGTTCCCACTAGATAGCGTATCCTTCTTTATAAGGATTGTGTTGGATTATATAATTTCTGGGTAACTTAATGGACTGCATAAAGAAGAAATGTAAGTGGTGTTTGACTGTAAGGAAAACAAAACAAACAAATAAAAGGCAAAGCCATTCTAAATTGCACAGTAATCACTTCAACTGCAAGAACAATTTCAACTCTATTAAAATGAGGCTTTAAATTATTCTCCAAACATGATGTGCTATATCCCATCTTTAGCTTGGCATTCACTGCTGGAATTTCCATAGGCGACCAGCTGTTCTTTAGTATAGAGAAGGCAGCCAGGACTCTGCTGAAAATTGTCAAAGACTAAAATCCTACTGTTTAAGAATAAGTGAGAATCAGAATCAAGACAATTTCAAAAAGTTGTAGTGAATCAATAAATGGACAGTTTTGAATGAATAACAGGTTTTTACTCTCCTTTTCTCTGGACTGTTTTGAAACTACATTTAATAAGGTTAGGCCTTGGCATCTATAAAAGTTCCTATTTAGTTCAGCAGCCTAAGAAAATTCTATTACTGATTTTTTAGGAGAAAAATTGAACCGATTTTTCAAATTAGAGTGAGTACAATCCAGTTATAACAAGTTTTTACTTCTTAATTATGCTCTGGCTCTCCCACATTTTGTTTTTGTTCATCTTCTCCCAACCTCATAGTTCTTAACTTTGCATTGTGACACTGACAACATTGAGAGTATAATTAAAACTATGATCCCTAACCTTGAGAGCAATTGCATAAACACATAAAATTATATAATAAGTTTATGAGTCCCTAGAAGCCTATCCTTTAAGCCCAGCTGAAGAACCTTTACTGC
>NW_011888795.1:3601251-3642183 GCF_000151845.1 Pteropus vampyrus
TATGTCATCTCATCCAGGAGTCAAAGGACATCTAAAATGAGGTGATCCATGTTAGGTAATTTTATATTAAAATATATTGTTTTGACTTTTTTTCTTCCTATTCCTTCATTTCTTTTTAATGTACTTGAATTATCTACAAAATTATTTGAAATACATATTCAAACTGCCTTCAATATATGAAGAATTACTACACTTTTCTTTAAGAGTTTCTCCCAGTTCTCTCAAAAACATTCTCCATAACATAATGCAAAATTCCATTCTTAAAAGTAAGTAGTATTTATACCCATATTTTAACATTATTTTTATTTCTATTGTTCTGACTGATAGAAATGATATAATTTTGTAACTTATACTTTAATCTCAGTAGAATTTTTTAGGAGACTGTAAATAATGTGAAATACTTCAGAAGTATGGCTATTCAAAATTATTATAATCACATTTTTTCCTTAAGAGAAAACAAAGCAAACTTTCATTTATTAATTGCCTTGGGTCAGACATTATGCTAAACTACCATATATCTTTCCTACATATTATTTATTAGAATTTATTATTTCATTTTATAATTTTTTTTACATTTTAAAATGCATAAAGATTGTGACTTCCACAAGAACACACATAGCTAATGTGAAGAAGCTAAAATTTGCACCCAAATCCGTCTCCTTCCAAAGCCCCAGCCCTTCTGTGCTGCTGGAGTGAGTTTTTGCCATGTGAAAAAGTGACATGTATAAAACTTCATTTCCAAATAAAGTCAGAAAATATAGACATTGCTGTTGTATTCATCTGTAGCTGTTCTCAAGCATTAGTATTTTTGATAATACTGGAGTGCTTATTAAACAGAGTACTCACCCTCTCCACAAGTTCATCATTCTCTAGGTCTTTAGCAGCAATGAAAATTTATATTTCTAACAAGTTCTCAGTTGAAGCATATGTTGCTGGTAAGGGGACCACACTTTAAGAACCACTGGCCCAATAATTCTTTCAGGGAACAAATACTTCGTAAGCATCTTAAGTGAGGTTAATGAACTCAATGGGGGAAAACGTTTCATACTGTATAGTGTATCAAGTAATTCTGTTGTACATTTTAATATTTTACAATTTTGTTTGTCAATTATACCTCAATAAAGCCGGGGTGAAATAACTTCAGGTGTTCATAGTTCACCCTAGACCTGCAGAATAGGTTTCCTGAGAGAAGACCCAGGAATTTACATGTAGACAATAGAGTGTTTCATAGTGGCCCTGTTTCACAGAGGAGGAAAATATGAGGCTATCAGGAAAATTTAGTGAAAGATAGGTTAAAGGCCGAAACCAACTCAGACTTGAATTCCCATTGGTTGTAGTCCTCTGCTCTCTCATAGTTTTCCTTATTCCTCCTGACTCATCTATTTTCTTTAAATTTTGACCATGCTACTTTTGATAGCTTTGCTTGTTTACCTTTTACTTCAAATTCCAATAGCTGGTAATAAGTTTCCATTAACAGAAAATAGATTAGCGAGAGATGTTCTTTGGAGTTCAAAATAAAGGGAGTCAAAGGGTTAGAATCCACGTTTCCTATTTCAGTTAATTTTATCAAATCCTTCAAGCCCAAAACCTCTGTATTCAGATGAGTATCCCAGAAACGGACACTGTGATGAGGATTGTATAAGTGATTTATTAAAAAATCGATCCCGGTAGTAAAGAGTAAGGGAGTAAGGGAAGCAACACAAGGAAAAGAAAAGATCAAGCGAGGATGTGATTTTAGGCAAAGTACCATCCTCAGCTGCTCCCCACAGGAACTGAGGCCATAAATTACTCTTCAGTGTCTGTCCTTGTTTGAGGTGAGGAAGCTGGGCTTTTCCACTCTCACCCCAGTCAGTTATTTTCAAGGCCATCCTACAGTGATATAAGTTTCCAGGCATTTCAGACTCTCTGCTGTCCTGGAAAGAGGAAAGAGAGTGCAAAGGACTGTGGGTTCTGGGGAAAGTACAGAAATACCTGATCCAGTGATCAGGGAAAATCTGGGCAAAGAACCAACAACGTACACTAAACTATAGTTCTATGTTTGGTGTCCCTTATTTGCAGTCTCTGAAATTTGATGATTCATAAGATGCTGACAGTTTTTACCTATGAAATGTCTTTACTTTTTTTATTCCTATTGCCATTGTTACATTTTGGAATCCTTTTGCCACAAACAGTGTTAGCTCTAGCAGTCTACCAATTTTAGTCAGATCTACCTGTTTCCAAAATTTTCTTTCTAATCACCTACACATTTTGCATTACCATATACAAGTGATTTCCACAAGAAGTTATTACACAGTCACTTCTTTTGATATATCATAGTTTGATTGCATAATTTATTTACTCAAACTTTTATTTCTCATCCCAGCTGATAGAATAAACTCCAATTGTCTTGTAAATTCCTGCTAGTCTTCCACAATCTAAATCCAGCCTTTTTTTGTATAGTATCTCTCAATTTCAACTAAGATACTATGTGTCAACCGTTCTCAGGACTCCCATTCTCTGAAAAAGTTTGTGCACAATTAGACCTCCATGCATTATTCTATTTGCTCTTCTTCATACATTTCTGACTCCACTCCAACTCTGTGCATTGAGGTGTCTCTTAATGCTCGTTGTTCAAACAAAATGCTACCTTCTCTGTGAATCCTTGGTTAATCCTCAGTCTGGATTAAATACTGCTGCTCCCTCACCCCCTGTTTGTGCTTCTATAGCACAGTACATGTATGCCTCTAATGATATGTTCTTTATAGTGTTGTTACATGCAAATCTGTCCCATACATTGTGAGTTCTTCGAAACAGGCATTATGATTTATTTGTACTGTATCCCTAGCACACACAAAGCACTGCCTGACACAAAATAAAGTCTAACCAATAATCATAGAATTAAATAAATAAAATATGCTCCCAATAATTTCTGTGGAAAGATGATAACATATGCACTTGAAAGAAAGGAGAGTAAAGGAAAAAATGTAGAAAACATGTCAACTAAAGAAAAATAGTGTAACTCCAAAATACATGTGTATATAAACATTCTTTTCCCTACTTAAGATCAAGAAATACATAATTTATGGCCATTTCATCTCAGTGTGCTCTTAAATCTAATTTTATAATATATACTATTATATGATGAATCAGATGTTCTCATAGAAGCAATATTCTATTTTTTTTTAGTTGGCAAAGAATGAAAAATCATTCTTTCACGTTACTGTTTTGATTGTACAGTTTTCCTTATGGCTTATTTTACTCTAGTAACCATGTGAGTGAAGTCTTATTTCTGGGGGGGAAAAAAAGTATAAGTTAAGTAACCACGAATGGAAAAAGAAATAACTCCCTATGTGTGTTGTATATGACTGTTAAATAAGAAGGTGTTTTAATCTCTATTTAGATTTTATTGTCATTGATTAAAAATATGAAACCAATATATTAAGTAGGTATTCCCTGACTGAGATAGATAAATACATACATACATACATACATACATACATACATACATACATAAATACATAAATAAATAAATACATAGATATATAGTTAAAATTCCTGAGGGAAAATAATATGAATAATAGAATTGTAATGCCTTATAATAATGTTTAACTATATTGAAAATAGGAAAACAGAAAATTCCAACCAATTCTGTAGCAGATGCCATTTGTGCTCAAGTCTCAAATCCCTTCCCTCTCAGAGATCGTCAGATAGCAAACCCCATGAGCTGAAGACACCCAGTCTGAAGGCATTCTCTGGCCGCTGGAACATGCTAAACCCAGGCTGCAAGATTTGATACCCAGAAAGTAACAATCAACCATTGAGGGCTGGAAGTGGTGAATAAATACCTTAGAATATTTACCTTTCAGTAGAAAACTTCTGAGATATGTTTTATGCAATGTCCAGAGGGTCCTAGATAAACTGAACTCCACCTGATCATAGTGGTAAACCCACTCATGACCGCAATCTTCTATTATCTTTCCCGATTTTCCTGACTAATCCTCACTCCCTTTTAGTTCTTCCTGAGATCAACTTACAGATAAACTACTTGCACCAAATCCTATCTCCAAGTCAGTTTTTGAGGGAATCCAAACTCAACAAGTTCCTATAACAATGATATTTTTTCTGATATGGGAAACATGTTTTGAATTATTTTTTTAGCATTAAATGTTTCTCATACATGTCATTTATTTATAGTGACTGCTTTACTCATGAAATAAACATCAACATGTATTTAAACTATTATTCCAGGTAGAGCAACACACACAAACATACAGACATGCTAAAGTGTGCATTATATACTTAAATTCGATTTAATTTTTAATTATAACTTATTTTATTAGTATTTACCTTTGTCTTCCTCTTCAAGTTCAGAGACCATTTTCTCGAATTATATACTTAATCACTTTTTGTTACATTCTTTTTACTTTGTTTAAGAGCGATTATTTGCAACTTAAAAAGCACAATTAAGTAGAAAATGTCTATTATAGATTTTTCATCTATTTGTAATTCAATTACATTAAATTCAAATCATTTTCTCCATACCATCTTTTGATATTTAGTATATCATTCTCATTGAATCAAGCATATGACATGAAGTTTTATGAAAATATAACTATTATTATTTAATTATCTTCTAATTGTAATAGTTAATCATTTGTAATAGTTAATCAATTGTAATAGTTAATCTACACACAAAATTTTACTGAACACATCAAGGAATATACCAAGTAGCTTGAGTCTTAAACATTTGAATCTCAGAATTGAGTATTACAATGAAAGCATTGAAAATCTAAATAAGAGATTATTTCATAGTTTCAACATTTTAGTTTAAACATTTTTCTGGTAAGTTTGGAATTCCAGATTGAGATCAAACTGAGCATTGACACAGATGCATTTGAATCTACTTTTTTAGAGGAAGAAACTTGCTGTAAAAAAATAAACTAATTAAAATTTTTTTCGGTCCTTCTATCTCATCTAAATAATTTCTAAAAATCAATTTAGGCTTGTTTTTATTTTTTCTTCTTGAAATTTTAAAATAATTCTAAAATGTGATTTGAAAATTCCTCTAATACACATGTCTGACACATTCACAATTGTCTAGGCATTCACTTCCTTCATTATTCATATATTGAACACTTTTATATGCAACTCGTTTAGGCCCTATAAGAATGAAATGTGATTCCTGCTCCTGTGTAGGTTGTGATACAATAAGAATGATAAACTAGCACATGAAAAACTACTATAAGTCCTGCTATAAAAACTGTACAAACAATCTGAGGGTGCAAAGAATGTAAGAATTATTTTTAAGTGGGGGAGAAACAAGAACTCATAAAAGAGGAAGTATTTGTTCTGGCAGTGGAAAATCAACAGAATTTTATAAAGCAGCATGGAGAGGGACATTCCAAGCAGATATCAGCAGATGTGAAGGCACAGGGGTGAAAGGAGACAGTCTGAAGAGAAGAGTGAGTAGTTTGATGTGGTTTGAGCATGGGTATTAAATGAAGGGAACAGATGCGTGATGAGATGTGGCCAAGTATAGTGTGATATAATATTGGAGATCTTTGAGGACCTTAATTTTAGTATCAATCCATCAAAGTCAGACAACTGCCTGAATAGGTCAAACACATTTCCAGGATGTGAGACAGTTAGAGTGATTCTTGAGATTGCTGGAATCGTGTGCAACATCACTAATGGGGTGGATGAGATAACACGCTTGCCTGAGCTTGATTGCCAGCTGAAATTAACCCTTCCATTTCTTGGAGAGACTGTTACAGACCATAAATTTATCCAGATATCATGGAAGTTAGTTGAAATCATATGTTACAAAGTAATTCTAATGTTCTAACCATTCTACTGGTCTCTGCTGAGCAATGTGTATGTAAATACATTCATAGATACACACCTATGTAATTGCTAAAATTTATCCTTAGATTTAGATTGGATCTACTTCAAATTACAGCAAAGAATTTATTCAATAAGGAAACAGAAAATAGATTTTTTTTCTTAGAGAAAGTTATTCAGAAAAAGGGTACCTAATATTTCAATTAGTTCTTAGCAGATATACCGTAGCACATGCCTGTATGGCAAACACTTCTTGAGTGTTCTGCAAAATTTATATCAATATGCAAAGTTCATTTTTGCAATAATATAACTGGCAATATCTCTCACACAGAATGTCGATCTTAGCAGGCTATGTCAACAAGGTGTCCTATAACCAATGAGGAAAAAAAACATAAGTGAAGCTGAAACTCTGGTCCTAAAACAAAAGATCAGTTTACTGAGACATGTGAAAAATTGTAAGGGGAGTTTGAGAATAAGAAGTTTTATTCAAACAGTGACATAGTATTGAAAAGTATAAGTAAAGTGTGTGGAGACTGGAACAGCTTTCTAGACACTGAAAGACATTGTTATTTTTTATAGTGATTGCATTGTACTAACTGCTAACTTGTTTGGTGCTGACTTGGGTATTTCACACCTTAAAGTGTGTACTGCCACAAATTCTAGTATTAGAAAATGTGACATGACACCCAGAATGTTGATGACACCACTATTTTAACATTTGGGATTAAGGAGTAATTTACTCTTATCTCTTGAGAAATCCAACAAGTAAAGGTGAAGAAAAAAGGTTTATTAATTACTATATCACTCGAAGAGCTGTCATAATTATTTCCCAGTTGTTATTACCATATCATATGTATTAATACTTGGGCTCTGTTCTGAGACCGTCTGAGTTAAAATTTCACAAGCATATCCAAATTCTCAGTGGCTTAATACAATAAAAATGTGTTTCTCACTCCTTGATAATCTAATGAGGTTAGGCAGTGAGTTAGAATCTTTTCTGCATAAGTTTATTCAAAAATTTAGATAATTCCATTTCATATCTTTGCTTTCCCATTGGGCCTCTGAAGAATGAATCTATTAGTTGTTTTCCATGAAACCAAAAGATTAGAGACAAAAAAAAAAAAAGCGTAAGAGAGTGAACAGAGAATCTCATGAGAATAGTCTTAATAGTTTTAAGCCAGACTGAAAAGTGAGTATACAACTTATGCACTTATTCTATTGGCCAGATCTCAGGCACATGGCTTTACCTCACTGCAAGGGAGTCTGAGAATGAAGACTAGCTATGTGTCAAGAAGAGAAATGGCAATGGGTTTTGGCTGACCCATTGTATTGTCTCTGTTTCAAGTGGGATATGTCTACTTTCATAGGACTCTGAGATCTAGAATCAGTACTAAAACACAATTTACTCTGTACTAGACAGAGAGATATTAAATTATGGTTAGACTTCTTTAAGGTGGATGCTAACAACCCAAAAAAGTTCCTAAGGAAATTTACCATGATGATGAGAGCCATAAGAAAAAGCTGGATGTGTTGAGGATTCTCAGCACTGAGAAAAGAAAACTAGAAAGGCTAGCATATAGAAAATGTATTAGATTTAATACATGGGGTTTTTAATTCTAAAGTCATAAACAATGAGTAACAGTGCCAAAAAGATAGATTTGATTAAGGCTGCATAAAAATTAAAAATTCATAAAGGTCAAACTATTGCTTTGGGGCTTATAAAGGTCTACATCATTGCAGGGTGAAATTTGCCATCAGCTTATCAGTGTTCTGTTGTGAATGTGGCACTAGATGGGAAATTGGACCAACTAATCTCTCAAGTCCTTTCTAGGCCTGAAATTCTAGATCCTGTGGCTGATTTTTAAACTGTCATTCCTTGTTGCAAACATCTTCCCTTCCCCTTAAATATTAAAATTGTTTAATCACATTATCCCCTACCTCATACCATTTATTTAACATTTACATAAAAATGTCCAACTTTATTTGAAATGTTTTGCATTTAGTTTAAAATGCCAGCCAAATCATTGTCCTTTCTTTAATTTTATATTTGGAATCACAGAAGGAAAAATTTGGATTCCTATAATAAATAATGCCCTATGTTTAATTTCAAAAGGCAATTCATTTGTTGGCCTGTCAGTATTCTGAAGCTGGATATTTAGTGCCTCCAGTATTATGGAAAGACCAGGGCACTTGAAATGACCTGGCAACATTTGGGGTGATCAGTTATTTCAGTGAAGTTGTCTTTAATCCAGCAGCTGTCTCCAAAAATCTTTCTAGCTGTTTGACTTTTCAAGATTTGATTCCATATCCCAAAATCTTACACTTTAGAAAATTTCTGATAAACACGTTTATTTGTTTTTTTCTTCCAAGGTTTTGCACTATCTTTGTGAAATTGAATATTGATCCCTTTCACTCAGACAGTTTTGAAGTCAATGACAATTATGAACCTTGGGTCCTGGTTTAAAGACACAGTATGTAATTTTACATATATACTTCATGGGCTCTCATCAGTGAATTTGTATACCTTGTTTGCAATAAAGGATGAAGATTGGGTTGTCATATGTGTCATTTGCAAATAAACTCACATGAATCAAACAGCTTCTTATAAGGCAAACTGGGATGAGTTAGACGTTTTTACATTTACTCAGTCATTAGAAATTTTTAGATAATATCAAATATCTTTAGTCCTTTCTGAGGACCGTAAGACCATAAAATCAGAACAAATCTGGTTATACTGACGGAAGCTTAAAGAATAAAAGGCTTAGTGTTACATTTTGCATAACAAGCAGAATGCTGTGTTATAAACTGGTAAGGCACTGGGAAGAAAAGTGCTAAATTTTAAATTGTAGTTGTGGTTGAGTTATAATATTTTTCTGACTACTATACAACCATAAAAGTATTGATGAGACTTTGGAGGAAAGATACCTCTTGTCCCTATTGTAGAAAGCCTACAACATATTCTATGAAGTAATTTTTCATTTTATATAAATAACTCTAATGGCAGCAGTCTCCCACCTTCCAAGGTAGCTCATTATTGTGTCAGAGAACTAAAGTCTTAGAAGGCTATTCCACAAATTAAACCAAATTTTGTACTTGTAGCTAGAGTTCTGTCTCCTAAGGCCACACAGACAATTTATAATTTTGTATCCAACTAATAGATCTGCAGGAACCGGAAGGTTAATCAATGTAGATTAGTGCAATTTATTTAAAGTAGATACTACATTATGAATTAATTATAAATGCTGTATTAAAAAGTTTTTAATAAATTGGGAAGAAAAATAGCTTAAAAACATCTTTGTAGCCTATATGACAGGGTTGTATCTTCTGTAAGCTCTAATGGCAATTTATAAATTAAATTTGTGGATGATGTTATTGCTATATTTCTGTTGAGGAATTAAATAGCAAAATCTGGATATGATTGTGTATGTAAGGCAAGAGTAATTTTTCTTTTACTTTCAGTATACTTTCTTTACTAAACTAAAAATTAACTGTTTTTGTCTTTCTTTCCCCTTCTTTCCTTGCCTTCCACTCTCTTTCTTTCTGTCCTTTCTGAGTTATAGTTCTGCCCTGTTATTTCTGTTTGAACAAATGTAATCAGAATCAGAAATTTTGCCTTTCCTTTAGTCTACATTCTGAATCATAAATGGATGAATGAATCAATAACGAAATGAGTCTCATGAAGTTCCTAAACATCAGTTTCACAGCATGAGTCCTTTTTACTTTTGTTCTCTTCATTTTTTGTCCCAGGATAATTTGTCTTTTTAATCCAAGGTGGTAGTTTGATAACTCAAATACGTTATCTTTTGTTTGAAGGTCGCCAGCCTATTCTGAATCTTCAGTAGTAATAGATTCCCAGTTGCTATAGAGTTTCACAATTGGAAAGCCAGGTGCTGGGAAGGCTATTGAGCTGAACATTCTCAAAATTTTGACTAAAACTTACATATCCAGTCAATACTAGGCAAATGCTGCCGTCTGTCCCAGAATCGACTTATATGACTGGGTTAGGTAACTGCTCTACCATCTGCTTTTGGTAAGTACAGATTATTTGAAGTGTTAAATGTTGCATTTGATCTTTGTGATGCAAGTCATGAATTTATAGTGTATAAAGCCATTTATACTTGACAGAACTCAGCCTCAAGTATTCTGAATAATTTTCATTCTTAGTACATTTCAAAAAAAAATTGAAAACATAGACCATCATCTGCCAGGAATAATAATGGTTATTATACCTTTTTGTATGAATGGGAAGATACTTAAATACATGAGATTTCTCACATAAAATAAAATCTATTATAAACTTTTTGACTCTTATTTTCTAAAAAATTCAGTTTCTTTCTGAATAAAACTTTGAGGAAAAAAGTTGATATTAATACCAATTTCTTTATGTTTAATCTGTGTCTCTTTGTGGTGGTCTGTGCTTTGCTGATATAGTTACATAAAATATCTGGCTATAACCTTGTGTAGTACATTACATGATAACCAAATTTGATCTTTCCTTCTGGGGACACTGTCTCCCAAGACATTTTAGGTACTCTATCGAGACTGTTAAGCACTGACATTTCATATTTGTCTTGAAGATTGATATTTCCAGTTCACCTTATTCTTTTATTTAAGAATTTATTACAGCACATGCAGAACAACTGATTGTCATCAAACATCTTGCAAAAAATTGATGTGAAAATTAGAGAAAAGGACACAGAAAAAAGTGGATCAATGTGACTCTGAAAGAGAGACTGTGAAAATAACACCTGTCAAAATTCCCAGCATATTCTTTAATAAAGAAAGTCTAGCTAGTAAAATATATGTTTTTAGAACTCTTTTTACCATGCATACAGAAAGAAATGTAGTCTTAAAGATATGATGTTATTAAAGTCCAATCCTAGAAACCAATCCCATGGTACTTTGGTCCATTAGTAGCTCCAATTATATGATGCTCTTCGAGTGGCAAAGGCTCCAAATAGCACATAATAACCCTTGTGAAAGTGGGATTTAGAAGTGGAAAATTTTATTCATATTCAGACACCAGGACAAAGGTAGGTCAGAGATCAAAAAGATTTCTGAGCTGAAAGATTTAAATGTAAGATGCCAACTTTTAAGATTTTTATTGTGTAGAAGATCTTTTGCATTTATTAAATCTATTAGAAATTAAGTGGTTCTTCCATCTGGATAAAATTTAAATTTTAAACTGCTAAAAATATTTCCATGTTGGTAAAAAGGCACAAGCATGCTTAAGATCAAGTATTTATACTCCATACTAATATCAGTGTACTTTTTGTGGGTACCTTTAACTTTTATTATAAAATGGATTTATTTAGCATCTATTATGAAAAATTTTGAACGTCAAGTATACGGAAAACCTTGTTTCACCTGTAGCCCACTTTCCATTTGTCCCATTCTCAATGGCTTCTCACTTGGCAATTGGGGCAAATTCTTTCAGGTAGTCTTTGTCTGTTTGTAAAAAATAAGTTATTCTTTAACCATGAATATCATATAAGTAAGTCTAATCATTATGGAATTTTAAAATCTGTGTTTCTTAGGTGTAGAAATGAAGAAAAGGACAGTTTTACAGTTGTACTCCTCTAGTTAACACCTGTCTCAGATTAAGATAATAATCATCAAAATTGACTCCTTCCTATCAGTGAATAAGTAAATAAAGTTGTGGCAGATGCTAGAAATCATCCTCAGAGCTAATATGGAGGTGAACTTCATCAACAGATTAATCAGGTGATTTGAAAGCTAGATATGGTGAGAATTAAAATATGTGACGAAAATGAGCATTTTAAAAAATTAAGATATTCTTAGAAAAGTGTGTAAAAAAGCTCTCCACTTAATTCTGAGAAAATATGGAGAAATGACTAGTAAAATGTTCATCATTTTCTATCAGCAGTAATTTTGTAGAGAAACAGTCTGGCTTGGGCAGCAGCAAGAATTAATGAATCTAATAGGCATCATGGACTGTTGAATTATAATCTTCAGGCTTTGGCTGACTGGCTGTTTGACCTCCAGCGAGGCTTGGAGCCTGCGTGTTCTTCAATATCTGGGAAAAAGAGGAGGATGATGATGGTTACACATTTAGATATACTTAAAATGAATTGGGTTATTGTTCTTAGTAGTAATTTCTATTATTCTTTATAACTCACAGTGTACATTCATTTCATTTTCAAAGTAACCCCAAACCAGTAAGGCATGTATTATTCCTCTGTGGCTAAGGTAACTGAGACTGAGAGAACATGTAATTCACCAAAGGCCTACAATGAGGAGGGTTGCAGAGCCAGCGCTCGAAATCATATCCTCCTATTCAAGGTTTAGGATAGCACACTGCTTCTGTCTCTACAATGAAAAGATAATAGATATGCTCTATTATAGAAAGATAATAAAGCTATGGTTTTTACTTCTGTGCATCCCCTACTGCTTTTCTTAAGTCCCAAAAGACTAACTTGTTACATTTTGAAAGGTTTACAGTGTCAGCCACATGTGCGAGCAGAATCACTCCATGAAAATAAAAAATTCTTCTCTTGAATATACAAATAGAATTCCAGCAGGACAGCAACTAAAAAAAGAGAAAGAAAGAAGCCTTTAGGCTAAAAGCAGGTTGGTAAATTAAGGTGGCATCTAAGAAACACACGGGTTTGTTGGGACTTCAGTGTGACTGCTCACTGAAGCATTTAATAGAAGAGTAGCAGATTTCTCAGCCCTGATTATAGATAAATCAAGATTTATCTTTACATAAGCCTATATCTTTTTTCACTGAAAAAGAAAAAGATGCTTCCTTAAAATGTGATTTAAAAAATCAAAGTCATGTCTATAAAAGATGCCTAGTTCTTTGGGAGGGAATGAGGAATAAAGGCTCTTAAAAAAAAAAAAAATGTAACATACCTATGTTTCCTATTATATTCTCTCTTTCCTTATCTATCAAAGGAAGCTCCATGGTGTTGTGCTTAGAATCTGTGTATGCAGACAAAACCCTGTGTTTATGCAGGCAAACTTGAAATAAAGGAGGAAGACATATGCAAGTTTAAGAGACAGTTTATGTTGTAGAGAAAATGCTGGGTTGAGAGTCCTATTCCAGCCCTGGTTCCAGCCCCAATTCTGTCTTTACTATTGACTCAAGTCAATTCTGTGACTTGAGTTGTTCAATTTAATTCACCCAAATTCCTTAGTATACTAGCTCTATTAGAACCTAAAAGAGTAAAACCTATGAGTAACTACCATCAAAAGGGCCTTATAATTAAATAAGAAAACTAAGACAATTACATAAGCGACTTTAACATAGGTGGAATAAGTGCACAATGAGAGGTACAAATGGAAAGATATGCAGTGTCTAATGCAGGGAAGCTCATTTTGGATGGTTTTCAAGAAAGCCTTTGTGATAGATAAAATTTTGACCCATGAACTTCTCCCCTGGTTTCATGCCTGTGAATATATCACATTATATGAACAAAAGGGACTCTGCAGATGCAATTAAGGTAACTAATCAATTGACATTAAATTAGGAAGATTATTTTGAATTATTCAGGTGGGCCCAATGTAAACATACAAGCTCTTAAAAGTAGAGCTCTGTCCCAGCTGAAGGTAGAGGAGGAAGTCAGAGAGATGCAGTAGAAGGGAAATCAAAGAGATTTGAAGTATGAGAGATTCTGCCCACCATTGCTAGAGGGGGTTACATGAAAATCATGAATCTAGGTGGCCTAGAAGTAAAAATGAGGACCCGGATAACAGGCAGCAAGGAAACAGAGTCTTCAGTACTACAACCTCAAGGAAATAAATTCTACCAACAACCTAAACAAACTTGGACCTGGATTCTTTCTCGGAGACTCAAATGAGGAATACAGCCTTGCTGACACCTTGATTTTGGCCTTGTGAAACCTGGCGTTGAGGATCGAGTTGAGCCCACCATGACTTCTGACTTTTAGCATTGTAAGATTAAAATTTTACATTGCATCAAACCTCTAAATTTGTGATAGCTTGTTATAGAAGCAGAGAAAACTAATACAGGCTTCATGGATATAGACTTGACATATGGTTAGGATTATGAAAAGAGAAGACTAAGAGGAGAGTATCCCAGACAAAGGGTAAAATATAGGTAATAGCACAAAGGCAGAATAATTCAAGTATGACACAAAATCAACACATTTTGCCTCATAAAACTGAATCTCACAGCTTCAGACAGCTCATTTGTAAGTATGTTCTAAACAGTATTCTTTGAAGATTTAGAGTGTCTATGAAAGTGCCTCAGAGGAAATGGTTGAATTAGAAAACCTTGTTGACTCATTCTGGACCACTCCATTCCCAACATCATCATCCTTATACTGCTTCAACCATTGATGTATCACTTTTATCTATTTTCTATACAGAATCCATCAAAATATCATTTGAAGAAAGGATTCTGCAGTTTACATTTAATAACAACTATATGTGATGTTCCCTTCCAGATCAATAATCTATGATTTTTTTTTTCTTGAGCATGTTATTTCTTGATCAGATGAGATAATTGTGAAATGTTATAGTTTCTCATTACTGGTAGTTTTCCTATGGTGATTTGCATTGAAATAAGTATGGTTCAAAACTACTACTCAGGATCATCATTGTCATTAGAGGTAAGCATAGTCTAGACTCTAGTGCAAGTATAATGATTTCAACAGAATAGAACTCTCTCTCCCACTTTTTGTAATAGTTCAAGGCAGCTGTTCAGGATCAAGTTGAAGAAAAAACTCTGTTCTACGGAGTCATTCAGGACCCAATTGACTGAAGTTTTGCTGTCTTCAATATGTGATTTCTAAGTCCTCTCTTAAGTCATCATCTTTGTCATTCTAGCCAAAGAGAGGGAGAAAGACTGGACTGGAAAATGTAGTATAATCAGCAACCAAATGACTAGCCATTGTGGAAGGAGTGAGGTTGAAGAATTTGACAGATGGCTGTCTCTGCCTCTGTCTCTGTCTCTGCAAATAAAAGCCTCCATGTTGATGAGAAGCACTCTGTTTTCATTAGCAAAAATTCGTGGAGTTGTTGCAAAGAGGGTTTATATAGGTGAAAGGCAGAGAGGAGTACAATTTTGGTACCAAGGAGAAGAAAAGATAGCAATAGAGAAAAGCACTATGGTTCTCTTCCTGTATTTTATGAAACCTACATAAATTCTGCTTGTGATAAGATTTTGTGATATTTCACAATAATGAGGAGTACATAAGTACCTAAGTATCATAAATAACTGCCAGGCTACAGGTGAGTACAGACCTTAAAAGAGTGGGAAGCAGCACACTTAAATGAGGCCCTTTGGAATTGGAAAAAGTATCAGTATGGGAGCTATGCAGTGTACTTATACTGCAAAGGCAGTGAGATCCAAAAAGAAAAAACTCAAATTTTCAATATTATAAAGGAGGTGAAGAACAATGAAAGTTTGGGAATTTGATGGCAAGGAGTAAAACATCTTATTAAGGTCATATATAAGTAATTGAATTACTTTTTAATGTATTCTTTCCTATGCAATAAATTTATGAGTATAATTCTGTGCCAAGAGTGCTTTCAAGATATGTTCTATGCCAGAATAGTGGATGCAACCCATCTGTGTGACACACCTCTATCATATACCAAATAGTAAGAGACTCATGGAAAGCATCACCTGGCGTTTGGCGAAAGACACAGTTATCAAAGAATTAAGAAACATTACTAGGTGTATAATGGGTTACTGATGAGTAAAATGAAAAGAGAACATGTAAACTTGAAAGCCCTCATATAGAAGAGGAATTACATTTATTCTTTTTACTGCAAGAGATAGAGCCACAAAGCAAAAGTGAAACTTAGAAGCGTCAAATGTGTTGTTTTAGAAACAACTTTCTGTTGGTACTTCCACGATATAACAGGAAGCCTTGAGGGGGAAATTTGCATTCCTCTTTACTAGAAGATTATAAGCAAAGCCAAAGTCTAGTTGACCAGTTGGAAGAAGTGCAGCAGGGAAGGGATGCAAATGCTAGGAGACTGTTCTAAATAGCTTTTAGGTTCCTTCCAATCTTGAGATTGTCACTTCATGACAGGAATGCAACAAAGACAAAATTCATCCAGACCTTAAAAATAATGCAAATGTGCTAGATCATATTTCTTTGTTGTGGGAAGTAGTGTTGTTTGGTTTTTCTTTCCATGTTTTCTTTTAAAAGTTTGTACAAAGATGATTCAACATAAATCAACCTGCTTTAATGACATTAGAAACTATAATTTTACTGCTTACTCCTTACTTCCTAAGGAAGGAAAAAAAATATTTCTCATAGAGAGTAGAGATATTACTACAGGCATTACTTAGTTTTCTAAACTCCCAAGACAGTGAGATGAGGATATAGTTATTAACACTGTATACCTACATTGTACACATAGGACACAATACACAAAGCTCTTTTCTGAAGGCAAGATGCCAAATAAGTAGAAGAAGCAAAGTACCTCACCTTTGACTCCACTTCAGTATTCTGGGCCTTCCTTGCATCTGTCCTGAAAATTTTGATTTTTATGTTGATTAGTGTAATTTTTACCATTCTACTGTGAGTTCGAAAAGTTTTTACATTTACTTCGTTAGTATGTTACTTTTATGCTATTGTAACATTCTCTTAAAGAAGCTGCTAAAGTACAGCTCTTCAATCTTCAATCCTTGGATGTTGCCTGGAGAAACATTCTAAATGATAGCCAGATATGTGACTCTCTGTCCAAGAGGCATGGATGGCCTTCTACTAAATATAAATCCAAATTCCTTAGCCTAACATGAAAATCAGCATGTTGGCATGAAAATACTTTTAAAAATTTTATTATCTAGACAATTCTCATACGTTCTTATACTTTCATTGTCCAGTCATACTGGGGCACTTTATATCAGCTGTAAAAAGTCACATGCATTCTTGCTTCTGAAAGTTCTCTGTCTGCATGCTACAAGCTTCACACCTGCTTAACCAATTTCTTTTCTATGCATCAAGCCCAATAGAAATCTAAAGTCTTCTTATAAGCCTTCTCTGGACTACTAAGTAGCCATAAAATTATCTTCCTTTCTTTTATTTTCATTATGCATTGCAATCAATTTATATAACACCTACTATTGATTACTGTATATTAGAGTCATTTACATGAGCATCTATGGCTCTCTGTCAGTCAGAGTCCAGTCAAGAATATGTAAAATACACCAATTGCTTTAACAGGAAGGATAGATAGATGATAGATAGATAGATAGATAGATAGATAGATAGATAGATAGATAGATATAGATATAGATGATATAGATAGATGATAGATGATATAGATGCAGATATAGATATACATAATATAGACATAGATGATATAGATGTAGATATAGATGATATAGATAGATGATGATGATATAGATATAGATATAGATATAGATGATATAGATAGATATAGATATAGATAGATAGATGATAGATAGATGATAGATAGATAGATGATAGATAGATAGATAGATAGATAGATAGATAGATAGATAGATAGATAGTTGATTACACAAATATTAGATGGTTGAAAAGGTTATCCTGGTTTTTCATGAGAAACTGATTAGAAGGCCCTTCTAGTGCCTTACCAGGCCTTTTGTTCAGCACCGTCTGAATCTTTTGCAAGTATAAAAAAATTCCAGCTGTCCTTGGTATGGAAACATAAAAAATATTTCTGAAATTAAATGAAAGTAATCATTATGGACAAATAAAAATGAGAAATATAGAAAGGTGATAAAGTGGACAAAATATCATAAGTATAAATAAACACAGAATCAGAGATATTTCCTACAAATTATCATTTATTATGGTAAAGTACATGATATATTTTTTGGCAGTCAGAAAAAAGGAGAGAATGAGATGAAGATAGAGAGAGAAAAAAATGTATGTATATATTGCATTTGGTACAGAGGTGTCATGATTTGATATATTAATATTCCTAAATTCTTCAAGATCAACTTGATTTCTCTTTTCTGAACTTCCATTAACTTTAACAAATAAATCGTCAAACAACCCCTGCAGATAAAAGTGGCAAGCAATAAAATAATTGTGAGCAGTTATTAAGTCTTTAATGCCAGTCCTTGAGGCAAGTGCTCTATACAATTATTAATTTTATTTTTCATAACCCTATAATGAAAGTATTATTATATTGCTAGCAAAGTATATACTATATTACTAGCAAAATATATCTTTTATTTGCCTAAGGTACTGTGTTAATATTTGTTGAATAAATAAATACATGAATCAACATTATAAATTCCCATTTTACAAATGAGTTTCTGAGCTGTGAAGGAAAAGTTGGCCAATGTTATTTTATTTGACTTATTCTGATGATTTAGTTTCAAAATACAAAAACAAAATACAAAAACAAAATACAAAAACAAAAAGAATTATCGGCTTTTGAGATGAAATTTTGGTATGACTAAAATAGTTAATGTTTAAATTCACATGTACCATTGTCAAAAGAAAAAAATTTCAATCTATAAGATAATGCCTTGCAGAACGGTAGCATTATTCTCTAAATTAAGAATGGCAATATTGTAAAATATTCAACATACAAAAAGAACAATCAGAAAACCACTTATTTCTTATTTCTAAACCACAAATTTCTTATTTCTCACTTGATTACAACAAAGCACATCTGTTCCCAAGGGTAATATCAGCATATTTACAGAAAAAAAGGAGACTTACAGTAAAAAAAAGCTTATGTTTCTGTATATTTTTTAATATATTAAAGTAACCTCAGAAATACTTTTGTAAAATCACTTTTTTGACTCCTTGTCTCTTCTCCCTTTGCTCAATCTATTGCTCTAAATCATATAGGTCAAATTCCAAACTATTTATACAGACCCCATTCAAATCCCACCCCTTTTATAAAAATATCTTTGATTCTTCTGCAGCAAACAGGTATATCTTTATTTTGAATACTTAAAATTTTTCAACTATGACTTTTTGAGGGCACATGTAACCATCTGCTTATATTATGAATAAGTACATTTGCAGCCCAGCTAGAAGTCAATTCAATTGCTGAATGGCTTAAGGTGACTTCCAGAAAAAGTAAATTATATATGGAGAGACATAACATTATCCAGAACCTTAAAGTTGTTTTTTAATTTCTTTTGACAGTTTTTAGTACTCTATCAAAAATAATCAGCCACACAAGCAAGAATTGACTGAATATCAAGAGAAAAATAACAGAAAATGAAAAGAAATGCGCAAAAGTTTAGATTTTTAAAAGTTAGAACTATAAAGTGATTCATATGTGATGAATGTTTAACAAATTAAATAAGATAGCAAATCATGAAAAGTATGAGAAAGAATTATTCAGAGGTTCTGATTTATGCGTTACTTAAAAGACAATGATTTAAAGCTTAATGCATAAATTTAATAGCATAGTAAGATAAGATGAAGAAATAATTTGGCAAGTGGAAATTAAACAGTAAAAATATTTGAACTAAGCATGAACTGACAAAAAATGATGAAAAATATGAAACCGATCAAAAGATAAATAAGATGTGAGTAATTAAAGTTTAAGAATAAGAGGAAAAGAGAGAATTGGTCAGAAGCCACAAAACTTTTCAAAACTGACAAAAGATATATCAAGCCAAAGGTGCACATAGTGAACCTTAAGCAAGATAAGTACAAAGAAAATCACACCTAGGTATAGTATAATAAAACTTGTCAAAACTAAATACAAAAATAAAATCTTTAAGCAGCTGGAGAGAAGAAAATTAAAATCAAAAGAACAGCAGACCTTCACAAATGATTTTGAACAAAAACAATGAAAATCAGAAGACAATGGAATGATACCTTTAATTGATAAAAGAAAATACCGGCCAAACTATAATTCTCTAATTGATGGAAGTATCCTTTAAAAAATGAAGGTGATATCAAGATATTTTTTAGACAAACAAGAATTCATCACCAAAAGACTGAATTAAAGAAATGGCAACAGGATTCATAAATCATTATGAAAAGGAAAGATTAGTCAAGAAATGGTATAATTTGCTATTCATATATAAAATAATGAGAATCTCTATTTCAAACCATACACAGAAATAAAATTTCAGATGACTAAAGAACTAATGTGAAAAAAATACTTTAAGTTTTTCAGAAGAAAAAATGTTATAGGATATCTCTGCAACTACATGACAGGGAAAATATCTTAAGCACAAATCCTAGAAACATGATATATACCTTTATAATAATATTAAACCTTTCTTTGAATAAAAATTCTCCATAAACAAGCAAGACTACAATAAACCACATACTGGAAGAAAATATTTATATTGTATACAACTTATAAACATTATTGTCCAGAATACATAAATAATTTTTATTGAACAATAAGAAAAAGAAAAACTCAATAGAAAAATCAAAGTAGTAAATAGTCAATTCAAAAATAAGAAAATTTGAATAGCTAAAGCAAATAAAAAAAAAAGAAGCCAATTTGTGCCCAACTTTATGAGAAATCAAGGAAATTCAAGTTATAACAGTGAGACAACAAGTACTTCTGCTTCCAGCCAAATAAAGTAACAAGGTTGGATTTATTCTTTCCCATGCAAAAAAATGACAAAGTTCCCTGTAGTAGCTAACTAACAGATTTTAGCATAGAGATGAGGAAAACTTAAAATGCTTCTCCAAGACCTGGCTCCCAAACTCAAGAAACCAGCATAGTACCTTGGAAGCGACTCCAAATCTACCCCAAACCTCCTGTCCCACGAGCTCATTAATGAAGTGTTAGAAAGTGACATTAGCTAGAAGCAGTCACAGTGGTGCTCTCAAATTTATTGTGCTTAAGTATTACTTAAGGTTGCCTTCAAAAATGCATACTTCAGAGGTACACATTGAAAAATTCTGATTTAGACAGCCTATGGGGAAGGGAAATATGAGACCTAGGTGTCTGTACCTTTTAATAAAATACTCTAGGAAATTCTGAAATATAATGGCAAATCAAAAATATTTATATGACCAACATCAATTTATAAAGAAAAACACCTGAGATCATAGTCTTTTAACTTAGTCTAGAAGTGAATTCCAGTATTTTATTCACTGTGTGATCTTGAATAAGTTATTAAAACTTTGTATATCTCTGAAATCTGATCTGTAAAATAAAGAGCATCATTGAAACTGATAGGAATGTGGTGAGGATAAACATTTTAGATATTTTACTTGTCATCCTTATTATTTTTAATTTTTAATTTTTTTTATTTTTAATTTTATCCTCCCTAAAATCCTCACAATGATATCTTTAAATTGCCAGGCACAAGGGACACAACTTCCTGTTTTTGAACATTTCTAAACCAAATGATTAGAAGACTCTTGCTGTATTCCTATGGTACACGCATAATAACAAAACTCCTTTTCATATTGTAATAATATGCATCACAGAAGCATAAAGAACAATGCAAGTGTGAAAGAATGAATTGAACCAAGGTTATACTATGGGGCAATAACATCTGCGGAACGATATCAGTCATTACCCTGGGGCCATGCCGTTGGTGTGTCATCATAAACCAAAAACATTCAGTAAAATTGGCATAATAGGATTCTTCCCATTGTTTTTCATGTTTCTTATTCAGAAGTAGGTACAGGAAGAGCAAGAGAACTTGCGAATATTTCATATTTACAACATTTTCTAGTTTTTTCCCTCCAAAATATATTTCTCAGTGAGATGCTTCACTTTCTTTTTGTACCAGCAGATTCTTCACATACCTTAGGCGATTTTTTTTTGTATTTAAAAAAAAAATCGCCAAACATAAGTGAATCTTTAAAATATAAGAGACAAATTAGTTAGAAGAGATTATATAAACTAAAGTTTGAATTAATAGCTTTCCTTGTGAGAGGGGATTTCTAATGGTACAGGCCCTCCTCGTCCCTCAGCCAGAGGTAGATACTGATTTTCCTGAGGGAAATACAGCTTTTGCCTTTCCCCAGGGGCTTAAGACTTTTGATCCATAGGAATGAAAGGGCAGAAGACTCCTGCTGTTTCCTGCCTTATGCATAGCACTGCTGCTTTGCTGGCCTCAGGCCAGGAACACAGGGATGTTGCCTGTGATCTCTTGCTCCGCCCTCTGTCTTTCTCCTGAGCATCTGTTGAGATCTGTGGAGATGAGCCTGCAAGTGGGTGATAATTCCCACTATGTCTGTTGCTCCCAGTGGTTCTATAGATTCATTCTAGATCGTATCAGCTTTAAGCAATTTACAGAAAACTATCTGAATTCTTCTTCCCAGCTTTTTATGACATTCCATGTCTAACCCAGGTAAGCAAGTGCTTGCTTCTTATTTGACCAACCTGACTAAACTTTAGACAGCCTTCTTGCTGTCTTTAGGCCTCTGTTCTCCCATCTCTTAGGGCATCTACTTTAGATAACTTGTAAGTGTAAACTGGCTGTGCCCCTTTAAGAGGTAAATCTTTTCGAAAGGCTCTTGCCAATTTTACAACCCAGGAATGTCTTTCTCAAGGAAATTGGGAGTGCTCCTTTTAAACTATATTCATCATGAAAGGTAGTGTCCCTGTTTCCCAGTCTCAGTGGCAGGGTAGAAGCTTAACTTCCATGGATGTTTTGCTGCAATTCCAAAGCTACTGATTGTCATAAAAGTATGAGTCATTTATCTTTCCTTTAGGTAAAGTCAATTGGCAGACACAAATAGTCTATGACTTTTCCCTAATATTCACAAGTACTTATCCACTAGCTAATCCACCACTAAAAGACCTTCTCACCCTTTGTTTCCATGCAGTTGAGTTCAGACTGAGTTCTGGCCTCTCTTACTGCAATAGCCTTAATTAAAGTTTTCCTTGCCTGTTTAACTTGATTCAGTGCAATTTTTGCATTGACGCATCTCTCCTTTGAAGATTCTGTCTTTGATTGTATTTTAAGCTAGATGATTGCCCTGAAACCTCAGCTTCTTATAGTGTAAGAAAAGTTGTTGTTTGGCAGCTTTCCCTGAATTTCTGTTGTTTGAATGGTAAAAGCAACACTCTTTTCATCTTTCTACACCTTCAGCAAAAATCAGAAATAGAACTTTATACTGATATTGCATCCTTTTCGTTTTCCAATTGAATGTATGCTCTATAATAGAGACAGTACATTAGAATGTTAGAACATACAACATTTATGAGTGATAAATATGTTTATATTGGAGACACATCCTCAATTACCAATAAAGAAGCACAATCAAAAGCACCAAAATCAAAGGAAAATTTATTAGTGAGAATTTAATAAGCTGCTTGGAAAATTTATCTATAAGTCTATTTTTATCATATTATGAGACATTGTCATTGCACTCTCAACAAAACCAAGTGAAAAACTAGACAAAATATATTAAATAATTTATCTCAAATATTGTATAGAAGCAACACAGAACTATGCTACCATTAGAGAAGGAAAATAAACTAATGAGCCTTATAAAATTCAATCTTAAAAAAAATAAGAAAATGAAAATAAGATAAATAAAAATTAAGATAATTAGAAAAACATAGTAGAAATGGAAAATAGGCTAAAGGAGTCATTTTTACATTATTGAAATCCTTAATTAAGAAAAATAAAACAATAGAATAAAGATAATCTTCAAAATTCTAATCTCAGCCAGAAATAGAAAAAAACCTAGATATGCACATTGAAAAGGCTCACAAAGTACCTGGCAAAAAAGAGCCTAGAATAACTATCTCTGAAACATATATCAGTAAAAGAATTATAGTTCAAAGACAAAGATAAAATCTTCAAGGCCTCTAGGAAAATAAGTTACAAAGGCAAAAAATGATTGGCATCAAAATTTATAAAACCAACATATAAGGCAAGGAAACAATGGAGCAGGCTTTTTAAAAACATTTTTAATAACTTTACTGAGGTCTAATTAATGATAAATGCATATTTTTAAAGCATACAATTTGAAAAATTTGACATATGTGTACACCTATGAAACCATTACCACAATCAAGTTAACAAACATATCCATCGCTATCCAAAGTAGTTCCCCATACCTTTGTATCATTAGCAAAAAACCACTGATCTGCTCTGTCACTGATTTCATTCAAGATGAGATCTTTTTGTTTTTCACTATTATGAATGATTTTCATTTGAAAATCATTTACGTTTTATATAAATAGAATCATATAGCATGTACTTTTCTTTGTCTGACTTCATTAGTATTCATAATTATTTTGATATTCATAAACTACGTTTCCTGTATCAATAGTTTATTCCTTTGGGTTGCTGAGTTGTATATATTGTATAGATATCCCACAATTTGTTTATCATTCATCTTTTGATGAATCCTTTATTTGTTTTCCTTTTTTGGCTATTATAAATGAAGCTTCTCAGAACATTCCTGCACAAATCTTTGTATGAACATGTGCTTTATTTCTCAGGTAAATAACTAGAAGGGGAAGGGCTGGGACGTATGATAAATGGATGTTTAACTTTTCGAAACACTGCTCAAGTGTTCTCCAAAACGGTTACACTACATTCTCCCCAATATTTGGTATGGATGGTCTTTATCTTTTCTGATCATTTTTATAAATGTATCATTCTATAAAACTAATTTTTGTAGGTTGTAGAACAAAGACAGTTCTATAAAACTAATTTTTGTAGACATAGAACAAAGACAGTTCTATGTCTTTCTTTTTGTGTTTTGATTGTGTATATTCACTTGCAGTTGTAAACTGTAATACAGAGGTCCTATATATTTTTATAGCATTTGATTCTTTACGTTTTCTATTTTATTGCTGAAACTTTTGCTTTCTCTGTTGATACTTTCAGTTTTTTCATGTTTCACACATTTCATAATTTTTCATTGAAGTGTTTTTTATAATGACTGCTTTTAAATCTCTGCTCAGTAATTCTATCATTTCTGTCATCTTAGTGTTGGCACCTATGGATTGTCTTTTTCATTCAAGATGAGATCTTTTTGTTTTTCACTATTATGAATGATTTTCATTTGAAATCTGGGTAATGTTCACATTATGTTGTGAGATCCTGGCCTTTACTTAAATTTTCTATTTTAGTTCTCCTCTTCTGACACCACTATATCCCAAAGGGAAGGGAAAACACCATGGCCTTGTTACTGCCAAGTAGTGGTAAAAATTCAGGTTTCCCACTCAGCTTCTTTTGACAACCACTAGAGTGGGCTCCTCATTACTGCTAATTGTGGATGGGAGCTTAGAGTACTCACTAAGCCATCACCAATAGCTCCCTAGCTGGATAGCATAGGAGTGCCTCATCACTGTTCCTTCCATGGCCTTCACTGACATTTTTAAAATTTTTAAAATAAAATTATAAAACTCAATAATAATAAGGCAACCAATAAAATATGAGCAAAATATTTGAGAAGACATTTCTCAACAGAAGCTATATGTATATGTGTGTGTGTGTGTGTGTGTGTGTGTGTGTGTATATATATATATATATATATATATATATATATATATACACATCAGTAGACATTTGGGTTGTTTTCACATCCTGGCAATTGTAAATAATGCCATATATATATATATACACACACACACACACACACACACACACACACACACACACACACACACAAACATATATATCAAACATTCTCCAAAACATCTTTATTCATCAGAGACATGCAAATTAAATCCAGAATGTAATAATACCACACATAAATAAGAATGGCTAAAATCGAAGACTGAAAACATCTATTGCTGAAAAAGAGATGGGGCAAGTAAAACTCTCATTATTCCTGGTGGAAATATAAAATGATATTCCTTCTTTGAACAATAATTTAGTAGCTTCTCATAAAATTACACATGGATCTGTAGAAATCAAAACCTATAATCTACACAAAATCTTGAATATTCTGTGAAAGGAAAAAAAAAAGTGATAATAATCCGAAAGTTCATCAACACATGAATGCATCTTAAAACAGTTGTACAGCAAGATAATTCTCAGAACTCAAAAGGAATAGATTGTGGATACATGTAACAAGAGGATAAATCACAAAACCTTTATACTGGGTGTAAGCAGCCAGGTAAAAAAATGTCTATGCTGTTTGATATTATTCATTTAAAACTCTTGACCAGGAAAAAATTTTTGCATAGTGACAGAAAGAAGACTAATGGTTGCCTGAAGCAGGAGTTGAAAGGGTTTGCTACAAAAGGCCCAAGGAAAAATTCTGGGTGACATAAATGTTCTATATGTTGATCGGGGTCGTGGTTACATGAGAAAATATATTTATCAAAACTTACTGAACTATGCACTTAAAATAGGGCATTTCTTATATATAATTTATACCAAAATAAAGTTGATTAAAAATTATAACACACTTTTCTTATTCGTGCTATGGATAATTAGTGAAAGACTTAGGCCCATTGAATCCTTTCTCCATGGTTGCAGGAGTGATATCTATGTCAGCCAGTGCTAGAGATCTGATACCGTTAAAATAAAAATCTCATAAGGGTCATTTATAAGAGTAGAGTTATTTGTCTACATTATAAGGATACTGATATAAAAGAACTTAAAAAATAGATCCTGAACTTATGAGTGAATTTCATAGGAACCTCTTAGAAAAAACTGGAAAACACTTTGGGAGTTCCTGATCTCTTAAAACACATATTCAAGGGTCATCTCATCACAGTTTATGTTTCTTTGAAATATATTAATGGAAGATGGGATAGAGAAAGTGTGTTTTGAGTACCTATTATATTCCAGACATTGCTGGCTACCACAGATAAATCAAACAGAAATTGTACCATAGGAATTTTAAATATAAACAGGAAAACAGAGATGCACAAAAGTAACTCTAAGGCAAGTGCTTCCATACAATGATGCAGTAAGAAAAAAATATTTCAGGAAATAGCACATTTATGATGCAGACAAAACATTAACAGCCATCCTGAAAAGGTACACTTGGTAGACAAATTAACATGTTAAAAAGACACCATCAATCCAAGCTTTTTTAAAACCACAAAATAAAAAGCATTTTTTGTGTTCCCATTTGCAAATGTGTATTTCCAGCAAAGCTCAAAGAGCACATGGAATTAGCTGACGCATTCAGTTTAAAATTGTTCTGAAATGGAGTCCTGGAAACTCAAATAACCACCCTTATTTGAGCCACGAAAGAGTAATTTAACTCTGCCTAAGGGGCAATATGTTTTATAAAACCCCTATCTATTTTTTCTGTGATATAATGCAAGTAGTCTTAATGGATTTTGCCTTTAAATATCTCTTAAAGTCTGCAGCAAAATAACTTAGAATTACCATATCTTCAATTAAACATACTGTGCTGCTCTAGGGGGATTGGACTTGAATACAGTATTTACCAAGATTGCAAAGTCTAAGAGCTGCTACTACTCTATTAATGGGCTAATCTGAGAGATAAATGGGGACATTAAAAGGAGAATATAGATCTTTCAATAACGGAAATAATTCTTTATCTGATAAGTTTTCTTTTTTCTGAGATTGTATTCTACACATCCTAACCCACCCTCCATGTCTCATATCCCAAATGTAGCCCATTTTTTAAGATGCAGTTCAATCGTCAACTTCTGTCATCGTTGATTTCCCCAGAATAAGGGGAAATCTTCATTAGAATTTCTTTGATACTTTCTATTCCTCAATTTTTAAATTATCACTACTCCCCACACATTATAATGTGTCATCTCATTTTACTGGATTTCCTTAGATTGTTCCCAGCCAATAACTGAGCACTTGACCCTAAAATATGTGTTATGTACATTGATCCGTTGGTATCTTCAAGGCATCTGATATTATACTGAATGAAGAGTAAATTAAGAAACTATTAATAAAATATAGAAACAACAAAAGTCTGTTTATGAGAACAGAGTTCTACTTAAAAATTCTATTAGTGTAATTTCATCTGATTTGGTCCTACTACAGGATAAACATACCTCTTGGAATTCCCAAAGAATTCCTAATTTTATCATTTTACTTGAGAAACACACAAAAACAATTTTGAATAAAAAGATGCAGGAAGAAAACAGTGAGGAAAAGAAAAAGTAAGAACTCAAATGAAGCAGTGGAAACCAAAGAAAACACTGCCAGTTAGGAGGTGACAGAACTTATTTTAATAGATGTGAACTTTACTTAAAAGATTGATAATTATATCATAAACTTGTCAAGGTGAATGTGTGTCAATTATTTTACACCAATGCTCTGATCTTACCAAATTGTAGAGACATCCAAGAACTGAACTATTAAAGCTATCTCTGTTTGGATAAATTGAGTGCTTTTGTTTGAACAGTGTAAATATTCATTTGATTTGTTCATTGGAAAGAAGAGTTATGTTTCTCAGCCAGATGCTAGACAAAGGAAAGAGATCCTAATTTGGATAAACTGGGCTAATACATTTAAAAAGGGGATAACAGAGCTTAACTAAAAATATGGCCATGGAGGTCTCTCAGATACCCTTTTAAGATTAACTCTAAGGACCAGAGTTGACTGACAGCCCCACTGTTATATCACTCAGCCCACTTAGACATGAACATGCAAGCCATACTTCCTTGGGTTGTTCCCAGCCAATAAATGAGCACAGTGATAGTGGCTGGTCACTTCCTGCCTAAATACGCAACATTTGCTTGAGGAGTCACATTGGCTGAGACATTCTTATTACTGGGCTGAAGTCTGAGAGGGTAGCAGGAGCCCAAACCTTGCTTTCCTATTTTTTCCCCTACTATCAGACCTGTTTCATTGTCTGAAACCTCTAACTGCTTATTCTTGCCACCATCTTCTTTATGATTTGCAGGCATTTCCCTCATCAGATCTCTCAGATTTCCAGTCTTGTCTTGGCTTCTACTTCTCAAGAGAGTTGAATTAAATCAAAAAGATATCTATCCTTTTAGATTTATTTGCCCTACAGGTAGACACTCAGATTTAAGCCATTCATAGGAATATACTTGGGATTTTCACTAGGCCCCATACTCCAGCTGTGACTCACTAAAAGAGATTTTCTTCTTTGTGGTGTCTAGAGTACTGATTTTCAAATGCTCTTTTGAGTATTATTCTCAAGCATGCTTTATTTAAAAAAAAAAAAAAATTAAAGCGTGGCCCTACCTTAAGATCTTGATTAAGTTTAAAAAATAAATGATAAAAAGTGCACAAGTTCCCCAATGTATATATTTTTAATATATATATTCATTTATATATTTTTTTAACAATCTTCTTTAGGTTATTTTGGTAAATACTTATGTGGTTTTCTATTGCTGTATAACAAATTACCATAAATTTAGTAGCTTATGAAAACACATTATTTCACAGTTTACATGTGTCAGGAGTTCAGCCATGGCTCAGCTGGATCTCACAGTCATCCAAAACTTAGGTCGCTCAGGATCTCACAAGCTATATTCAAGTAGATGGCAGAATTCATGTGCATACAGCTATCTACTAAGATCTCCAACATTTTGCTGGCTAGAGGCTGGAGGCCACTTTCAGGTCCCCACAGGCTGCCCACAAGTTCCCCAGCATAGGGCTCTCTTGACAAATAGTTCACAACGTTGTTATCTACTTCTTCAAGGCCAGTAGAAGAATTTTTTTTTTCAATCTGCTAAAACAGCATCTAATGCAATGAAACACAGTCACAGAAGTGGCATACCATCACCTTTGTTATATATTTTATAAAATGAATTAGAAGCAAGTCATAGGTACCACACAAAGTCCAGGGGAAGGGACTACATACATGCTTGGATCATTGTGGGTCACTTTAAGGTGTTTCACCACACTGGGTTTGGGAACTGTCAGACTAGATTATGAAAATATGGATTATCCCCCAAAGTGGAGCTAACATGACCTAATTACATGATAAATACTAAGAACTGTGTATAATCCTTCAATCTTAAAGACTGCTATTCTTCCAGACATAAGAAGGACTATGAAGTAGCTAAGTAATATTCAGACAACCTAACTGTTCTCTATTTCTAGACCTGATGAGAGTTTTCTTTATAACCAAATGACTAAACAGAATGAAAACATTTTTCAGACCTCTAAATGTTTTTGTAACAAAGGACAAACATCAAAGGAAAACTCTTCATGTGAACTAAATTTATAACAAAATACATAAGAACACTTTAGAAGGCAGTTAACCTATTGTGAAAAATTTAGATTCTGATACACAATAAATCTGAATTCAGACACCTAATTCAGCCATTATTAATTGTGTTACTTTGAATAAATGAATTTATTTCTTAGTTTTTGTTTCCTCATCTCTAATGGGGGTAAAATAACCTACATTGAGGATTGCTTCCTAAGATTCTATTTGATAATACATATAAAGATGTAGCTTGTCATTTATTAAATATCGATTATCATATTCAAATTAATATTCATTGTAGTGTATTCATAGTCAAATTTATGTAAAAAGAGACCCTATAGACAACAAAATAGAGTAGTTTGATATAAATTCATATTACTGGCAAGAAATAGATTATATCACAGCAGAGAAAAAAGTAATTAGATGGTAATCTTGAAAATAACCCAAAATTCAATGAAAAAGTATAAAAGAATAATTTTTTTAACTAAATAATATATAGAAATATTTAAAATTGAAAAAATAGCTTATAATCATAAAAAAAATTAGACTTTTTTTCTACAACCTATGTATTAGAGACCAGTAGTACAATATCTGAAAGAAACAAAGGAAAGAGGTCATAACTCAGAATTCTCTACTCAAACAAGCTGTTACTCTAAAGAGAGCTAAAAAAAATATAACTTTTTTACTTATTCATGGTCTAGAAAAACATATTGTTTACATGTATTATTCCTAAAAATTATTCAGACACATGAGCTAGAGAACCAAGATATGACTCTAAATAAGTAAACCAAAAGTATGAAAAATCAGGTTGGAAAGAACTGGCTTTTGTGACCAATGAAATAGTAAATTTATAGGAATATGTCTAAATAACTACTAAAAAATGTGATAGCAATAGATGGAACAATAAGATTATATATATTTTTTAAACATCTATAATTTTGAATTCTAGAGATTGCAATCTTAGATTTTTTAACCAAATAAATTGATTAGTAAAACACATATTCTCCTACATCTTTCATAAATGGGTATCGCACTTATTTTTCTCATTTGAAAATTAAGGAAGCATTAGTGGAACTATATGCTGGAAAAACATATATATGTATATATAAAGAATAAGCAGAGCAGTCAAGAAAATGTATGGCATTAAATATACTTTTCTATAAAAAGTAATTTTTTAATTTTATATTTTTAAAAAATCCATATTTTGCTTATGTGATTTAAAACAAAATGACACAGTAAGTTTAAAAATAAAAGCAAAACAAGTATGTTAAAGAAACATAAGCAAGAGATCAATATTAATATAAAACTATATAATTTAAAGGAGGTAACCCAAAGACAGTTTTACTTTATGGTAAAGAAATATTTAAAAGATAACCATACTAAACTTTAAGAAAATCAATAGCATAGGACTAGAATACAGAAAGTATAACAAAGAAAACAAAGATAGTCAAATCTGACTCCATGAAAAACTTTTAAAATAGCAAAAGAATTTATTCAGAGTATATTTTCCAATTAAAATTGAATAAAAGTTGACATTAATATATTTTCTAATTAATACTGAATAAAAGTTGATATTAAATTAATTTAAATAATTCAAAAAAATTAAATTACTTAGATATTTAAAGTATTCTCTTACAGAAATATTGAATGAAGATGGAATTTCAATATAATGTAAGTTAATATTTAAAAGTAAAGACAGAAAAAAGTTAATTGAATTCTAAGAAAGATATGTTCATAAACCTAAATGCTTTCATTATCTGTAAATAGAGAGAAAATAAAGTAACTGAGCTGAATAAATCAAATGGTAGAGAAATAAGTAAAATAAATAAATTAAGAAGCTGAAAAACAGCAGCATTAAAAATATATAGGTCTTATTTTTTAAAAGGTAGAAATATTAGAAAATACCTGGAAAACTGTCAAGAAAAAAATAGAAATGAGCTTTTGCATGGAAAGAGCTCCAGCAATATATTGGACTTGAGCAAAGTTTGTACACTATAAAAAAATTTAATCTTGGTAATTTGAAAAAATTAATGGCTTTCAAAATGTAAATTATTAAAGAAATAGAAAAAAGTTAATTTGCTTACAATAATTTAAAATGACAATTAAAACTTTACAAATGAATATGGAAAGGATAATACCAATTAATTAATAAAATATTTAAACTAAGAGTTCATGAAAATAGTGTGACCCTGTGATATTGTTATAATTGAGGGATAACCTTCTATCCTTTAAAATACTTATGTGAACTATATAATAACATCAAAAATGCTTATAGAATATAGTCAAGTAAAAAGCTAAATAAAAGATTTAAAAACTGATATACTTACTCTAAATGTAAAATTCAAAAATTTATCATAAATTCTGTAAAATTTATAAGATATTTTAAATTCTAAAGAATGAAAATAATGTCCAAATGGTAACGGCGATTGCAATTACATAATTTATGGGCATTTTTTTCTTATATTTTTAAGTTTTCTCTTCTGGTTGTTTGTTACAGACATTCTAGGTCCAATGCATACAGGGTAAGAGAGAGAGAGAGAGAGAGAGAGAGAGAGAGAGAGAGAAAGAAGAAAAGAAAGGAAAAAAAGAAAAGAAATAAAAAAGAAAGAAAGGAAACGCCCCACTTTCTTGAAGCTTCACCTCTAGTGAGGGAGACTGTGCATGTGTGTGTATGTTTCTTGAAATACTAAGTGCTATGACTACAAAAAATGAAGTTGGGATAAAGAGTGGTGTAAAGGTGCCATCGCCAATAAATTTCTCTTAGGATTTGTCATACGAGAAAATTAAAGAAAGAGTTTGAGCCATATGAATATTTGAGTAGGTTCATTAGTTTGAAAGAATATCAAATACAAGACCCTGTGGTGGGAAAGTGTAAAAAGTTTCCAGGAAAAGTAAAAAGGCCAGTAGAGAGTGACTGAATTGAGTGAGCAGAAAAGTTACAGAAAAATAAGTATGAGATCATACAAGGCCTTAAGAACTACATAAAGGACTTTTGATTTTACTCTGCATGTGGTGGGAAGCCACTGGATGTTTTTGAGCAGAGCATGATGTGATTTGATTTACGTTTTAGAATTATTACTGTGGCTGCTAGATAGAACTTGAAGCAAGTGAGACAAGAAGTAAGCAAAGAAGAAAAAAGACCAATTAAGAGGGAATAGCACAAGCACTAGTTAGGGCTGTTTTTAATTGATTTACTAATCACTCTAATAATTTAATCATATGATTTAGTAATTAAAAACTGGGAAAATTACTTATATTTATCAATGACTAAGGTTATCACATTAATCTTATAAAACCTCGTGCAAATTAATGAGAATAATACTAAGACCACAATAGTTAGATTATTAAAAGCTAATTAACATGAGAGATTATATTAATTTAAAAAATCTGAAAATGTGCAAACTCACTAGTAATCACAAAAATGCAAATAACATAACAACCTGATTACTTATTATATTAACACACTTTTTTCAAAATACCAATATACAAATTTAATAAAGTACAGTGAAAGAGTATTTACTTATATTGTTATTTTACTGTTTTTATTAGTCCTAAATATGTTTATATCCCTTGACTTAGAAATTATATCTCTCAGAAAATATCCAATGGAAATATTTAATTTAAATCCAATACTTAATTTAAGATGGCTTTATAAATTGTCCCAGAAGAATTTATAAAATATAAACTTAGAGGGAGAAATAGAAATGAATTTAAGAGTGGTCAAAAAAACTCAAAGAATATTATGAATCCATTAAAAACATTACTGCTTCATGTGGAAAACTATTCAAAATATTTCTATGTAAGAGACAGATACAATATTTTACATGTAAAGTAATTATAACAATGCATTTACAAGTGCTATGAGTATAGGACCATACTCAAAGAAAATATAACAAAATATTAACATTGGTGATATTTAGCTTAGGTAAATATATTTTTCCTTTGTTTTCTTTAATTTTTGCATTATCTTAATAAAAATATATTACTTAAATATAGATTTTTTGATTGTTAAATTCACCAATTGCATTACTTAGTAGCAATCACTAAAGCGTGCTCAGTAGAAAACTAAGAGCACTGTTAAAAATGGGGTTATAACTCATCAGTGTGGCACATAGGGGATGGATCTCAAGGAGAAATTGTCTGTGCTGCTGAGCCAGAGATCTGAGTTCAGGACTGCCAGAGGGGCTACAAATGTTGGGAGTGATATCAGGAAAAGAAGTCTCTACTAATCGCAAGCATCAAAATATGCATAAATATCCTTCAAATCCTTGGGTAACTCCTAAAGAACACATGTGTGTCAGGTTCACAAAGAAAGCAGCACATGAAAGCCTGACATGACCAAGATTATCAGCGACAGAACAGTTCTGTGAAAATAGAGTTGTAAATTCATGCCTTATCAAGTTAGAAGGGCTTGGTAAGCCTCTCAAACTTTTCAGTGAAACCATAGAGGAGTCATGCTTTAATAATAAGGATCATATTCCAGGATTAAAAGCATTTGACCTAGGACAGAGGACAAAAACAAAAATAAACCCACCCCAATAATGTCTAACGCCAATCCTCCACAAGAACAATATGATATGCCAGTTATTTAACTGCTTTTGGAGTAAAATTGATAAAACTCAATACCTTTAATAGATAGAATTCAGAATTCTTACACTGTATCACTTAGAATGTTCAGTATACAACAAAAAAATTACTATTCATGCGAAGAAAAAAAATCTGGAGGAATATGATCAAATAACTTTCAAAATCACCACATGCTGTATTCTATTTTTAAGGAATCATAATTTGTAACACATACTGAAAACTCTGTGAAGTCCATTAGAAAGAAATCTGTTTAACTTTGTTTACCTCAATATTTCCCAAATTTATTTCACAATGAAAAAATTGTCATGAAAATTTAGTCTTCAGAATACTTTACAAGGAAAGCTTTCCTCCATTATAATATATAATAATCATTCTAGTTGGGTAATTTGTTCTAATAAAACATATAAGCTTTTAGTGTCTTCCAAAACCATTTGAGAATATATCAAGTTAGCAGCTGACCACCTCTCAGAAACATCATATGCAAAGGGAGCACCTTGTCTTTAGGGGTTCCTATCATAAGCACACCTGTACTGGATCATTTCTATCAATAGCTACTAAGATTTTCTACATATTTTCCATTTCAGTTATCAACTTCTGAAACAAGTTTTTGTGTTTATATTATTGAAATGTATTTAAAACTTTCAAAAACTTAAACCCCATGCACTATTATAATAGTGCATGTGTTGATCATATTTAAAATAAAATGTTAGTTTTTAAATGTAGGTGCTTCAGAGAGGTCCTGATTGCTCTATTTTGGATTTTCATAGCTAATTTTATTATCACTTTCTCATATCCTAGACCTTGGAGAATGTTATGTTATTCAGAAATTTAATTTATTTATATTTTTGTTCTTATTTATAAAGCTTCTGGGACTATGCATATGGAATTATAATGATTAATTCTTCAGGTGCCTTTCCAACTCAAACTACTAAAATATAAATAAGGACAAGTAAGTCATCAGAGTTAGAGGTATCTATGAAAGGAAAAATTTGGCACTTACTTTTAAAGATATGAAATGTATTTTGACTAGTTCTCAATTAAGAAAGGAGGAATTAAGGTTATTATGAATTCAGCAATTCCAGAAGAGTTGAAATGATTTTCTATTTAATTTCAGAGGAGATTAAATTTCTTTCCATGCAATTTCTGGTTACATGCATTGAGGTAATTTACAAAGATTTTCCGGACTGGAATTATGTCTTTCTTCTTCCTTTTATAGGGTGGAAATAAAGGACACCTCTGTCTTGGAGAAAATATCCCAAAGTGCTCTACTCTTAGTTTCGTTTTGATATTAACATGTCCCCAGGCTGCGTATGTGGACCTAAAATGGAAGCCTGTTTATTACCAGGACCCATACACTTACGTAGGAATTCTAATAAGTCTTTATATTCAAGGAGGAAATCTTTTATTATAGGGATATCATTCATTCTGTAGAAGAAGCTATTCATGAATTATGTGAATGGATTACCAAATAGTTTAAAAAGAACTCAAACAAATGAAGAGGTGGACATTCACAGGTTGCTCATAACATTGAAAAGATCTGATAGTCAATCTCATTCACTGAAAATGAAAACAGATTCCTATAGATAGACAACAATCAATTCTGAAATTAATCATCCTTAAAAGTGGTACAACCAGGAGTTGTGTGTCTCTAATGTGACACATTATGAAGTACATGGTACATTTGTCAAGAATATTGGACCTGAATATAATCAAGCCTTTATCTTTAATTTCTCATTCATAGGAAACAGAGAACAGAAAAATAATTTAAGTTATGCTAAAAAGAGGAAATCAGACACATCTTGATATGGGCCAGAAGACAAATGATGTGTCAATGGCAGGGAAAAAAAAAAAAAAGGGCAACAATGAACAAAATTAAAAGAGATTTTATTATTCGAAATTTGATTCAAACCAACCATGTATAAAAAGTTATTTTGAGGACAATTGGGAAAAATTGAAAATGGATTTTGTATTAGAATATATTAAGGTATATTTTAAAATATTGGTGGTGTGATAATTTTAAATGTTGGTATTGTTACGTAAGAAAATGTACTTAGATTCTTAAAGATGATACTATAGTATTTAGCATTCACATATAGTGAAATTACTAAAACACTTATTAAAAAGAGAGACATTTTACAATAATAAAAATATTTAAAGAGATAAAATATATACAATGAAGTGATTGTTCAGTCAAGAAGACTGTTATTTAATGTTAATTACTATATTCTCCCCACTTTTATGCAATGTATATTATCAAATCTTAGATGCTAGCCAATATACCACTAAAAAGGAAAGGCACGAAATGAACTATGGTATACCATCAATTGTGAAATAAAATAACCTCAGAGATGTTAAAAGCTGAAAAATCATGTATGCCTCAGAATCAATGAAATTTTGGAATATTTCATAAAAAAGAAAAAGATAAATGAGACTTTGGAAGTTACAAATGTGTATAAGAGGTAGAAGTGATGTGGGAGTCAGAGAGGTGAACGATCTCCATTCTTAAGGAAGCGACTCTGCCTGGTAAAAGAGGTCACTGAGTCCCTTTCTGATAGAGAAGGCGGGTTAATCTATATGTATTTTGGATTGTGTATTTGTCTGGGGAATCAGGAGAACGTGCATCACCTACATAACTCACTGGCTTGCAAGGAGGCACTTGGAAATTACTATCCCGGTGAAAGAGTCCAGAGCGCCCTGGCTCCTACATTCTTAGAGAGGAAAAGCCCCTAGATAAGAAGTAACTTTCCTTGGAAGGATGAAAAAAATTAATAGAGGAGGTTACAACTCAAAATATAAATCTAGTTTTCCTCTGTACATTCCCCCTTTATTTTTTTTTCTCTCTCTCTAGTTCCCTGAAGATTATTCTCCATTCTTTAAGTCACTCTAAAGCAAAAACAAAGCTTTAAGGAAATACCCTTACCTCAAATACAAAAGTGAAAAACCTTGCTTGTATATAATATATAATATATAATATTATATAAAATATTATATATAATATTATATATTATTAATATTTTATATAATATTATATATTATATAAATACAATAATAAAAAAATATTTTTTATTATATCCTACAAGCAAGGTTTTATATATATATAATATATAATATATATTATATATATTTTATATAATATATATATTATATATAACAATATTATATATATATATATATCTCTCTCCTACAAGCAAGGTTTTATATATATATATAATATATATAATATATATTATATATATTTTATATATATATATATATTTTATATATATATATATATTTTTTTTTTTTCTCTTAATAGAAACTGGATAAGCCTGGACCTAGGGGAGAGGAGAGAGAAATTGAGTGTGGCTCTTACTGTCAAGTTGAAATTAGAGGATGGCCTGGGTGAGCAGGACTAAGGGTAGAAGGAACTCAGAACTGTTCTTGGGTGTGGGCCTCTCCATACAAATCTAGTACCTAAGGACAATCTGCCATTTGACACTCCTGGACATTTGTCGCAAGGTAGGGAGTTTGAGACCTAAACTGTTGGTACATAGTTGGTTTGTGCCTAAATTAAGTCAGATAAATCTACAACGGAATATGGACAGGGCTATAATTTCTTTTGGGAAATCTCGAGGGCAAGAAAAAGGCTATCTACATGCTTTGGTGGCAAAGCCAGGAGACTGTGTTTGTGCAGAGATTGATCTGCACACCCAGAGGTTTTTGGACAAGAAATGCAAATTTAGAGGTTGTCCAGAGTCCTGTAGGAGTCTAGGAAACCTAACAAGAAAGTCACTGGAATTATTCCCCCAGATGTACCCAGCTGCAGAAGAAAATACTGCATGCAAACTACTGCTGTAAAGAAAGAAGCATCAGGAATTAAAGGCAAAAAAGCTCAGTAGGAAACCTGTGGAGAGCCATTAAAACACTCCAAGAAGTAAAGAATCAACTCTAAACATCTGACACAGCCAGAGAACTCAAAGCTAACATACAATAGCACAAGTTCAAGTAGGACTCTCTCCTCTACCTTTTCCTCACTTCGACCGTGGTGAAGAAGCTAAACGGCAGGGAGTAAGCAGAGAAGAAGGTGAGCACAAAAAAACAAAGGAAAAACTGAACATGCCCTGATTTCCCACTACATAGAGTCTGCAATGACTTAAACTACACGGGGGAGCAGATTTAACACAAGTAAGGGTCTGTGGCTCAAGGTGACAGTAGGACTGTCTATTACCTAAAACTCTGCAGAAAAGTCATGACTTTGCTAAAGTTTTTACTCTAGGGATAGGAAAAAAATAAAATTGTGTTTTATTTTCTTAAGAATCGTGCTTTTTTTTTTTTTAGGTATTTTGTTAAATACTATTACTGTTCTTTCTTAATCTGGAGGAAGTTACAGATCTGCTGTTTTTCAGGGCAAGGTCACATAAATGCAGGACAGCTTAGCCCATATCAACACTGAAGTGACCAAATGAATTTTTCCTGGGTGAGTTTATATGTTTTCAGTTGCATTTGCTGGACCACTGAAGTCATTTGGGATCCTAATGGAGCTAAAAATAAAATTCCTCCATCTCCTCTCCTTCTTCAGGTAGTGGGTTCTGGAAACAAAATTTTGTCTGGTAAACTAGCCATAGGACTGCAAATAGCCTTATTCTCTGAATGGAGTAGTTACTGAGTTAATGGTAGTACTGTGTTTCCCATTAACGCTCAGGACTTCTGAAAATGAACTTCAGAGAGTAAGCACTGAACAGTCTCTGAGCCCCTGAAGCTAGTGAGAAGAATCCTGAATGTGGCTGCCCAAGGTAAAAATCATCTTTCCTCAGGCATCAAGAACACTTCTAGATGACACCTAGCAGTATAGAGTACTCGAAAGCACTGGAATCTCTTTGTATACCTAATTCAGAAGGGAAAAATCATTTTATTTTACGACTTTAATTATTTAAAATTTTGATATCTTTGTCTTAAACCTCCAGAGACTTTTGATCTTTAGGCTTTTATTTTCTCTAGGAATTTGGTATGATATTAAAATTTGGAGCATCTCTGCATTGTAGGCTTTTATTGTTGGAATGTCTTCATGGATTAAAATATAATTGATACTTTAAAATCAATAACATTTATGTCTAAATGCAGTGGATGGAAGAGAGAAATATTCTGGGTGTACAAGCTTGAATTTTCTTTATTGGCTGGGTTGTTAAAAGACTGAGAGCATAATGAATTCTTAATTTTTATCTCATCATAATCAGTTTTGCAGTTTTGAAAAGTCACCTAGGAGTGAAGAAAGCACTAGAGACACCAAAAAAGAAATAGAGAAACCAGCTGGGAGACTGCTGAATAGTCTCTGTGAGAGATGATGAAAATAGGAAATGGAGTGAATGGCAATGGGAGGTGAGAGGACAGAGTTGGAGTCGGGGAAGAGAAAATGAGGGAGAGAAGGAAGGAGAGATTTAGGATTCAGATTTAATGACTGGCTTTAGTGGTCAGAGATAGGGAAGACTAAAATTATTCTTATATTCCCGGCTTGCAGTGCTAGGTAGATAGAGATTCTATTCACTGAAATATAGACTATTAGAAAGATATGGATTTGGGTAGAGAGAGACATAATTAAGTCAGTTTGTGACTTGCTGAATTTGAGTTGTCTCAAGTATCTGTGACTCTTTGGTGTGGAACTCTCATAAGTTTTTGCATAGAGAGGTCAGGTATTCAAGAGAGAGATTTGTCTTGAAAGTACTAATTTTGATTTTAAATAATTAAATCCACAGCAATAGATGAGTATGAACCAGTCTGCAAGTATAAAGTGATAAGAAAAAAGGAGTCTCAGAATCATAAGGAGACAAATGTTTAAGAAAAGAGCAGAGGAAAACAGTTAAAAGAAACAAGAGGAATAACCAGAACAGAGTATATTTCCCTCACGGCCTGATAAAGCTTGCTCTCAGATTTCTCCACAAATGCATCTGCAAAGTTCACTCCTAGAGTTATTCTCTAATATCAACAAAGGATTTCTTCAGCTCGTCATTCAACCTAACACTTAACTGCTATGTATTTTACTTGGCTTGTTTTCTGATTAATTTATCTTATACATCCTCCCACCCACTTATTATAGGATAATTTTGAGAACAGGGACTAAGTCTTCCTTAACATCATTTGAACTTCCTGTCTCAAATTTTAAAGTGTATACAGTGCTTCTACACTCAATATCTAATCTGCCAGTCCCAAACACATGCAAGGAAGTCAAAACACTGAATCAAATTATGTTACAGGATTTCTAGAATTTATTTGTTTGTTTGTTTGTTTGTTTTGTTTTGGTAATGTGCGAAAGCTACTGTGCATGCAGAAATGATCACCAAGTCTGCATTTGAGATATTCAATCTTACTGGAGGCTGAGAACGCAGAAAGTGATTATTGGATAGCCCAAATGGGAACAGTGCCTTGTCTGTTGCTAGCCTTATTCTCTTCCTACCCATGAATACCACGTTTGGATTAGCTATTTTTCTCTGTACTTCCATAGCACTCTGTGCATGTCTCTATCATTACAGTTTCCACATTGTAGCAAGATCATCTTTTTATTTTT